>NC_134530.1:5813917-6108488 GCF_050624435.1 Tenrec ecaudatus
TACTGGGTTGTCCCGTTGTTACCCAGGTGCCTGATCCCAGCCACGCTTGAATTAGGGAACATGTAGGAGTGATTTTCTGATTGCTTTGACTTGCTCCCCTTCTAAACACCACCTGGCTAAAACAATTGTTACTTTTACCATGGCTTTCAAACACTACAGAAAAAGCACCTGCCGGGTGCCAGCAGCAAAGCTCCCGCTCTCTCCCTGCCCCAACTTCTCAGCACTCTGGTTTTAATTCAGACCCCAAACGTGTACTTTCTCAGCGTATGAAGTTCTGGCCACCCCTGGTCCTCATCTCTGTGTCCAGGACAACTCGTCTTCCCAGCAGTCACTTGTCCCTGCACCCCGCTGGCCTGGTTTCTGATCCCTTGTGTCATCCTGCTAGGTCCTCTCCCTTCCCCTCGGACGTTCCTCAGGACTGTCCAGTACTTTGGGAAGAAAGAAGCAGCCACGCCCGGGGCCTTGAACTGTCCAGAAAGGGCTCTAAAAATTGAACATTTTTAATGCTTACGCCCCCAAACAAGATTCAGAGGTTGGTGTGTTTTATGCATCGCAGACCCACTGCTCTCCGCTCCGGCTGCATGCACCAGTTAGCCACCAGCAGCACTGCACGCTTGAGTGCGGAGGAGACGGAAGGACTCCTCTCGCTGCATTTCTGTGCAGACAGGTTTTGCTGGTGTTTCCTCAGACCACCCTGTTCTTGGTGATAAACCCCTTGTAACGCTTTTCCCTGCCCTTTGCCCTTTTCTCCACTGGGTGGTGTGTCACTGTTCAAGGTCTGCACACAGGTGGGCGGTATTTTTTACCTTGCCTGGCACTTGAGATTACTGAGGGTGGGGTGGGGTGGAATATTCTCTCTGTAATATTTTTATTCTGAGATGGAGCTAATTGCCTGGGTTTTATTTCAGCTTCTCATTCTTGATTATGCTTAAGGAAATATAACCTTTGCTTCGTGTCTCAAAGGACAGGCGGTCTTGGAGCAGTGGGTGTGGTTTTAGGCTCACATGTGGGGTTTTCCCTCATTGGGAATTTGTTTCTGCCTGTGGTGTTGGTGGGGCGGGGTAGAGTTCCAATGTTTCTATTACTCCAGAGAGATGCTGCCTGCTCGCTGCCCACTTAGCCTTGGTCACCACTGTGATGGCCACGGTTTGATTGACTTTCTAGCAGGCCATGCACCATGGCCTGTGTGGTGCCCAGCTCCTAGTCTGGTTTCTCAGCATGATCAGTAACGTAGAGCCCATTTTCAGGCGTGGGAGGGGAGGGGAGGGGAGTCTGCCGCCACTGGTGGCTTCCGAGCCCTTTGTCATGATGGCTTCAGTCTCAATAAAGCTGGTTCTTTGACCTGTTTTCAAAAACAAACTATTTCTGCATGCTTCTAATGTTGTTTCACACCTGTCATTTGCCTAGTGTAACTTGTTCATGGGTCAGCACAGGGAAGGCTCTTACCTGGGCATGAGTAGAATTCGTGGAATGTTCTGTAGCTGAAGAATCAAATTCAGCACATTTGCTTTTTAAGCTGTTCCCTGAGGACCTGCAGGGTGCTTATTGGATCTGACCTCAGTGAATTGGAGGAAGAACCTTAGCGCTCCCTCACCTCCCTTACCCAGGTTTTCCCTTCATCCCCCCTCGCTTTGTCCCCCTCATGTCTCAGGTATGTCCCCCCTTGTTCTACATGTTGCTGCAGTATTTCCTAAAGTCAAGAATATGATAGAACTGTACTCATCAAGCTCAGGGAATCACTGTTGACATAATTTTATTGTTTTCTCATAGGCCTGTTGAAATGTGGTTGTCCTGATCTGTCCCTTACTGTCAGGCTGAGCACTGCATCTACTTGTCATGTCTCCCAGCTCCCTTTAACTTAGAAAGGTCTCAGTCCTTATAGTCCTGGCATTGCCATTTGTGAGACCCAGAGACCTTGTAGGACAGAGTGGCGTCACCTCGCCAGGGTTTCTGGATGGAAGCACAGGACACTTCATTTTCTCTTAGAGCCCCTGCGGTTTAATCTTGTGATTTGGGTGCCAGCTTACAGAGCAGGTTAATTTTCCATTCAGCAGTTCAGGTATGCCGGTTTCCTAGCATCGCTTGCAGTCCCCACAGAGGAGCAGCATGCATACTTATTACTTCCTGTTCCCGGGGTCCCCTCCGGTTGCTAAGCTGGGTCCTGGGTAAGAGCTGCCCCGTGGCCTAAAAATTGTCTACCCCCAAGGTGTTCTGTTCATTGTATAGTAGACTGAAGGGCAGGCCTTGCAGGTGAGCTCATTTCCAGACTGGAAGACTGTCTCAGGGCTGTAGTCCTAGGGGTCCTGCCAGTCTCTCACCTGCAGACCTGACCTTTTTGAGTTTTATTGTTTGTTTTTCATGGTATTTAAACCTGGTTTCTTGGATAGTGCCACATGTGTCACGTAACTGCTAACCCGAAGATCGTAGTGCCGAAGGAAGGCCTTGGTCATCATAAGGTGACATCCCAGAGGACCCTCTGAAGCAGCTTTTTCTTGTGATTCACCGGGAAGGGGCACCATGAGGGGTTCCACCGGAGGGTAGCAGCCGCTTCTGCTGTGTTATTGTCGCTCTTGGGTTTGTTGCAGGGGAGGGGCTGGCAGTTTGCTAGAGTGATGCTGGCCCAATGTCTCCTTTGGAGGTCACCCCCGTGTGATGGGATTAGTAGGGAGGATGCTTTCCTCTTCGGAAATAGCCTGTTCCTTTCCCACAAGTTGCACTCGTAGCAAATGGAGGTTTTTCTTCAAATAATGGAATTACAGTTTGTAATTATGGAGGACACCCTGTTGGCACAGTGTTCAAGTGCTCGGCTGCTAGTTAAGTTGAAGGTCTCCAGCCCGGTGACCTACATGCCATTGAGCTGATGCCGCTTGGAGTGGCTCTGTGGGGCCTGCCAGAGCTGCCCCATCTAGTGGGCTTTCCGATTCCATTCTTTTGCACTTAGTGCTCTCTCCGAGGGCATGGTTTACCCTTCTTGCCATTACATACACCATGTACACTCAGGTGGAAGCTGACACAGATAGCCGCTGAGCGCCTACTTTTACCACCAAAACTACATTAACAATGTTCCCGAAATCTCGGCTTATACTCAAGTATATACAGTAGGTGTGACTTCAGAGATTCTTAGCCTGTTCAATAGATCCTGGTCCACTGTCATACATCTAGCTGTTCAGATCATCATCCCTGCGAGATCCTCCCCTATCCTTCGTGGGGTGCTTTGTGTTCTGGCCCTGAGACCAGTCCTCCATCTCTCAGAAATCCTGGTTCCCCGTGTAGAGAGAGGTGTTAGAGACCAAGGTCTGGGTGGTGGTCTAGGCCAGAGCTGGCCATCAATCACTGAGGCAGTCAGGAAGAAGCAAGCCCCTAACTGGAGCGAGCTGGTGCCATGCCTGCCTGATAGTAGCCGCCTTCCTGCCTGGCCCACTAACTGGTTATAACAGTCTGAGCAGGCACTTCTCTGGGAATTTAGAGGTGAGCAGTTGTATTTTCCTTAGATCAAAGACTTAACGTGAGAAATTTTTGAGTGCTCACTCTACCCACCACTGACTGAGTCCTCGAGACCCCAGGGGACAGTAGAACCGCCCCATAGGAGTCTGAGGCTCTCCATTATCGCAGAGCAGACGACCTACCTTTCTGTTGTAGCCGTTGGTGGAGCTGTAAACTGCTGACCTTGTGTTTAGCAACCCAGCCATAACCCACCTTGAAAATGTGAGTTTCCCAGCAGCCTGCAGACCGAGTAAGCCCCACCTTGTTGAGGGAGAGTCTTGGACAACTGCTCTGGAAAAGCGTGGCTTTGCTAAGTGACGGCTTCCTGTTGAAAAGAGTTTGTCCATCTCCTGTTGGCAAGCCCGCGCTTTGAAAGGCCCTTCTTTTTGCCCTGATGTTTTCCATTTTTGGCTTCTGTTATTTCTGGTATCATTTGCAGTTTCTTGTTTTCTACTTAGTATTTGTATGAAAGTGGATGGGAGCCCGGAGGCTGGTCTGAGATACCCTTCACACTGGGATTGGATCCACCTCCAGGGATCACTTTTCAGCCACCAAATCTATCGTGTGCCCTGCGTCTTCACTGGTTGCAAGCTGTAGATTTTCTGAACTAGATTTCCAGCCTCTTGAGAAAGCACTGGACGTTGAGTGATTGCTTCTAATTCACTGGAGTTCACTTAGCTTCTAGTTACTCTCAATATTTTGTATTTCAAAAAATTATTTTTCTGTTGTTAGCTACTGCTTACAAACACACTGCCCGAGCCGCGGGAGTGATCTTGGATTTGAACACACATACCCCCACCCCACCCCCACGTGGTCCATGGCAGGAGAGCACCAGGCTTTTCTTTTAGCCCTCCTCACGTCGCGACCCTTTCAGACAGTGCCTCGTGTGGTGGTGACCCCCCCCCCAACCATCAAATGATTTTCGTTAACTACTTCATAACTGTCATTTTGCTACTGTTATGAATTGTACAGTAAATATCTGATAACGCTACAAATTGAGCATAATTAAAGTATAGTGATTAACCACAAAACAATATGTAATTATATATTGTGAAATATTTATGTGTTTTCCGATGGCCTTAGGTGGGTGACTGCTGTGAAAGGGTCATTCAACCCCTCACCCCCCAAGGAGTCAAAACCCACAGGTTGACCTCCTAGTTTGGGAACTCAGCAACATATAACAGCCAATACCTAAGCCTCTTCCGAGATGATGTTGGCTGGGAATGTTCATAATTGCGTAGTATGCCACGTCATGAAAACTGGACAGAGACCAGTAGATGGGAGCAGACACGGTAAAAAGCTCCAGGCACAGATCACCATGAGTATGGAGTAAGGCCCGAGTTATAGATGATTTTATAAACGGTTCTGAGGAATCTGTTTCCAAATGGAAAGTGGTGGTGTGAAATGATAGAGAACAAACCAGGGAAAGGGTAGGATCCAGTACACGTGGCTTTGGTGTGGGCAAGGGCTGCTAGACATAAGGTGGGAACCCAGTCACAGTGGCAGCTGCAGGCCAGTGCCGTTTCCTTGAAAGCCGTCCGCAGAGTAAAACTCAGGTGGACTTGTGCAGGTGAAGAGTTCTGGAGCATGAGGGGCGGTGCAGTAAGGTCCCGCCCTGGGAGAGGCTCCTGATGCGAAAGTTACAAGAACGGGGATCTTTTCCTGCCTGTGAGTCAGCAGGAACAAAGACAGTCCTTTTTTAACAAAGGAGGGTCAGCATTCCTCACTATTGATGGAATTGTGTGACTGGGAGTTGCTCTCCCCCAGAGTCTTTGCCCTTTGCAAGTTCCCTGTCTATTAGCCCACCCAGTTGCCTGCATAGTCTCTTCACAGCTTTTCTTAAACTTCCAACCGGAAACCCTAGACCAGGGGTGTCCAACTGGCGGCCCCCGAGGTCATTTTTTGTGACCCATGCT
The DNA here is from genome assembly GCF_050624435.1 of Tenrec ecaudatus. Lineage (NCBI taxonomy): Eukaryota > Metazoa > Chordata > Mammalia > Afrosoricida > Tenrecidae > Tenrec > Tenrec ecaudatus. The sequence continues at coordinate 5,819,317 of NC_134530.1, forward strand.
GCTCTGAAATAAAATGTAACAAGGGAATTGTGTGTACGGTATGGCCTCGTCTCCCCTAAGCGCTATTTTCTGCTTAACAATGTTTTCTATGTTCATTTTATTTCAGAGCATCATGGGCCACAAAAAATGACCTCGGGGCCCTCCAGTTTGACACCCCTGCCCTAGACCAACAGTAGTGCCTCCCTCCAGTGCTGTTTCGGAATGTGGAGTGGTGGCCATGAAACCCTAGTGAGGAGGTTCTAGGACAGGTGCTGTAAACATGGCACAAGGGCTGCAGCTGAGTGCCTCCTCTCAGATCACAAGGGGCAGGCTGAGCTCAGGAATATAACCCTCCCCCCCCCCCATCTTCTCCCCAGTTGTGACGCCAGCCTAATGAGCTCGGTGGTGGAGTAGCATAGGTGTTGAGCAGGATCAGTGTTTCAAACCCACCAACCACTCTCCGGGGGAAAAGATGAGGCTGTCTGCTCCCAAAAAGATTCACAGCCTTGGAGATCCTAGAGAGCCCTTGTGCTTTTAGCCTACAGGCATTGGGCCTAACAGCGGCTGTCCTTCCTGTATAGCTTCTGATGTGGGAGTTAGGACTCTGTTGCAGTGGGCACAAAATAATTCACAGGGCAGACTCAATGTTTGTTAGAGAGTTAGTTAACAGGTTACAATTCAAAACCAGAAAAGTTAGGGGTACAGTTCTATCAGTATAGGCAAGCCTGGCCCTGCCTCTGGGGGTGCCCTGTTTTGGCTAGTGGCCCTGCTTTCTTGCTTCCTGCCAGTCTTCTGACTAACTGGTTCTGCTTCTCTAGCATCTCATGGGTCCAGGAGGCTCAAAGATCGCCTTTGACTCCTCGCTTTGAGTTCTTTCTTGGTGGGGCTAGTCTGCCCCGTGCGTTCTCTTTCTCTCTTGTGAAAGGGGTCACTTGAGTAGAAAAAGATGTGTAAAACCTCGCTGCCCTCCAATCACTTCTGACTCATAGACCCCATAGAACCGGGTAGAACTGCCTGAGACGGACTCTACAGGAGTAGAAAGCCTCCTCTTCAGTGCAGCTAGTAGTTTCAAACTGCTGACCTTGTAGTTAGCAGCCTAACTCTTAACCACTACGCCACCAGGGCTCCCATGGTGGCATGAGGGTAGTGTTTTAAGTCTTTGTTGACAATTTCAATTCGGGACGGGCACCAGCCCACTGCTGAAGTTGATTCTGCCTCCTGGCAACACGTAGGACAGAGCAGCTCCACCAGGGGACCTGGCCTGTCAGTCTGGTCATGCGCTGGCCGCAGTGCGGAGATTAACCTGATGCTCCATCTGGCACAGGGGCTAGGGTTGACACCTCATCCCGAGATATAGGATAATTGCACCTGGTGACAAAATGGAGGGCGGGCACTCAGGGCTGCAATGGTGGCCTAACCAAGTGGACACAGGTTTTCAGGGGTCTGTCCCTGATGATCGCTTTTAGTGCTGCCTGTTTGCTGCGTGGAGTCACACAGGTTATGTGCTCAAAGGGTCATTTTAAGTAATGTGTTTGGTTTTACTTCTGCTTGTTTGCTCACTCAACGTTTTGATGACAAAACAGACTGGGTGTTTATTTGCCTGGAAAGTAGCTGGCGGCTGCAGTGAGGGAGGATGCCGCTGGAACAGCTGGCCTCGGGCCCTTATGTCAGTGGACACGTGACATAAAACTGCTTTGGGCAGGGTGTGGGGGGGCCGCTCCAGAGTGGCCTGGCTGTCCCTGTGTTCCTACTGCTGCTCTGTGGGCAGGGCAGGAGCCCGACTGCCAGTTTCATGGTGTGAACTCTCTTCCCCTCAGGGCGGAAACCAGAAGAGGAGGGTGTGGAAGATAACGGACTGGAGGAGAACTCTGGGGATGGGCAGGTAGGCACAAGGCTGCCCCTCGTCCTGGTGGGAGCCAGTCAGCCCCTGGATCAGAGGGCCTGGCAGTTGTCTGACGTGGGCCCTTGTGTCCTTGCAGGAAGATGTGGAGACCAGTCTGGAGAACCTGCAGGATATCGACATGATGGACATCAGCGTGCTGGATGAGGCGGAAATCGACAACGGGAGTGTGGCGGACTGTGACGAGGACGCCGACAACCTCCCGGAGTCCCTGGCCGACGGCCGAGAACTGGTTGAAGGCGAGATGAAGGAGCTTCCCGAGCAGCTCCAAGATCACGCGGAGGTGAGAGGGGTAGGCCTTTGGTCGATCATGGAACTGGAAAGGTAATGAATGAAGGTTGGTCCAATTAAGACTTCTGCCCACTCCTAACAGTTGGCCTTTAGTGTTGGGCTTTGACAGGGTTTCCAGGGCCAGGCCTGAGGCATGTGTCCTCGTGCTGGGGCCTGAACTTCGATGAGAAGCAGGAAAGTTGATTTTAGCTCAACATCTGCCACTTCCTGGCCGTGATACCTACTTCACCTCTCTGGTCCTCAGCTGCACAGATGATGTGTTTGGGGAGGAGCCTGTGGATGAGTGTTGCCCATGTGCCTAGAGCAGGAGGCCTTGACCCTGGGCCTGAGTACCATCGCCGATAATGACGTATGAGGCAGAGCCCAGTCACGGTCCTTTGTTTTGGCATTCTGGCTGTTTTCCTGCTGGGCATCGAGCTTGAGAGAGAGGGTCAGGGAAATAAGTGCCTGGTATGGTGATGGCAGCCGGGGCTCAGGCACCCCAGCGAGCACCCCTGAGGTGGCTGCATCAGTGCCGGCCTCCGGGGTGTGATGTGTGACAGGAATGAACGTGTGCTCCACTTCTCTTGCAGATGGAGGACAAGGACACAATAAACAATTTAGATACGTCGTCGTCTGATTTCACCATATTACAGGTAACTCGATCATTCTAGGAAACGAGGTTTAACTCCCGTTTCTGGGACCTATTTCAACCCTCATTGGGCCATCCCAGTTATCAGGAGAAGTTGTTGTCGGGGGTGTCAGTTCAGCCTCCTCTGGAGGGAGTATGCTCTCCCTGCCTCCCAAATAGGCTTTACTCCTGGCCAAGGACTTGGACTGGGTCTCAGAGGCTGCCTCTCAGCTCCTGCTGAAAGGCCGCCCATCTCCTGTATTTGCAGAGCTTGCCCTGCCTCCAGGGAGCTTGTCTCAGAGGAATTGTGGCCCTTGTGCTCCCATCCTGCCACTCAGAGCTCTTTGCTGGAGGCAGACTTGGGAGGCACTCCCTCTTGGCAGTGGTTTTCTGCTAGCCGGCCCACTGTCATCTGTTCTGCCATGTAGCCTGCTCTCTCTAGGAGGCAATCCCGGGCATTCAGCAGGGGTCAGCGCCTGGCCTCGTCTCAAGGCAGCGAGACTGGCCTTGTCCTGTAGGGGTGTCAGAGAGCCCTAGTTAAAGTGGGAAATTGGCAACCCCACCCAAGACCCTGCCACTGACCCTTGACCTCAGTCCTCAAACTCCTTACTGCTTAGCATGGCGCACTTCTTCCATGGGAGGGGGAACCTGACTTAATTTTTTAAAAATACAAGACCAATGAAGTGGGCTTTCCCAGAGGTGGGAGTCCATTGTCCCTGTAATGTGTGTGTGGTTGTATTGGGGAGGCTACCTTAGCTGCTAAGGGTACTGGTCCCCACATGCTGCTGCATGTCCTCAGGCAAGTTCATGGCTTCCTCTCAAGGCCCTGGGAACTATGATTTAAATGCGGGTTGTTTGTCAGTGCTTGCCATCCCCACAGTGTCGAAGTCCGTCCGTCCCCCCCCCGTTCCCCCCCCCCCCAACGTTCACACCTCTTCTTACCCTTCCGAGCTTCATCTTCAGCAAGTGCTGGCCTTCTGTACAATTGCAGCTGGTGGGGGTGGGGATGGGGGCAGCTTCTGCCCCACAGCTCCTCACTATGTAGTTGCTCCAACCCCTAAGTCTTTCAGATGATTACCTGAGAGAATGCCTGTGTGCTTTGTTAAGGGTGGACACTGGACCCAGAGCCTTGTCCCTGCCAGTCCTTCATCCAGAAGAGGGTGTGCCCCTCCCTTGTGTGAAGGGAGCTTGGGTCTGGGACCACTTGGGAATCAAGGGAGTTGGTATGGGGAAGGAGGCCTTCCCTTGAGAAGATTGTCCATGATGTTGTTGAAGGCCGCTGGGGTGCGAGGGGGGGAGACTGGGACATGCTGGCATAGTGGTCGGGGGGACTTGTAAAGACACTTGCTGGACAAGGGAGATGGGAGGGTGAGGGTTCCTGGAGAAGGCAGGATGGGGCCACCTGTCTGTGGATCTGGCTTTCCTGTGAGCTTTCCTGTGAGCTGATGGTCAGCAGCAGAGACTGGGTGGACATGAAGAGAGTTACAGGAAAATGTCAACTACCCTCCTTGAACCAGCTTGGGTTCGAGTCCCTGTCCATCTGACCAGTCCACAGACAGTGGAACCTAGGCCTTGTGGGGATGCTCCCCACCAATGTCAGGCTTGGGCCCCGATGAGCAAAATGAAGCCCAGCATGGTGGGACACTGGGACCCATCCCTACCCCCACAACTGCCCCATTCTGACTTGCTTTTTTCTGTTGCAGGAGATTGAAGAGCCGTCCCTGGAGCCAGGTACTGTTCAATGAAAACCTTAGCAGCGGGGTTTGAGTCAGGCTAGCTTTCCACCTTCTCTGATTTGAATTCTGGAGTCTGATCAAGTTGCTGAGACGGTGGTTACATTGTTTGGAAGGGTTACCATTCAGAGCGTACCAGGGCCATGGAGATTGGAAACCCAGCCGTATCACCAGATCTGTCTCCGGGGCTGGCTGATTTGTGGTGAGACTGGTCATGTCGCTGTGACCCGCCACAGTCCTTGCCAGTCTGTAGAGAGACTTGGCAACATGGCATGCATCTCTGGATCCAAGTGCGCGCCCCGCCCAGCAGATCTGGTGATACTGGGCACTTGCAGCCTCTGCCAGTGTTATCCTGTAGGTGGGGCAGGCAGGCAGGCGTAGGGAGCTCCATTTTAAATCATTGAGACGTAACTGGATGCCCGAAGAGGAAAGCGTTCTTCATGACAATTCCAAACCAATCCTATGCGCTTCCCGGACTGCAAATCTCTCAGATCACCACTAGAAGATATTCGGGTTTTTCTATTGGACGGTTCTGTTAAACGCAATTCAAAGCAATTTGGACATAGAGCTGTTCAGTGAATGGCCGTTGATTGTTAAGCATCTTGGACTTTGGAAGCTAAATTTGGAAACGGCGACAGCATGATGAAGACTCAAGAATCAGCCAGAAGGTTGTTTGGGGTTAAATTTCCGGGATGCTTGTCTTCCCAGTAGCCTAGTGGCCTCAGGCAGTAAGTAGTCGGTTGGCGTGCAGGTAGTAGGAGCAGGTAACCGTGTCCCCTGGGGTTTTCCAATCTCTGTAGTTAGCCGTTCTCCTCATGTGCGTGCGGCAGCCGTGCCCCATCCACACTTGTGATTGCTGTGTTTCCCTGGTCATTAAACCTTGTGCCATTCTATTCCTATTAAATCCGTAGAAAATGAGAAAATACTCGACATTTTGGGGAAAACTTGTAAATCTGAGCCAGTAAAAGAAGAAGGTTCCGAGCTGGAGCAGCCATTGGCACAGGACACAAGTAGCGTGGGGCCAGACAGGAAGTGTGCGGAGGAAGAGGACCTTTTTGTCAGCGCTCACCCGGAAGAGGAGGAGCAGGAGCAAGAGCAAGAGGAGGAGGAAGGCGGTTTAGATGTGGCCAGCGAGTCCACAGACGCTCAGGCAGACACCCTGTTAGCGGTAGTGAAAAGGGAGCCCGTGGAGCAGACGGGCGACGGCGAGAGGCCGGACTGTGAGCCCACGGGGCTAGAGAAGCCAGTTGAGCAGAGTAGTAAAGGCCCCGAAGACGCGGAGGCCTCGGGCCAGGAGGCGGCGACAGAAGCTCCCCAGGAAGACTCAAGCGCTGAGCCCCAAGATAGCAAAGAAGACGTGAAGAAGGGGGACATGGAAGCTTGTAATGAAGCCCCCCCAGCTCCCAAAGAGCCCTCCGCCAGGGAGGGCGCTGATCAGAAAATGAGGTTTGTTCTTTCTCAGTTCTAGACCAGACGCTCTCTCCTTTCCGCGGGGCACTTAATGACACACATACGCTGTTCTTTCTGCAATTGGCCAGCCAGACTCGGGCAGCTGTAGTTAACTGCTAGAGAGCGTTTCAGTTCTCTTTGGGTATTTTCAGCTGATAATCTGGTTTTGTTTTTTGGTTTGTTTTTTTTTTTCTCACCCCTCCCCTTCATCCCTCATCTCCTTTTCTTTTCCTCAACCACTCCTGGTTGTAGCCTTTAATTCTTCCTCGTTATCTTTAGTCCAGCAGAATTGATTAACTCTTGTGGGTCTGAGTGCTAAGGGATAGATAGGTCAGATTTCCTGTGCCAGTTTGTTGGGTGTCATTGTTTCAGAACTAGAGGCCGGGTAGGTACGCCGCCTCAGCTCAGAGTTGATCATTTTGAGTTTGGGGCTTCTGTTTTTTCCCCCTGAGAGACTTCCACCTGAAGTGACACTTTGTTTTTGTCTTTAGTTCTGGCGACGACGACTCGGATGCAAAACGCCTTTCTAAAGAGGAAAAGGGTAGGTCCCCTTCCCCGTCACATCCCCACCAGGGCTTGAGGCTCTCTGAGGGCAGGCCTGCCTTGGCCCCCTCCCCAGGTTCTGAGAGCTGAGGGATGGGCTGAAGGACTAGCGACATTAGAGCCCCGGTTAGGGGCCCTGGGGGTGCTGTGCTCGAAGCTACAGTCCGTGGTTCTAACCCGCCAGCTGCTTGTGGGAGCAAGATCGGGCTGCCCTCTGCCGCGAAGGAGCCTGCTGCTCCCGAAAGGTCACTGCATCAGCATCCACTCAGTGGCAGCTGGCTTCAAGTTTGGTTTTGACTGGCACGCTTGATGAAAGTAATGTTTCTAGGCCAAATTCTGAGCTAGGCTGTAAGAAGGACTAGAACTTGGGGTCAGACAGACACACACCCTAGAGAGATACAGACAACTGTTCACAGCCAGGGGTTTCAGAAGATTGTTCCTGCGAAAATGGGATTCCCCTGGGAAGATGGGACTGCCATCTGTCTCCATTGCTGAGAGCATTCCTGGCGGTCCTGTTGGGCCTGGGGTGCACCCACAGATCACACAGGGCCGGGGGCTGCTGGCATGTAGCTCAGGCAGGCGGTGTGTCTCGGGGTGCTGACCAAAACCCTCTTTTGCATTAGGTCGGAGCAGTTGTGGTAGGAATTTCTGGGTCAGTGGCCTTTCTTCTACAACCAGAGCTACAGACTTGAAGAATCTCTTCAGCAAGTATGGAAAGGTACGCAAGCCAGGGTGTGTTCGCAGGTGTAGCAGTGCCACCCTGTCCTTCCTTGTAAGTGCCTGGATGTTTCCTGTCACTGCGCATATTCCAGTGCAGCCTGTAAGGGCTCGGGCAGAGCCCAGCCCCCTGCTCTGAGGGCACCTGGATGGCCTCCCTTGTCTTCTCCACCCCACCTCCCTTGTGCTCCCTGCAGCAGCTTGGGGGTGCTGAAGGGATGCGGGATGCTGTGTGGGCCGGGATGATCACATGAAGAGGAACCTGGTGAGGGGATTGCAGAGCCTCTGAGAGGGAGCTTGTAGTGACAGGCCTGTTACAGGGACTGGCCACCTGCCTGGCTGCTGCTGTAATCAGCTGGAGGCAGGCTGCCCTCCCCCTCGGCTCTGTAGTGGATACCCCTAGACTAAAGGACAGCCTTCACCAGTGTGGGGGTGGAAGCAGGGAGGGGAAGACACACACCACCCCCCTGAATGTGAGCCTTGAATTGTCACCAGTGGGCAGATCCTACTTTTCTACTCACTGGACGGGGAAAATTTGACACGCAGCATAGGAGTCGGTGTCCAGAGCTGCTGTCCCCTCTGGCTCTGCCGCTGAGGGCACATTTTGTTTCTTGATTTCAATGAGCCCTGCCTTTGTTGCGCTGCCCTCTCCTCCCTCCTGCTTTGCTGGCCATTCAAGGAAGGCAGGCCCTTGGGCAGAAGGCCAGGACCCTTGCCCTCCAGCGGAGAGGAGCAGAGAGGCAGCGGGTCTTTCAGGTCCTTTCTGCCCCTGGTCAGCACCTGGTGATGGGATCTTCCCTCATTCTCTCCTGCTCTGAGGCTGCGTGTTGGGTCCTAGAGCCATCCATGTCTGCTCGCCACCTGGGCCTCACTGTCTGGCTTCCCTTTTAGGTTGTGGGTGCCAAGGTTGTGACCAATGCCCGGAGCCCCGGGGCTCGCTGCTACGGCTTTGTCACCATGTCTACAGCTGAGGAAGCCACGAAGTGCATCAGCCACCTGCACAAAACTGAGCTCCATGGGAAGATGATTTCTGTGGAGAAGGTGGGCATCCTCTGCCCCCAGGAGGCCTTCCCAGGAGGCACGCCCTTCTCTTCCCCTGAGCCTCTCTTTCCCTGTGATTTCAGGCCAAGACTGAGCCTGCTGGCAAGAAAGCCTCTGACAAGCGAGAGAGCGAGGGCAAAAAGGACAAATCTGGCACCAGTGACAGGTACAGCTGCTGGGTGACCCTGGTGGGTCCTCATCCCCACTGCTGGCACCAGGGCCACCCCCATTGCACCATGCACACTTTAGGGCCCAGGATTGGCCTGGATCTGCTCTGAGCGACCATGGTCACGGCCCTCTTTGCAGATCTGGAAACCTCAAAAGGGATGACAAAGGTGACAAGAAGGATGAGGCAAAGAAGGGTGAAGAAGGAAGCGGGGAAAAGGGTAAAGATCCAGATGATCCGAATTCCGGCCCCCCTGAGCGATCTCGAATCACCAAGTCAGGTAGCCTCCCCAAGCTGGCGGTTCTGGGCTCCCCTAACCTAACCTTGCCTCAGTCTTAAATTGAGGGGCCGTGATCCACACACGCACACAGCAATCACTGCATCCCCCCCACCCCCAAGCCCCACTGGGTGTCTGGCGCATTTCTTAAGTTGCCTTTGTCCACAGGGAGTCGAGGTACTGAGCGGACCGTTGTCATGGATAAGTCTAAAGGTGTGCCCGTCATCAGTGTGAAGACCTCAGGCTCCAAAGAGCGAGTGAGTGTCCGCCTTTGGGCATGGTTGATACACACCTCCACTACCTGCGTCCTCTGTAGGAGTCGAGAGAGTTTAGAAAGCTTTCCTTCTTGACTCTGCTGTCGTGGTCACTGCTTTCTGTAGTCACCCTGCCGTGTTCTCGTCATTGATTGCCTGCCGACCGTGGCCAGCCTCCCTGCTTCTAGCATCCGTGGGTGGTAGAGTCAGCTGAGCTTTTTAGCGCTGTCTGGAAACTTAACCTCTCAAATTCACTCTGATGTGTTCAGAAGAAAGGCCTGGTGGTCTGCGTTGGCATCCTGTGCAACTGAGCCCTGCTCTGCTCTGCCCCCTTGCAGTCGCCAAGGGTCAGGATGGCCTTCAGGGCAGCTGATGTGCTGTACCTCCGTCACCTCCCCCTCCCTGCGTCTGGATCCTTGTGGACGCATCAGGGAGTCCTCACAACCCACCTCCTCCGGAGTGTCCTGTTTCCCACTAACTGCATGTTCTGTGACCCAGGCTTCCAAGAGCCAGGACCGCAAATCTGCCAGCAGAGAGAAGCGCTCGGCTGTGTCCTTCGATAAAGCCCGGGAACCACGCAAGTCCAGAGACTCAGAGTCCCGGAGGTGAGTCTGCCTTGGGTTTGTGCCTCTTACCCCAGGGGCGCAACCACAGTGTGCAGCTTGATGGCTGTCCATGGGGGGGCATCAGGCTGACTCCCTGGGTTCCACTGGGGAGCTGAATCCCCCTGCCAACCCTGGCCCGCTCGCCCGCCTGCCACCCACAGGGTGCGTGAGCGCAGTGAGCGGGAGCACCGCATGCAGGCCCAGTGGGAGCTGGAGGAGCGCGAGCGACTTGAGATTGCCCGGGAGAAGCTGGCCTTCCAGCGGCAGCGGCTGGAGCGGGAGCGCTGGGAGCGGGAGCGGCTGGAGCGGGAGCGCATGCACGTGGAGCACGAGCGCCGCAAGGAGCAGGAGCGCATCCACCGCGAGCGCGAGGAGCTGCGGCGCCAGCAGGAGCTGCGCTACGAGCAGGAGCGGCGGCCTGCTGTGCGGCGGCCCTACGACATGGACGGCCGGTCAGCCAGGGCCCCCGCAGGTGCTGGGGTGGGGTGGGCTGGGCTGTCTCTAGAGCCATCCTGACTCAGTCCTTAATAGGCGCGACGATGCCTACTGGCCAGAAGCCAAGCGGGCTGCCCTGGAAGACCGCTACCACTCTGACTTCAGCCGCCAGGACCGTTTCCACAGCTTCGACCACCGCGATCGAGGCCGTTACCCTGACCACTCGGTAGACAGGTCAGCCCACTGCACTCTGGGGCAGAGGGCGCTCCCAGGGATGGGCTTCGTTTCCCTCACCTTACATCTGCCCCTCAATGGCCTTTTCCAGGAGAGACAGTTCGAGGTCAATGATGGGAGACAGAGAAGGGCAGGTAAGTGGAAAGACACCACTGCAGGCGAGGCAGCCCCGGTTCTGTGTGCTTAACTGAGTTGTCCCTTATGGTGGTCCCGCTTTGGGGCTCTCCAGCAGCTGATACCACGGGCTCATGGCCCAGAGCATTGCCTGCTCCCTTGGCAGTCTCGTGCCTTTAGACTTCCCTTTCTCACCCAGTAGAGGGTGCTGGTGGTGAACACAGGCAGTGGGTTGAAAGTGGGACAGGGGGATCCACCAGTTGAAAGGTGGCTCTGGTCCTGGGGCCAAGCTGCCAAGGCTGGAGGTGTGCATGTCGATGGGAGGCAGGGGAGACACAGGCGTCTTTGGGAAGCAAGAACCGACTTTGGGTGCTTACAGCCCTCTGGCTGAAAGGCGAGTCTGTAAGAGCCCGAGTGGTGGCTGGCACATCAGTGGGCATTTACAGCTGGCCTGGACCTCCCATTACGGGGCGGCCGGCGTGCCATGGAAGAAGTGGACTGTTCACTAAAGCAGCTCTTCGCAGAGCAGGCTGCGTGCTGTCTCCATGCCCTTCAGCTAGTGAGGGGTGCCACTGGGCAGGTGGCTGGGCCCTGAGCGAACAGGTTCCCTGGGGAGTGGGTGCCTGACAGAGGCATCTAAGTGTGCGGGCTCTGGGCACTTGTCATGGAAGCAGCTTGGAGGGAGAGCTGGCCACCTTCGCAGGGTGGGGTGGGGAGGTATTTTGACTGCGGTTCACAGGCAGCATAACCACCAGGACTGTGTTCCTGGGATCAGCCATGCTGGGTTTAAGAGGAAACTGGTTCATGGCTGGCAACCCACATTGAACGAAGATTTCCAAGAGGCTGGCTTATTCAGTTTTGTCAGGTGGGGCCCAAGAGGGCGTTGGTTCATGTCTCTGAACTAGGATGGTGCGGGGCGCGGAGGCAGGGCTCCATGTGACCGCCCAGTGCCTTCTTGCTTTGGAGGAGCAAGAGTTTAAACCCATCTTGGGTCCCCGAGGGTGCCGGTGGCAGCAGCTGGACCTTTGCAGAGCAGGTACAGGTAGAGACCCCCCCAGTCTTGGCTTCATCTGCCCCTGGCTGGGGGGTGGCCAGCCTCCGCTGCCCCCCTCCCAGTCGGTTGAGTCATTCGTTGTCATTGTCTGCTGCTCAGCATCCCTCAAGTCCTGAGACCTCCTTCCTGCCCCACCCCTTTGACCACCAGCACTACCACGAGCGCCACGGAGGGCCGGAACGCCATGGCCGGGACACTCGAGATGGCTGGGGTGGCTACGGCTCCAACAAGAGAATGAGTGAAGGCAGGGGGCTGCCGCCGCCTCCTAGGTTTGTGTCTGGACAGCGGACCCAAGGGTGGTGTGTGGGCTTGGCTCCTGTGATGGCCTGGCAGCTGGGGAGGGGGAAGAGTGGAGGCAGGGACTCCTGCAGTTTTCACCGGGCTTGTGATGAGCCTGAGGTGGGCCAGCCAAGTCAGAGGTGTCTTCCTTCAAGGGGCAGACGTGACTGGGGGGAGCACAGCCGGAGGATGGATGAGGACCGTGCCTGGCAGGGCGGTGCCGAGGGTGGAGTGATGGACAGGGACCACAAGAGGTGGCAAGGTAGGGCTCGGTGGCACTGTCCTGGGGGGCTGCTGGAGAGGTGGGAGGAGGCCGCTCAGTAACACGGGTCTCTTGTCTTCCAGGTGGAGAGAGAAACTTGTCTGGCCACTCTGGGCCGGGCCACATGATGAGCCGGGGTGGGATGTCAGGGTAAGGTGCTCCCCGCTGACATGTCTCCCTGCTGCCTCTCCACCCGTCTCTTCTTTGCATGTTGCCTTCACTCTGAAGGCTCGGGCACTCCAGTCTTTCCGACCAGCACTGCCTGTCCCTACCTACCTGGGCTGCGCCTGGGCGCTGTGAGCCCACTGGCACTGCTGCTCCAGAGCGGGGCCAGGGGCCAGAGGAGCGCCACACAGGGTGCACAGCCTGTCCTCTTCAACAGGGTGGAGGGGGGAGAGCTGAGCAGGGTTCACAGGCAAAGCCTCTGCATTTGTTCCTAGGAGGGGCGGCTTTGCCCCTGGTGGAGCTTCTCGGGGGCACGTGATGCCACGTGGTGGGATGCAGGGAGGATTCGGAGGCCAGACCCGAGGGAGCAGACCCAACGAAGCCCGCTTCACCCGCCGCTACTAATGCTTTCCGGCTCGCCCCTGCCTGCAGCTGCCGCCGCCCCCAGAAATCCTTCCCCGTGTACAAACGCCGTTTGTTTTTTATCTGCTGCCATATTGTAGCTCGATACAATGTGAATTTGGGTTTTCTTTTTGTTTTGGTTTTTTGTAATAAATGTGTCTGTTCACGTACCTTTACTTCGTGTCTCTTCTCTAAATAAAACTACTTGCCGAGGACCCCACTGCGCCTGTGGTGCTCCAGGCTGGAGTGTTTATGGAGCGCAATGCCAGGCTGTGTGGGTTTAAACCGCCAGCCCTTTCCTTAGCTCTGAGCACCGGAGTCACACCACCAGGGACCTTGTGGTCCACCAGGGGAACCCTGGGCAGCAGGCTCAAAAGGCAAATGACAGTGCACACCTTCCTGGCCCACAGGGAGCTGGGACCATGTCGTGTAATTCAGCCGTGCCCCTGGCAGACACGGTAACCATCTGAGGCTTTTGAATGGGATCCTGTTGTAGGAGTAAAAACACTGCCCCATCAAGTCCTGAGAGGTTTCCCGTGCGGATGGCAGAGTTCACGGCAGCCCTGTGGGGTAGGTTCCTGAGAAGACTCGGGCTTCGGGAAGCGGGCAGTCTGCTTCTCCCAGGGAGCGTGTGCAGGTGTTTGGTGAGCTTGGGCATATAACAGAGGGGATCTCTAGTAAGATGAGGTGTGGAGGGTGGTAGATGGGAGGACAGAGCAAACCCAACCCAGTGCCATCGAATGGATCACCACTCAGCAACCCTACAGGCCAGATTCAAACTCCCCACAGGTTTCCCAGGCTGTAAAGCTGTGGGGGAGAAAGCTTGCTTTCTCCATGAAGTGGTTTTGAACTGCTGGCCTCAGGGCTCCTCCAGCAAGTGAGGGAAGTCTGTGTGGCTGAGCTCCAGCTGCAGGCAGTAACTGGGCATTAGTTTAGGGCTCGGACGTATGGAGGTGGATGTCCAGGGCCCCTCTAACCCTTTGCTCCACACATGGGAGACTTGGGGAACCAGAAAGCATAAGGAATTACTCCTGCCTGGTGCATGGATGCTGGCCCAGGTAGTGGGCACGACCTGTCCCCTGGAAGGGGAGCCTCGGGGTGTCTGCATCCCATAGGGTGGCTGGGGCTGGTCTAGGCTCTAGAGTTCCCATTCCTTTCTGGCCTCAATTTGCTCATCTCTAAAATGGACAGAGTGCCACCTGAGCGGTCATTCCTGCCCACCCAGGGGCCATAGCTCTGCCTTCTGGGAAGCCCCCTCAGTACCTTGCCCGCTCCACCCCTACAACCCTGGGTTACTATGGCAGCTGCGACCCTTGTGTGGTTGAGGGGCAGGCCTAGGCTGGCCTGGTGGTGGGGCGGCCCACCTTCTGTCTATTCCGCTGGGACTAGACACTACCAAGTGCCCGTAGCTGCGCATCAGCCCCAAGCAGGGCCTCTGGTAGGAGCAGCACCCCGGCAGCAAGGGAGCTGGTTTGACAAGCTACGTCACCAGCTCGCTGTGTCCCTATTACCGGGGACACCTAGCCGGGTCCCTGCCCCACCTCCAGACCCGTCTCCTGTCAGCCAGAAAAATGGGAGCACACACTTGGAATCTGACAGCTGTACCAGCTGCTTCTTCTGTGGTCTATCAGTCTTTTCACTTGGAGGTCGGCTTTGCTGCCACACTGGCCAGCAGGGGGCCCTCAACAGGCCTGGGAACCCAGGGTCAGGGGTACTACCTCTGTCCTGCTGACCCCATCTCCCCTGTCAGGAGGGAAGCCAGGGGGCCAACACTTGGGAGAACCCTGCAGAGAACACCTTCCTGGAAGACCCCCGAAGGCCCCTGTGGTCTGTGGGTGTTCCCTCCCCCCACCCCAGGGTGCCCTCCCTGCGGCAGGTCAGAAGCACACTGGTTTCTACACCAGAAGACAGAGTTCCCATGCCTGCCCTTCACAGTTCAGGGGCATGAGATTGGATTGCACTGTTCCAGGTGGGGGTCCCGGACCAGGGCCCTGCCCCTGTGCCCACCCCTTACCCTGTTAGGGGTTTCTCCACTCTGGTTCATGGCACAGGCTCCCCCCAGTCCCTGTGGTGTCCTTGGGGCATGGGTGGGGCTGTTGGCAACAGGAACATGAGACTAACTCACAGCCCCCAGTACACACCAGGGCCGCTGGGGCCCAGACAGGCCAGGTAGCTGAGCCCACAAAGGGGGCTTCAGGGAGATGATGGCCTACCCAGTCCAGGAACTCCCAGGACTGCCAGCAAGGAGGGAGAAGGCTGGGGACCAGAGCAGAAGGCAGGCAGTGGTGGTTAGACCAGCCAGCTGAGGGGAGGGTACAGTCTGAGTTGAGGCTCAAAGGTAAGGATGGGTGGGTTACACCCCCTTCTAGTGCCCGGGATCCGAGACCATCCAACTGAGCTCGGAGCTCCCAGAACTGAGCCCTCCCGACCCCAGGCTCCCCCTCAGTACCTCAGCCTTCCCAGCCCCCTAAGCATTCTTTCTGGAGCACCAGGGGCCCACTGCCTGGACCCCTACCCAGGCCAGTCAGTGGCCAGACGCTGCCAAGGACCCATGAGGAGCCCCCAGGTCTAACAGGCTTTCCAAAGTCCTTTATTAGGCCCTCCAGGCTGCGAGCTGCACTTGGCGGGGGTGAGGTGGGAGGCTGTCCCAGCCTGGAGTCTTCCTGTCCCTGGTGTCCCTGTCCCCAAGGCCTGGGCAGGACAGGTGTCTTCATCCAACCTGCTACTTGGAATGCTCTTTAGCACGTTCCTTGAGGTAGTTCCAGCCCTCCCTGGTGTAGTCGCAGGCCTTGGAGGGGGCCGCCGACAGCGCTGACATCATCCCGAGGACACCTGGGTAACAAAGGTAGTTGCCCATCCAAGCTCCCCACCCCCCTGGGCTCTAGGCCAACCCCCGAGGCACAATGCCTTTGAGGAAGTTTTTCTGAAGCACCACTTCCTGTCCTGCCAACAGGGGAAATTGAGGCAGTGAGGGCTTAGTATTCGTTGCCACCTAACCCACTCCAATCCATGGCAACCCAATCCCATGAGTGCCAGAGGGAACAGACTGCAGCCAGGTGCAATCAATCACCAGCCAGTTTGGAACTGTCAACCTTTTGGCTGACAGTCTTAAGCTCAACGGTCTGGACCCTCTCCCCTGGAACCAGAGGAGGGATAGGGCCTTGCTTTGGGAGAGGAGCTCACCCAATGAGCTCAGACCCCAAACCTCACAGAGCCTCTGCCCAGTCTTTTAGACACATGAGATAGGGTTGGGATGGGGTGGGGTGTGTGTGTGTGTGTCTCCCCTGACACCTAGCAGGGAGGAGGTGATAGACTTGGCCATCAAAGGCCTAGGCTAGGCTACCCCTTACCCCTACCACCCCCAATAGAGGCTCCAGGGGTGTACCTGAATTCCAGGAGTCACGGAAGGAAAAGTTCAACTTCGGAGGGGACGGTAGCTGGGAGGAGAGAAGGGGGCTGGGTGAGAAGAGAGAGGCTGGCAGCACCCTCCAGAGGCAGAGAGAGAGGACCTGGAGTATCAGGTTTACCCTGGAACACAAGGACCTAGGGAGACTTTAGATCTGATGACCCAAGCCCTGGCCTCCCTCCAGCCCAGGGTACCCACCTGCGGCATCCGTAACCCTATTTGCTGGCACACGTACTGGCTGAACTGGTATATGGCTGGGGGGACCACCTCCTCGGCTTTTTGAAGGGCAGCCTGGCTCTTGTGGCTGGGGCCCAGCAGCTGCTGGTCGTACACCAGGTAGACGGCTCCCCCTGCCACGCTGCCCTTGATGAGAAACCTGTGGGCACAAGGAGTCACTGCCTGGCTGACCCTAGGCTCCATGTCCACAAGGAGATGGTCTAGAAGATGACACGTGTACATCAAAGGGCAGCACGGACACGGTGGGCACACAGCTCCAACGCGGAACTCCATTTAACTGGTAAACTGAGGCCCGGGAACGAGCAGTGGGTCCCGTGAGGTCGGGCGCAGGGGAGGCGGCAGGGAAGACAAGCCCTCTGCCCTTCCAACAGAGGGAGTCTCTAGACCGTCCAGATCTCCCCCTGCGCGCCACACGCTGCGTCCTCTGGGTGGCCGGACTTCCCGGGCACGCCTGTCTGACAAAGGACACGATGAAGGACCAGAGAGGTCTCTCCCTGGGCTCGCGGGGAGGGAGGAGGGCAGCACTTAGCGCTGTTTCTGCAAGCCCGCTCCACCAAGCCTCAGTTTCCCTACTTGGGCTAGGTAGGCCCGACACTACGGGAAATGAAGAGCAAGTCCCAGATCAAATCGGAAGGAGAGGGGGCACGCCCGCAGCAAGGAGATTTCTCCGAGGCCAGGGACCCACACGGTGGTCTCACGCACCTCATCACCGACCACGCCCGGACCACCATTGCAGCTCAACTCGGCGCTCTGCGCGCAAGGACACTCGGCTCACCCGCTGCTTCCGGTCGCGGCGCCACAGAGGCCTCTGGGAGGCGTAGTCTCTTTTTGCCCTCGCAAAGGCTTCCGGGAGACGGAGGTTGTCGTTCCACACCCACGAATGCCTCCTGGGAAATGTAGTCTTCGGTGCCGAGGATGCCACAAAGCTGCTGGGAAATGTAGTGGGCAGTGCCCTGTAAAGCGGCCCAAGAGTTACTCTGGCCGTGAAGACTCCTGGGAAATGTAGTGGGCAGTGCCCTGTAAAGCGGCCCAAGAGTTACTCTGGCCGTGAAGACTCCTGGGAAATGTAGTCCAGACAGGTCGGTCGTAGCTAGCTGCTAGCAGCGTGAAGGCCGGGAGAAAAAGTGCCAGGTGTCTTACTTAAAGATGACTGAAAGAGATGTTGGGGACCCGTGAGGCCCACCCGCGCCCGCGCGGAGTGCGAAGAACCCGGGCCGAAGAAAGCGTCTTCTACAAGGAAGGAGGTTGTCAGGGCAACGAGATGGCGGACTGGTTCTAGGAGGCGGGCGCGTGGTCACGTGATTCGCGTCGGGGGGGGCCGCACGCCTGTGGGCGGGGCCAGGACCGCAGACCGGAGGGGGCGTGAGCCAGGTGGGAGGCTGTTGCCCGGCAACGCCAGGTGCTGGGCTTCTTACACCCCCACCCCCACTACCGCCCCCAAGGTTTGCGCCCCTTTCCTGCGAAGGGAGGAAGAGAGGAGCGGAGGGTGGGCTTGAGGTCACATGACGCTGGCCCTACAGAAGTGGGCGTGGTCCGAAAGGGAGGTTGGCGGGTCCTGCTTGTGTCTCCCAGGCTGGGACCCGAGCCGCCGTGCAGGACGGTGGGGACGACTGAGGTCCACGTGGGTGAGTACACAGCTGAGGGTGAGATCCCGTGGGTCAGAAGGGAAACTGAGGCCCGGCGAAGTGCGGGACCCCGTGGTGCATTCTGCGAGTATCCGGCAGCCCCTTTAGGGATTTCTTTCTTAAGTTCTTCCATCCACTCCCCCTCTGGCCCCCGCCCCCCATGGGATTCCTGTGGTCAGGGCAGGGCAGGGTAGGGGCAGCTGACAAGGGCTTCAGGCCTTTGCCTGGAAGCGAGACATGCGTCCCCAGTTGAGAACGGATCCTGTGAACAGCAGGATACTTGTCAGAGCTGAAAGATTCTGAGAACAGTGACTGGCCAAGAGGTTGGACAGGTGGCCAGACTCACTGGGCTTGGTATGCTGAGGTGAGGTGCCTGGCCTCATCCCAGGGCGGTCAGGGAGTCCTGGGACGGTTTGGAGCAGGAGGGGCACCTACAGGTTGCTCTGGACAGTGTACCAAATTATCCAGCCAATGGCCAGTGTTGAGCTCAAAGTGCTCGTTCATGATAGCAAAGAGAGGTGGGCAAAGAGGAGCTTTAGAAAGGGTACCCCTGAACACCAAAAATCCAAACTCACTGCCATGGACTCAGAGTGACCCTCCAGGGTAGAGTAGATCTTCCCCTGTTACTTTTTGCAGGAATAGAGTCTCATCTTTCTCTCTCAGAGTGGCTGTTGATCTTGAACTGCTGACCTTGTAGTACAGCTTCGTCTTTCTCAAAAAGAGCTGGCTGGTGGATTTGAACCACTGACCTTGAGATAAACAGTCCTACCTTTCTCTCACAGTGACCTCAGGGCTCCTTTTTGAAATCCACTGCCAATGAAGGGGATTCAGACTCAGAGCACCCCTATATAGGGTTTCAGAGGCTGTAAATCATTACAGAGCAGTCACCCTCTTCGTCCTCCCTGGGAGCAACTGCTGGCTTTGAACTGTTAACCTTGCAGTTAGCAAGCCCATAACCATGATGCCACCAAGTGTCCTCTTAGAGAAGGCAGCAGCCCCCTTGAAAATAATTGAAGGAGCAAGTCATTTGCATTCCAGGCTGAGGGACCTACCACTGCTAAGCTCCTGCAGCAGCGTGTTGCCTTCTCAGTGTGGGAAGGGCTGACAGGGCTGATGAGAAGCAAGAGGGTGGGAGGAGCTGGCCCCTGTAGGCCCTTTTTGGCTAATGAAGTCAGTTGGACTTTATCTTAAGGAGCAGGGTGGATTTCCAGCAGGTGGGGAGGTGTGGTTTGGTTGCTGGGTGAAGGGAACAAGAAGGATGGGGGCCAGGAGCAGGCTGGTTCAAGCTATGCTGCAGTGGAAGACCAGGCGGAGAAGGGACAGGTCTCCAAAAGTCCCTTGAACCAAAGTGCAGCCCAGGGGAGTGGGCGTGGCTCAGACCACTCTGTCACTGCAGTCCAGCGAAGGTCATGAAGGCCTTGTTCCTCACGGGACTTGGGGTCCTGTTTTTCACCTGCTACTGGGATGACAACTTTGAACCAGGTGAGCACCCAGGGCCAGGGAAGGAATGGGGCCTTCTGAAGGCTGACCATCTCTGCCCACTGCTAGCCAGCCTCCAGGGAGCCCGCGTGCTGCTGACACGGGCCAGTGCTGGCATCGGGGAGGAGCTGGCTTACCAGTACGCCTGCCTGGGCTCCCACCTGGTGTTCACCGGCCACACCAAAGCCCTTGTCCAGAAGGTGAGCTGCCCCCATGGTCAGTGTGGGGGCGGGTACCAAGGGACCCTGGACTGCAATATGCCTGAACCCATCCAGGTTTGCTGTGTGACCTTGGCAAGTCGGTCAACCTCTCTGTTTCTTGATTTGTCAAAAGAGCACAATAAAAGTACCTTCTCCGTGGGTTGCGCCTGAGGATGTGTTGATTTCTGCAAGGCAGTGCCGGTAAAGCTGTAAATGGGAGATGCTGGGTTCATACAAATCCAAAGACAGGTGGGCCACCGCTTGTTAGCAGTCATTCTCCCAAGGGAAACGGACTGCTTCCCATTCCGGAGGGACATGCGAAATGCCCGGCCCTTTGAATGTTGGCGATTGACCAAACAAAAAGGCCGCAGGGCGTTCTGGCCCGGAGGCCGCTAGATTCCGACGACCCCGTGGGAGGACCCAGTGTAGCCTGCACCTGGAGGCTCAGAGTAGGAGGGACCTTCAGTCTAGCGGCCCAACGAGGCCGGTAGGTGGAGAGAGGCCGGCTGAGGTGGAGGGGCCCAAGGGCAGCTTTGGCACCCCCCAGGTGGTAGGGAACTGCCGGAAGCTGGGCGCCCCCACGGTCTTCTACATCGCCGCGGACATGGCCTCCCCGGAGGCCCCCGAGCGGGTGGTGCAGTTTGCGCTGAAGATGCTGGGTGAGGGGCGGGGCAGGAGCCGGGGTGGTGGTGGGTGTTGTAGTGAGGGAGGGCGCACTTCAGGGGCTGGGGTGTCGCTAGGGGCGGGGCCTAGTTGGATCCAGGGGGTGGGACTCCGGAAGGGGTGGAGCTCATTGGATCCAAGGGGCGGGGCCTCGGAGCTGGCCCTGGCTGACTGGCCTCTCCGCAGCAGGCGGGCTGGACTACCTCGTGCTGAACCACATGGGCGCCACCCCGGCCAGCACGCGGACCCACAGTGCCCAGGGGACTCGCTGGCTCATGCAGGTGCTGGTCCCCATTGCGGCCCCGACCCGTCCCACACTTCCCCCACGCCACGCCCTTCTCGAGCCAGTGGCTCCTCCCCTTCCGGTGCAGGCCCCGCCCTCCTGTTCGTCTTGGCCACGCCCCGTCTCCACGTGCAGCTGACTTCCTAGGCGCTGCCGAGCCTGACGGACAGCCAGGGCGCCCTGGTGGTGGTGACCTCGCTGCTCGGTGCGTGCTCCAGGCCCCAGCTCTTGCCGGGAGGGGGAGTCTGGTTGGGGCGGGGGCGACGCCTTCCGCGGGCTCAGCTGACCGGGAGCCCCGCCAGCCCCGCCCCTCCGCCTCCCTAGGCCGCGTACCCGCCTCCTTCTCCGACCCCTACTCAGCGGCCAAGCTCGTGCTGGCCGCCTTCTACAGCTCCCTGCGGCGGGAGCTGGACGCGCAGGACGTTAACGTGGCCGTTACCCGGTGCGTCCTGGGCCTCCGGGATCGCGCCTCGGCCACCGAGGGAGTTAGGTGAGGCCCAGCGGCGGGGGTCGTGGACCTGGGGACTGCAATCCCCACCTCACCTTCCCGTCCTCCGGGGGCATCACGAGGGCCAGGGCGGCCCCGGGTCCCCAGGCGGCCGTGGTCCGTGACGGCGCCACGCGCGCCTCTGGCGTCTGCTACCCGAGACGCGTCCACCTGCTGTGCCGACTCCGGGCCTGGCTGCCCCGCCCTCGGGCCTGGTTCATCCGCAGGGACCTCGACATCACGGCCGCAGCTGCTGCCTGAGCTCCCGGTGTGGCAACTGCCCCAGCGGGAGTAGGGGCGCGCATTGCTAAGCCATGCTGGGATAAGGACCACATGGCGACACCTTTGAGGGGCTGGCCAGACAGAAATGGACCGCTAAGCGGACCTCCCAGCATTGGCGTCGGTCACGGCAGCTGGAGAGCTCTGGCCGCACACCCCAGCCGCATGCTCGGCTTCTCAGGGGCCTGGAGAGCCTTCCTGTTGTGTCCCCCCCCTTTGAGGATGGCCGGTTCCGTTTGCAGAGGAGACTGAGGCCCAGAGGGGCGACTCATTGTGCTCAACACTCAGGTCAGAGCGCACTGCCCATCCTTCCAGCCCGAGCCCGAACTGCCCCATCCCGGATCTGTACTCTTAGATCGCCTCTAAACTGCCCCTACGCGGCATGTCTCAGCCCCACCCCACCCCCAGGTGCCGGTGTAGGCGCAGGAGACAGGAAAGTCGGTTTTCGGGTGGGGGTGGGGTCTGGACCCAACTGGACCCAACTTCCTGTTCCCTAATAAAAATGCTCTTGTCTTTATCCTATCTGTTGTTCCAGTTCATTCCGTGCGTCCACTTTGTTGGCGTGGAGGGTGTAGTTGGTGGAGGTACCCTGGAGGGGGCCCCCCATACACAAAAGATGAAACGCTACCCTACGTGTGATGGTGTGTGAGAGGAAGAGAGTGTGAGGGTGTTGGGGCTCCAGTGATACCGTGTGTGTGTGTGTGTGTGTGTGCATGAAAACAAGAATGTATAAAGTTGGGTGCAGGCTGTGTACCTGACAAGGGTGAGGATGTGAGACTTCTGCGACAGGAGTGTACGTTGCGTGAGGGGGTGTGGCTCACTGACAATGTGGGTAGGAGGGTAGGGACTGTGAGCATGACCTAAGCGTGTGGCTGTATGTGACTGTGACTATGGGTATGACGGGGGAGCGTGCATTATGACTGTATATGTGACTGATTATAAATGACTCCGTGTGACTGCGCAGGAATGGGGGGGATTACACCTGAGTCTGACTATATTTGAGGTGCATTGTGATTGTGGTTGTGAATGATTGTGTGGCCATCCCACTCACCTTGAGTGTCAGCCTGAGAGGGCAGCAGTGAGGCTGGGATGGACGTAAGCCCTTTGGTGAGGACACATTGTGAAGTGGGAGTCGGCTAGGTCGGGTGGGCTTGTGACATTGTATGTTTGGGTGTGAGAATGTGTGTGAGCCCGAGTGTGTCACAAGTGTTTAAGCATGTGATCCCTGTGGGACATGTGGGACCAGTCCCAGGAGGACCTCATCATTCTTGATAAAGTGGAGGGGCATCGAGAAAGTGGAAGACCTTCGACAAGATGGATTGGCGCAGTGGCTGCAACAAGGGCTCGAATATAAGAGCAGTTGTGAGGCTCGTGCAGCGCCGGACGGTGGTGGTTCGGGTCGCTAAGCGCTGGAACCCACTGGACTTCAGATAACCACCACCGCCAGCTTCCTGGAAACGCGCGCATTCCGAGCGCAACCGCGCGTCTTCATGAAAGCTGCCGCAGTCCTCCGGCCGCCAGGGGGCGTGCGCTCACTTCCCACCTCTGAGGCCTGTCTGGCCGAGAGTAGATATCCCAGAGTTCCGCGCGGCCCCTTCCTTCCGCCGCGGCACCCATCGAAGAGTCGCAGGTAAGCGAGTTCTTTGCGGACGGAATCCGCTGCCATCGGGCCCTTAGGAGCTGCAGCGCGGAGTGGGGTGCGGCAGGGTGCAGCTAAGCAGCTCGAGAGAGCAGTGGCGCGGGGTTCCGGGCGGCCGAGACTGGTCGGGCACTCAGTTCGTCTCCCCATTTCTGCCCCAGCCATGGCTGTGCGCTACCCTATGGCCGTGGGCCTCGACAAGGGCCACAAGGTGACCAAGAACGTGAGCAAGCCGAGGCACAGCCGCCGCCGCGGGGTGAGTGTCGGGTCCAGGTCGGGGCGTCGTAGAGGGCAGCGTGAGGACCCATGTGGGGGCCCCGAGCTGAGGAAGGGGGGACTGCCAGGCGCGTCGCAACAGCAAGCCTCGAGCGTCACCCCGGGGAGCGAGGCAGGCGCGTGGGCGGCACGCGTGGCGTGACATCCAGTGGGCTTCGACGTGCCAGGGTCTACAAGTTGGTGTGGGCATCGGAACTAAACTGGGCCTGGAGCGCCAGTGTCAGGAGTACGGTCTAAGGCGGTGCTGGCCTGTGCCCAGTGGAAGGGGGGTGTCCCGGCCTGAGGGACAGGGTGGAGGCGGGGTGCCGCGTCTGCTGGGCGCACCAGGAGCCTTGTGGTAATCCAGCCCGCGCGCAGGCCTTTGGAGCTCATCTTGGGGGGGTGCTCCGCTCACCAAACAGTGGATGGGGCTGCAGAAGCAGCCAGCTACAGCTGGCGCCGGGTGGGGGCTGTGCAAGGGTTAATTCTGAGTCGTGTTTGTGGAGAAGGGGCACCGTGGATTCTGCCCTGGGCTCTTGAGAACCACAAGGTCGACGGTTCAAAGTTACAGGCTGCCCTGTGTGCAGGCAGGGGTTGGGATTGATCCTGGGGAGAGGCTAGACCGGTGTTCTTCCCTGGTAACCCTCAGCCGTCACCTCCCAGGATGCCCGGGTGCTCATTTGGGGAGACTGAGGCACACACCACAGGGGGGTCAGGGAGATGCAATGAGGTGTTTGGCCAGGAGAGCAGGGGACCCCTGTCCTGATGGTCCCTGCCTCCCTCCCTGTCCAGCGCCTCACCAAGCACACCAAGTTCGTGCGGGACATGATCCGGGAGGTGTGCGGCTTCGCACCCTACGAGCGAAGGGCCATGGAGCTGCTCAAGGTCTCCAAGGACAAGCGGGCACTGAAGTTCATCAAGAAGCGGGTAGGTGGCTGTCCCTCTGCTGGGGGGCTGGGGTGCCAACCAGGCCCACTGTGGGGGGAGGAGCTGAGCTCACCAGCCGCTGTGTTCCCAGGTGGGCACACATATCCGGGCCAAGAGGAAGAGAGAGGAGCTGAGCAACGTGCTGGCCGCCATGAGGAAGGCCGCTGCCAAGAAGGACTGAGTGCCGTGCCCCCCTCTCCCCACCCCCAAAATAAAGTCTTTCCAGAAGCTGGTGGTGTGGTTTGGTGTATTGTCACTGGAAGGGTGTGGCGGACAGAGACAGGCAGGCAGTACTGAAAATGGATTTTAATCATAATTAAATAATTCCTTGTACACTACTCCATGATTAAGCCATAGGGGAGCCCCGCCCCGCATCTGTCCTGGCTGAGGTGTCCAGGCAGCAGTCACCGCTCCACAGCCAGGGCCTGTGCCTCCTCGCCCGGGAAGGCAATGGCGAAGACCTCGCAGTAGTGCTCTGCAAAGTGCACCTCCAGGCCCTCGCGGATGAAGGCTGCCAGGTCATGGAAGTCCTTCCTGTTCTCGGCTGGCAGCACCATGCATGTCACACCAGCCCGCTTGGCCTGCGGAGGGGACAAAGCCGTGGGGCAGGTCCTGGGAGCCCAGTGGCCAAGACAGGCCTCCCCTCTCCCCCAGTGGCCAAGACAGGCCTCCCCTCTCCCCCAGCTTGGAAACACACCCAGACTGATGTCAGTGGAATTGGAGGCCTCAGCTAGTCAGCTCCTGTACCAGGCCAGCCCTGTCCCCAGGATGCCTCAGTGCCCGTCCAGAGCCCACTCACCACCCACAGCCCAGCACTTGCCCTCTGAGCTGTCGCCACCATGGGGGGGGGGGCAGTGACTGGAGGGTGGAGTGGAGGCTTTGTGCAGTCAGCCAGGGCCAGGCCTGCTTCACGGTCCACACAGGTCCCACCCTTGGAGACCCTGCCTCGCTTTCCAGGTGATCAAAGGGACTCCCCCAGGGATGGTTAACCTTCCTAATACTGTGACCCCCAAACCATAAAGTCACTTTTGTTGCTACTTCATAGCTGCAATTTTGTACTGTTAAGAATCAGGGGACTCCTGTGAAAGGGTGGTTTGGCTCCCAAAGGGGTCTCAACCCACAGGTTGAGAACTGCTCTAGAACATTCTCCAGAGTCCCACTGTGGAGGGGCAGTCAGATCTCCGAGGCATCTGAGACATGCCCTTGGGCTGGGCTGGGGGGCAGACTCACTGCAATGGTCTTCTCTTTGATGCCCCCAACGGGCAGGATCTTGCCTGTCAGGGAGACCTCGCCAGTCATGGCCAGGTTCTGTCGCACAGGCTGGTCCATGGCGAGGGAAAGCAGCGCCGTGACAATGGTGCAGCCTGCACTCGGGCCGTCCTTGGGGGTGGCGCCCTGGGGGAGGAGTGGACAGTGAGCAGGGGCGGCTGGGAACTGGTGGGGGGGAGGTAGGGAGGGCACGGACCTCAGGCACATGCAGGTGGATGTGCGACGTGACCAGGTAGTGGTTGGCGGGGTCTCGCTGCATCAGGAAGGCCCTGGCGAAGGTGTAGGCGATCCGTGCACTCTCTTTCATCACCTCCCCCAGTTGGCCAGTCACCTCCAGGGATCCGTCCTTGTCCCCCTTGCTGTCCTTGTCCAGTGGCCGCCTCAGGGATGTCTCAACAAACAGTGTAGAGCCTCCTGGGGGCCGGGACGGAGCTCGTGAGTGCGTGGCCCCTGTCACCTCGGGGGTGGGGACCCGGCAGCACAGGCCTGTGCCGGCTCCTGCTCGCGGACTGCTCACCCATGGCGGTCCAGGCCAGCCCCATGACCACACCGGGGGGCGTCACGTCATACATGCGCTCCACCGTGAACACCGGCTTCCCCACGAAGTCCTGCAGGTTGGTGGGCGTCACCTCCACCGCCTCAGCCTCACCACTGACGATCTTGTAGGCGGACTTACGCAACACCTGGGGGGGGGGGGGGGCAAGCAAAGTGTGGCATGGCAGGGGCGCAAAGGAGACGGGAGTGGGGGGAGCGGGGGAGGAGGGCAGACAACGGGCTCACCTTCTCCACCTGCTTCTGCAGGTTGCGGACACCGCTCTCGCGGCAGTACTGCTTGATGAGCAGCGTCAGCACGTCGGACGACAGCTTGGCTTTGCTCTCGTCCAGGCCGCACAGCGCCCGAGCCTGGGGCACCAGGTACCGCTGTGGGGAGAGCAGTCAGCACTGGGAGGGCAGGCCGTGGCCACACCCAGCAGAACCATCCGGGCAGGGCTCAGGGTCTGCAGCCCACCCAGCTCCATGTTCCCAGGTCTCTACTGAGCCAGGGCCTCCCCAACCTTGGGCTCTTCAGAAGTCCTGGGACCCAGGCATGGGGGCAGTGCCACGTGGATGGGGCGGGGCTCCCAGGCCAGCAAACAGCGCTGAGTTGGCCATGCTCTGGAATCCCACAGGCCCCAAGCACCCCCAGGTTTATAGCAGTAAACCCTCCTGAAGTTGGGCCGCTCTGCCCCAGGGCTGCACCCCTTGCCGGCGCTGGGGGCACACAAGGCCTGGCCAGGTGGGCACCAGGCGCCTCACCTCAGCAATGGCCAGCTTCTCCTGTGCCACATAGCCGGACACATTGATCATCTCCATGCGGTCCCGCAGAGGCTCGGGGATGGTCTCTGTGACATTGGCCGTGCAGATGAACAGCACCTGTGGGAGCCCAGCTGCTGAGGACTGCCGACCGACACTGACGCCCCCGCCTGGCCAACGTCAGCACCCGGACTGCCCCTCGGGCCTCACACCTTGGACAAGTCCACGGGCACATCCAGGTAGTGGTCCAGGAAGTTAGCATTCTGCTCTGGGTCCAGCAGCTCGAGCAGGGCTGATGAGGGGTCACCCTGGTACCCCCGGCCGATCTTGTCCACCTGAGTGGCAGAGGGCAGTTGGCAGCTGACAGGAGCAGGCCCTGCAGCTGTGGGCTTGGACAGCATGAGGGAATGCAGGGGGCCCCTGGGATGTCTGGGCCCCACTGGGGCTGGAGTCCCCACCCCCCTCCCCCCCACTGGGCTGAGCCACACCTCGTCGATGAGGATCAGGGGGTTCTCTGTCTTGGTCTTCTTCAAGCACTGAATGATCTTTCCTGGCATGGCCCCCACATACGTGCGCCTGCAGGGAGGGCACAACAGGCTCAGTACCAGGGCACGTGGGCAGCTACTTGCCCAGGGTGGCCTGGACGTGGAGACATCCTCAGGAGCCTCGTGTGGCTCAGAGAAGGGCAGTGCATGGATCTGTGTCGCTGGAAGGATGGGGCCTGGGCCAGGGCTGGGTCTCCGGTTCCCTCCCAGAACGGGTTCCCTGGAGTCTGGTTCATCTGGCCTGGCTGCCCCGCTGGAGGATTGTGGGGAAGTGAAACTGCTTAAAGTTTCACTTTAAGCAGTCTCTGCCACGTCTGGCTGACGTGGCAGAGACCACGAGGCAGAGCAGAGTGGCAGTGCCAACGGGCCCAGTGATTGTGCAGCTGGGAGACTGGGGCCGAGCCACAGCTGCTGGCATGGCTGAGAAGAGACTTGGCGGACAAAGGAATGGTCTCCGAATAATTTGTGACCTGTTGAGCCTCCTAAGAAACTGTCACTGAGCGCTGTCTGAGGCTGCCACAGCATCGCCCCAGCAGAGCGGAGTGCAGAGCGCCGTGGGAGGGGAGGGCGTGTCTCCTGGCTGTCACCCACAGCACTGGTGCTGAGTAGGGAGACTGGCCCCTGGCGGCGCTGACAGGGTGCAGGGAGTCTGCCAGAGCAGGCACTGCACGCTCTCCTCCAGGGCGGGCGACAGTCCAAGTCTTCATTGCCGGGGCCGCTGAGGAAGTTGCCTTCCCAAGAGAGTGGGATTGAGTCTGGGAGCCTATGACCTCTAGGCAGAGGTGGACTTGGGAGTCCCCTCCCCCCAAACCGCTTTGAGTGGCAAAGTGGCTACGCGCCGAGTTGCTACCTGCAGGGTCACTAGTTCCTCGGGGGAAAGCCGGGCCTCCTACTACTGTCACAGGGACGGAGCACGGACTGGAGGGCAGGGAGGGAGACCAGACATGGTCCCCACAGCCTCTCACAGCGGGTGCTAAAAGCCACCAACGGAGAGCCTGTGGCGTGGTGCAGACTTCTGCCTATAAGGTCCGAGTGCTTGGACCCAGCCAGGCCTGGAATGCACCCGACACCTAGACTTTGTCCGTCCAGGTGAGTGGAGCAGGTCATGTGAGGAGAGCCAGGAGAACTAGCTGGACTGGGCCCCGGGAGCCTCACGGGCAGATGCGCCTGGGAGGGCAGTTCTACCTGTGCCCCTTGATCTCAGCCACGTCGGTCATGCCCCCCACGCTGAAGCGGAAGTACTCTCGGTTCAGGGCCCGGGCGATCGAGCGGGCAATGCTGGTCTTGCCCACGCCGGGGGGGCCGTAGAAGCAGAGGATCTTGCCCTGGGTGGAGCCTCGGAGCTGGCTAACAGCGATGAACTCCTGTGGGCAAAGGCTGGGCTCAGGGGCGGGTGGGGACCCAAGAGAAGTGCTTTCTGCAGGGGGGCTTGCTGCCCCACACAGCGCTGCTTTTCCATGGTCCCTTACAGGGACCGGGCCCCTCCCAGAGGGGTTGACAAGAATGGTCAGCTCTCAGAGGAGGGACAGCCTGTGGCCAAGGACAGGTAAAGCCCACAGATGACAATGTCCATCCCCCCCACCCCCAGTGGCACCTCTGGGCTTGCTTTCTGCTCCTCTACCATCAGACAGCCAGCAGGGGGACCCAGGTACACCAAGGACCCCTGCTCTCGCTGCACTACCCCCCTCTACTTAGGGTCCTACAACCCAAGCCCCCAGCCCCGCAACACCACGCGGGACAGCCTGGGCTCCAGGTGTGGGGCATCAGCCCTGACATGTCCCCACATGAGGTAAATCCCCGGGCCCTGCACACACGGGTGCACACGTGCTCACCAGGACGCGCTTCTTCACGTCCTCCATGCCGTAGTGGTCCTCCTCCAGCACCGCCTGGGCCCGCACCAGGTCCAGGTTCTCCTTGCTGTACTTGCCCCATGGGATGGAGGTCAGCCAGTCCAGGTAGTTGCGGGTGACACTGTCACAGAACCAACAGGGGCCTGTGAGCAGAGCCCCCCCGGGAAGGGTATGCACACGCTGTCTGATGACCAGGTCCCTCCTCCCCCCTTAGGTCCACCCCACTGCTGCCCAGGACACGGGAGCACGGCCCCTGGGCTCCCGCGAGTGGCAAGCCTCGGAGCAATGGGTGGGACAACGATGGTTAAGTTATCAATTTAAAACAGGTTTGTAGGGTGGCGATGTGTCCGCCTGGTGGGCCCATGAGTCCCAATAGTGTGTGGCTGTCCTCCATCTTTGTAATCTGATGGAACTGTCCTCCATTTATGTACTGTCAACCCTTAACTTCTGTATGTCCCTAACAATCCCAGAAGCTGGCTTATCTGAATAGGAAAGCAAGCTAGGGATTGAAGAGCGGCGTGAATGACGAGCCGGCGTGTTCAAATGACCGTCCTTCCTGGCGAAAGCCAAGAGGACTTGCCGCAGCTGCTGGTGAGGGCCGTAGACTGCAGCCCTCACAGGGGACACAGAGCCAGCACCACCACAGGCGGGGCAGAGACTGCAGCTGTGGACGGGCTCATTGCTCAAGGGTCCACAATGGCCACCGGTGGAGGCCGCAGTCAAGAAAGCACACGAAGGACTGCCCGGGGATCTGCTGCACAAGCCCCACAGTGCTGAAGAGCACGGTGTCGATTCGAAAACTAAGGTTTTCACCTAGCCCAAGGCCTGGTACTTGCAGTCACTTCATGCACACATGGAATGGGTGTGAAGAGGGCAGATGGACAAGAACCAAAGCACTTGGATTTCGGGGCCGGCGACAAGCCCCGGAGGCCCCTGGACGGCCAGAAGAGGAAGAAGTGCAGCCAGGTGCTCCTTGCTCGGAAGCGAGGACGAGGATGGGGAGACTGTGTCAGGAGACACGGTGCCTGGAGAAGGCCCTCCTGTTTGGTCGAGTAGAGGGGCAGCGAGAGGAGGAGGTCTGACACAGTGGGGGCGGGGCAGGCCCGGGCGGCGTTTTGTTCTCTTGCACACAGGGTGCCTATGGGTCGACACCGACTCCACAGCACCGAACCACGACCACAGACTGTGGGAGGGACAGCGTGCCCCTGAAGCTGCCCATGGCGCTCCGCTGGGACACACGCCAGCTGGGCGGGCACTCACTTGAACTCGGACGAGTGGTTGTCCAGCAGGCCCAGCTTGCTGAGCTCCTCGTCCACCACGTCCATGACGTGCTTGGGGACCACGAGCTCCTTGAGGCGCTCGCGGAACTTCTCCTCGATGGCGTCCTTGTCCTCCTTCTCCAGGCCCAGCTCCTTCTTGATGATCTTCAGCTGCTCCTGCAGGAGGTACTTGCGGTGCGTCTGCTTGATCTTCTCCTCCACCTGCGGGCGGGCGCTGTCAGGAACGGAGCGCGCAGGCCACGGGCCCAGTCACACTCCCTGCTGCCTTGTGGGCGTGTGGGGAGGAGACCGCCCCACACCCCAACCCTCCAGTCTCAACCCAAAGCAGAGGCGTGGGCACTGATCACTGCTGTCCCCCGTCCCCTGCCGCTGCCCCGCCTGGAGGCACCCCCATGCCTGTCGGTTAGACTGCAGTGAGCCGGGGTTCACGTGGCCCCTCTGCGTCTCCTGAGCCCGGGAGCTCACCAACACCTGCTCCATGTCCTAGGCACATGCCAGCCTCCAGGGCACACGTGAGGGGCTGTGAAAGGTGCTGACCAGAACTGAACCAGGGCCTCTCACAGCCCCCAAGTCAGTTCTAAGCACTGTTCAAGTGACCCCGGGCCCTCCAGGGTGACCTGAAATACAGCTGGTCCAAGATTTGCCCACAAGGGACCATGGTAGGCCCTGCAGGCGAGCGGGGAACCAGCCCGTCAGCATTTCCCGGGTGGGTTGGTTCTACGTGCCTAGAAGGCGCCAGGTCTAGGGCGGCAGAGACTTGCCCACAACCACCCCCGCGCACGCACGCGCACACACACACACACACACACCCCACCCCCACCACCCTCCGGTCTATGTGAGGCCAGAAGCCTTCAGCCGTGCCGTGCAGAGGACTTGGGCTTGCTGTGCTGGTCTCTCAGCACCACCCTCGCAGTCCAGCGACTCGAGGCGGCCTGGCAGATGGAAGCTTACCTCCCGGCCCAAGCGCTGCTGCAGCTTGCTCAGCTCAAACTCCTTCTTGAGGAGGGACAGGGCTTTGTACAGGCGCTTGGGGATCTGCCGAGGAGAGGCGTGAGAGGGTGGTCACGGTGGGGAAGCTGCTTGCCCGACCCACGGCCCCTCTGCACACAGGGAACAACGCTCCGTGGTCAAGGCCGTTGGTCACAGCAGCCCTGAGGCAGGCAGGGGAGGCCCGAGGGGCACAAGGCTATGCACACACTCACGTTAGTCTCCTCCAGGACGTCCTGCAGCTCGTGGGACTCGGCCCCTGTCAGCGCGGCGCCCATGTCGCTCAGGTAGATGGGGTTGTCCACCACTCGCTGGCCTGCCTGCATCATCTGCAGCACCGACTCCCTGGGGGTGGACTGCCGCTCAGAGCAGCTCCTCCGCCCAGCCAGCCTATCCCGCCCACCGCTGCTTCGTGAGACCTGCCCACCCCAGGCACAGCAGCGGGACACTGCCCGCCTCGCAGGGAGGAGGCCCATGGACACGCACCTGTAGAGAGGGTTTAGGGCAATGATGTCACGGATGGTCTTCACGATCTCTGCGGTCAGGGCCTGCAAACAGGGCCAGAAAGACCTTTGGGGTCCCTCCTACCTGCCGCCCCCCCAGTGCCCCAGCCACCAGGCCACCTGGGCCTCATGTTCATCAGCCAAGAAGAGGACACATGAAAACCTGCCTGCCTCCCAACCTTGCGGAAGGCGTGTGTGGTGTAAGAAGTCGCTAGCGCCCTCGCAGGAGCCCTGGCTGCAGTGGTGGAAGGTTGAAGCACCCTACGACAGGGCAAGGGAGAGCAGGGCGCGCCCACCAGCTGCTCCAGGCAGAAAGCCTGAACCCTAGTCTGTCCCACTGGGTCACTGCGAGCTAGAATCCACGCAATGACAGGTTTGGATTTCAATGGATTTCAACGGCACATGCAGCCAGGCCCTCGTCCAGCACCTCAGCAGACATCACCAATCAAAACCAGCACTCTTTCCCTCAGCATTCAGAGGCCACATAAGGAGCCTTCTCAATACAGGGGTGCAGCCAGTTGGCCTTCTTGGCTGCCGTGCACATGCCAGCTGTCTTGTTCCTAGAGGGCAGGTGGCCTGGCTGGAAGCGCTGGTAGAAACGACAGGTGGAGCCCTGGGTTCGACTATGACCTCCACAGGAGCAGCTTTCCTTCTCTGACCCATTCCTCAAAGCCCTTCCACGCAGCAAGGCCGCAGGTGGCAGGGCACAGCAGCCATGTTGTGACCAGGGCCCCTCTGTGAGGCCACTGAGGCCGTGTGGTGAGCAGGGCCCCAGGCCTCCTCTGCACTGGTGATGCCTGCAATGGGTGCCCCTGCAACCACTGGACAGGAAACCCCGTGGCCCCTCACCTTTACTTCTTCCGTGACCTGGAAGTCCTCATGGGCCACGTTCTCGACCTCGACCATGAGCACCTCACGAGGGTCCCCGGGGCCGGGCTCCATCACCACCTCCACCGGGCTCTTGCCGCCCAGCTGCTCCTCCTCCACCTCCTTCTTGTTCCGCTTGGACTTCCGGCGCACCTTCTGCTTGCTCTCGGCCTCCGGCTCCTCAGGCTCCACCTCTAGTGGCCGGCTGATGTGAATCCTGCCAGCAGCAAGGCAGACGGGAAGCTGGGGCCATGGCCAAGGGGAGGGTGGCCTCAAGTTCAGTGCCCTCCTCAGTCTGCCCTTGTCCTCCAGCCAGACTCCTCACGTCCTGCTTCCTACAGCCTGGTGGCCAGCCATGCCAGCCTAGCAGCAGGACACAGAGCAACACCCAGGGCCTCCCAGGACTACCTGTACTGAGCACCAGCCTGTCTCGGAGACTGCCTGCCCCGTACATCAGGGCTGGAGCGACCCTCATGACCACTGCACTAGAGTGAGCAGGCGCCGGCAAACCGGTTCTGACTTCTGATGCCCTGGTGTGGGCAGGTCAGGCAGAGGGAGCAGTGTCCCGTAGCTGTGCAGAGACGTGCAGGCGCCACAGGAGGAACACCAAGGGAGGCCGGGAGGCCGCCGGACAGAGAGCTCGGTGGAGGTGCCCCTTCAGACTTTCTGTCTACAAGAATAAAACCGAACACCCCAACACTGCCATCCAGGCAACTCTGCCTCCCATCGACCCGACTGAGGGCTTCCCGGCCCGAGAACCCTGAAGGGGGCAGCAGTCTGCCTCGTCTTTCTCCCTCAGAGCAGAAGGTGGGACTGAACCACCAACCACTTGGCTAGCAGCCCATCCCTACAGGCCACACCAGGCACTTAGCTTCCTAGGGCCCAGCCCAGGCCAAGCTCCTCCTGTCTGCCCGCTTGGGGGGTGGGGGCACACAAGCTTATGCATGTGTGAGGCGGAGAGTGCTGGGCAAACTTCCACCACTTGGGTGAGGATGACACCTTCCAGAGGAACAGAGGGCTCCGCCGAAAGACACCCGGCCACCCTAAAGGGTGCAAGTGGAGGTGAGGGTGCTGGGGGGCGGGCCTCGGGGAGGGCTGAGCCGGTGGCAAGGTGGGCAAGGCCTGGGGAGCCAGCAGGACTCTGGCCAGCACCTCATAGGCTTGTGTCCAGGGCGCAGTGACCGCCCCCATTGTCCTTCCTCTCCCATCTCGGAGGGCAGGCGGGCAGAGGCCTCCTGACACAGACCACTGTCCCTTCCCGCCCCGCGGTGCAGCCTGAGCAGCAAGGGTGGAAGGGGCTGAGCCCACAAGCCCCAGGAGACACGCGCCTTCATTAGTGGGAGCCTAGGGAGGCACAAACCACGAAGCGATTCACTGAGCGGTTGGCAGCTTGGACCCACCAAGAAGCGATGCTGAAGACGGGCGTTCAGTGGGCTCGCTGTGAAGACCCCGTGGGCGTGTCTGCTCCACACGCTTGGGGTGAGCATTAATGACAGCTCTGCCACTGCCGGGGTGCCGCTCCCTGAGGGCTGGGGGCACCGTGACTTCCCGCTCCCTGAGGGCTGAGGGACACTGAGACTTCCCCAGACTGCAGGCACCTGCTCCTCCACAAGCCCAAGGCTGTGGGACTGCACAACAGTGACAGACAGGCTGCCCCACGGGGGCTGAGAGCCCGGCCCGCAGGCCAAGGAGAGGGGCTGCTGTGAGCCTCACTGCATGCTGGCTGGCACTAATCTGTTCACTTCTGAGTACCCCCCCCCCCAACTGCGAGTCCTGGGGGTTCTGTGGGGGCAGATAGGTAACAGAGGATCCAGCAGAGAGGCATGTCAGCCCTGCCTGGTGGTAACAGAAAGCCAGAGGGGGTCAGCTCTGCCCACCTTCATCGCTGTTTAGGGCACGCCTGACTCCTCCTCCCACCCAGGCCCCCTCTGCCAGTTATTCCCAACAAGGCTATCAGTGCTGGGCCCTAGGCACCCAAGGCTGGCCCCCCCACGCCCCTCCCACCAGCGCCCCCGCACCTCCTGTGCCCCATGACAATCATGCGCAGCTTGTCCCCGAGGTCCTGCATCTCGTGGATCTGGACAAATGTCCCCGTGTGGTAGATCTCGTCCAGGCTCTCAACCACGTCAGACTCATTGCTGTGAGTGGGGCACAGAGAGGCCTCAGGCTGTGGGGAAGGCGAGGGGGTACAGGAGCCACCCCCAGGGCCACCACCCAGCACCAGGAGCGAGCGACTGTCTGGGGTTCAGAGGTGCCGGGGCACAGGCTCACTCCCACCACGGCACCTGCTGGAACATTCCCCTGGGCTCATTTCTGGACTGGGACCCGTACCATTGGGATGGCTCACTCGGCTGACAAGGGGCCTCCAGGCCAAACCCCCACCCCTGCCCCGTCCTGTGCTCCGGGGCCAGGCTTTGGAAAAGACCTGCAAGGCTTTGGGCCTGAGCCCTGCCAGGATTCCCTTGGTCTCTTCTGGGCCACAGAGCGGGGTCTCAGGTGCCACGGCGTGCGGGAAAATGCCACTCACTTGTCATCTCGCTTCAGAAAAACGCCGGCATAGGGCTGGGCGAGACGCACTTTCCTCCTGAGCAGCTCAACCAGCTTCGTATTTTTAACCTAGCAGGACAAGGGCCCCGAGTGAGCCGCCGGGCAGGGGCTCCAACCTCGGACGGCGGCACTCACCCATTTGGCCATTTCTCTGGGGCATGCTCCCTGTCCCAGCCTGGCCCCAGAGGATCAAAAGAAAGAGGCAGAGTGGCCAGGGAGGGGAGAGACAGCGAGAGAACACACACTAGTGGCATCCCTCAGCCGGACACCACCACCACCACCCCCCCCCGGCCAGAGACAAAGAGCCACCCTGGGGACTGGAAGAAGCGCACCAACTGCTGCCCCAAGATCATCTTTAAACCCGAGAACCAAAAATGGGCCCCGAAGCCTTCAGACCACATGGTGGTCTAGCTCTGCAGGTAGACGGTCTGCCCTCCGCAGTGCGCCCTTTTAGGAACGGCTGCTGTGCCACCACGGTGGCCGAGGTGACTGGAAACAGCTAGAAGCAGAGGGAGCAGTAGGGAACTTCTGGGGGCACACCCGGGTCCTGAGGGGAGGCAGTTGCCATCAACCCAGAGGTTGGCAGTTCAAGTCCACTCAGAGGTGCCATGGAAGGCCTGGCAGCCAACATCCAAAGAACTAGCCCCTGAAAAAGGGGGGTGGCGTGGGGGGGCTGCTCTGACCCACCACATGGGCTCGCTGGGAGCCAGGGTTAACTCAGTGGCCGAGAAAAGGAAAGAAAAAAGTCTTTAGCAGACATTCTTCCGGGAACCGGTCCCCCGGCAGTCATCAGGAGGCTGCCCTGCTCACTGCAACCTGTCACGGGGCTGCCCTCTAGGCTCCACCCACTAGCACGGAGGATGCTACTGCTACAGGGTGCTCCCCCGCCCCCTCATCGCCCTCCAATCAGGCAGCTCCATGACAACTGCTTCACGAGTCTCCTCAGCACGGGGCCCTCCCTCCCCTAGGCCATCAGTGCCGCTGAGCTCACTCCGATTCGCAGGACCACCCGGGAGTTTCCTTGCTGGAAAGGTGGGCTGGAACCACTGATGTGTCGGTTAAGGTTCCGAGTACGTAACCAGGGGGCCACAGGGGCTCCTCAGGGGACATGACTATGTCCACTATGCACATGAGAAAAGGGAGATCCAGAGGAAAACAGCCTGCCCAGGGTTACGGAGCGA
The DNA here is from genome assembly GCF_050624435.1 of Tenrec ecaudatus. Classification (NCBI taxonomy): domain Eukaryota; kingdom Metazoa; phylum Chordata; class Mammalia; order Afrosoricida; family Tenrecidae; genus Tenrec; species Tenrec ecaudatus. The sequence continues at coordinate 5,855,629 of NC_134530.1, forward strand.
GGGATGCTTGAGCCAGGCCCCGAACTCCCAGCCGGCTCTGGGGCTGGCACTGTTGCTGCCAGGTGCTGACGAGTCCGTTCCAACTCCCAGGGACCCGATGTACAACAGCACCAGGCACTGCCACACTCACAAGTGTTCTTATCCGAGCTCACTGATGCATCAGAAGCAACGCACCAGCCACCACAGCACGACAAACCGGTGGGCAGGGGTGGAAAGCTGGCACCAGGGACCACTATTTAACATCAAGGAAGGGGCTCAAAAGAGCAGCTCATCCACAGCTAACCAGCAATGCAGGAGAGGAGGGGAAGGGTCCTCTTCCTCCCCTCCCCTCCCCCTTGGATTGGCTGCTGTCCGTGCTGGCCTTGGCATTCAATGAGCATAGGCCAGGGTGAGGGCAGAAGCTGACGTAGCTTCTGACCTTGCTCATGAAGTTATCGGATAACCTTGCTCCTCTGTGGACTGTTTCCACTCCCATCAGTTAAAAAAAAAGGGGGGGGTGGGAAGGGGACAAGAGAGAGGAAGAGGGGGTGGAGATGGGAAACTCATTTGGGTCCTGTCCACTCAAAACATAACTTAGGCCGCCTCTGTGTTTCTTTCTATTACATCACCCTGGATGTTCTTCCCCATAAGTCTGGAATGGTCGTGTGTCTCCTCCCTTCCCAGGCCCAGGAACTGCGTTTGGCTTGTCCATTGCCATGTCCTCCCTCGGTGGCCGACGACTACATCCTTCAGGGATCATTTGCCCCCAACCCACCCACTCCTCAAGTTTTCAGAGTAGCTCCTGCTAGTAGTCTTCCTCATCTCAAAAACCCACGGCCGTCGAGTCAGCTCCGACTCCTCGTGACCCTATAGGAGATTCTGAGGCTGTGGATCTCCACGGGAACAGAGAGCCTCGTCTTTCTCCTGCAGGAGTGGCTGGCGGCTTTGAACTGCTGGCCCTGTGGTTTGCAGCCTAGCTCTACCCAGCTATGCGTGATCGTCGCCCTAGTACTCTTGTTCATGACCCCTCTCTCATTCCACTAGAATGAAGTTTATCTCTTTGGCTGCTCACTGCAAAAGACAAGGCTTTCTACTCCCATCAAGAGTTAACAGTCTCGGAAACCCAAAGGCGGGCAGGTCTACCCTGTTCTATAAGGTTGCTGTGAGTCGGCATCGACCGGTGGGGGATGGTTTTTGGAGTTTTGTTCACTGCCAGTATCATCAATGCCTAGACTGTATCTTGCCAAGAGGCCTTAACCACAAGGGGGGAGTTGTTACAAAACATTCACCAGGAGGCAGGGGAGATGCGCTGGGGGTGATGTTACTGGGGCTGCCTCTCAGCCCAGGTCGGGAATTCCGGGTGAGTAGTCTTACATTGATTAGGTTCAATACTTCTCATTGGACAAACCCGAAGGAATCCTAAAGGAGGAGGGATGTGGCCCAAGGTCACTATATAAGTGGTGAGCGGGCGGATTCAAGCTCCAGCTTTGGGGAAATTTCGTGCTTGAGGGCCACGCGTGAGGACGCCTGAAGGCCCCTAGGTTCTGTCCGCTGCTTGCGTTAAGCCGGGAATAGTGAGGCCGAGGCTGGGGCGCTCATTACCTCGATAATCTTGATAAAGCGCGGGAACACCGGGTTGCGAGTGACGGCGATGAGCGGCAGGTGTGGGAACACGTCCGGGACCATCATGGGCGTGAGTGCGGTGATGACGGGGCTCTCCCCGCCGCCCGCACTGCCCCCCGTGCCCCCGGCCCCATCTTCTGCGCCGCCCTCCGGGGAGTCCTCATTGCCCGAGAAGGCGCCGCTGCCACCGCGGTTGCTCGCCTCCCAAAGCCCCCGCCACTGGCCAGTGGTCGCGGGGCCTCGACCCCACAGTGTCCAGGGCAGCGAGTCGTTACAGGCCCGCCGGCCCCTGGACAACCAGGCTTCGGCTGCAGCCGGGGCTCGTCTCCCTACGGCGGCCAGGAACGGCCGCCGCAGTGCCCAATACCGCGCGGTGCCCCACAGTCGCACGTAGCCTGTGCCCGCCGCCATAACCCGGCCATCCTGACGGCGCGGGGAAGTCGCGTCACTTCCCCTAGCCGGGCTTGGGGCGTACGTGACGCCAGGTGCGTACGCTAGGGGGCGTGTCCACGGACAGGACGCTGCGGGGGCGGGGCTGGAAGGCGGGGCGGGGCTGAGAGGTGGAGCGTGTCCACGGACAGGACGCTGCGGGGGCGCGGATGGGCGGGGCTGGGCGGCGGGGCGTGTCCACGGACAGGACGCTGCGGGGGCGGGGCTTGGAGGCGGGGCGGGGCGGGGCTGGGAGGCGGGGCTTGGGCGAAGGGTGGAAGTTATAGTGTTCAGCGGCGTGGAGACGGTGATGTTCAGTGTTCCCAGACCCTGTCGACCCTTCTGGTCACCCAGCTAGTGCCCTCAAGCTCCTTTCGCCCCACAAGGAAGGTGTAGCCATTCGCCAGGTCCTCGAAGGCGAATCGTTGCTGCAAAGGCAGCTTCTAGGAGCGCGCGGACGTACGCACACTCAAGCGCGCGAGCGGTTTGCGCATGCTCAGGTTTCGGGGCGCATGCGCAGACCTCGGCCTACGCCTGCAGCGGTTGATGGTCCGCTGTGGACCCCTAGGATCGTGCAGCGAGATGCTGATGCTGATGCTAGTGATGGCGATGTCTGTGGGGCTCTGGCCGCCAGTCAGAGCTCAAACGGAGTGCCGGTGGGGCTTCCCTCCCAGGGGGGCCGAGGAGGGGCCGGCCTCGGGATAGGCCTGACCGGTGCAGAATTGGGGGTGGGGTGGGGGGTGGTAGGGGTAATAGGGGGGGTGCTCTCAGTCCCCCTCACCTCATCGAAGGTTTCGGGTCCCTCACCCTATGAGTCGAAGTTGATAGTTCCCAGACCTCCCACGTCCACTTCAAAACTCCAGCCCCATTCTGGTAACTAGAACTCACCACCACCACTACCTTGGGCTTGGTCCTTGGGTCCACTCATCACTCCGAAACCAGGGAGTATTTCGAAACGAGTCGAATGTATGACATCCCTGCCCCGGCTCTACCAGTTCCCTCCTGGAGGCTGGCCACTATACCCCAGGTTCCGGGCCTGGCTTATTCTATGTTGTGATCGTGCCCTAGGCATGGTGGGATATTTAGGGGTATCCCCAGCCCCCACGCCCTGGCTCTGTTCCCCAAACTTCACAGTCAAAACACTTTTCTAGGCGTTGCCAGATGACCCCTGGGAACGGAGAGCCACCAGACCCCACCCCCACCCCCTTTAGTAGGGTCTCTGCTTTTGTTCTTTATGTACTAACACCAAGCAGCCCTTGGGAACAGGGAAAACTTGCTATTTATCTCCTCTACCCCTAGGGGGTGCAAACGCTTAACAAAACCTCACCTCCGTGGAGTCAAAGCCTTCCTGCCCAAGATGGTAACTCTGGACAGGTGCAGGGCCTTGTCTTTCTTCCTGGGAGCGGCAGGTGGTTTTGAAAGTGCTGACCTTGCAGTTAGCAGTCTGACTCTAACCACTGAGTAACCAGGGCTCCTAAACACGTGCTGCTACACAGTGGAAGGTTGTAGGCTCAAAGCCACCCCCAGGCGCCTTGGAAGAAAGGCCTGGTGATTACTTCTGAGAAGCCTCAGCCCCTAAAACCTAACAGTTTCCTCTGACCGACCGTGATTCAGAGTCACTGCTCCCTAGGCCAGTGGTACTCAACCTGTGGGTCGCGACCCCTTTGGGAGTCCAACAACCCTTTCACAGGGGTCGCCTGATTCATCGCAGTAGCAAAATGACAGTGATGAAGCAGCAATGAAAATAATGTAATGGTTGGGGGTCACCACATGAGGGACTGTATGGAAGGGTCATGGCGTGAGGAAGGTGGAGAACCGCTGCTCTAGGCGGGTCTGGTTGACACTGCAGTTTGAGAACCTCGGCCATGAAATCTAGGCTCCTTTTCTTCCAGCCTACATTCTGACTCAGGGTCCCCTCAGATGCCAGGAGGTCTCAAGAGAAGGGGAAGGAAAATTCCATTACCTTCTCATTCCATTTGTCCGGGAACTGTTGGAAACCCCCTCCCCCACCCTTGTATGTGAAACCGGACTCCCTACCATGGAGGCCATTCCGCCTCATACCGTGACCCTGTCTGGGATTTCTGAAACTGTTAAGTCTTTCCAGGACAGACAGCCTCGTCTTCCTGTCTCAGAGCTGCTGATGGGTTTGAGCCACCAACCTTGCAGTTAGCAGCCTGATGCTATGCCTAACTCCCAGCACCGCCAGGGCTCCATAATGGAGGAATAGATACTTTATCTAACAAGCAGAAACCGAAGCAAAAAAACAATTCACTGCCATCAAGTCAATCCAATTTATGGTGACCGTAGAGAGAATAGAACTGCCCCCATGGGTTTCCAAGGCTGGAATTCTTCAAACGGGACTCAGTCATCTGGGGGCTGATTGCTCTTCCGATGCTCTTGGGAATTCTGTGTTGTCTGCTTGTGAATCTATACCCATGTCTAAGATGTCCGGTGCCCCCAAAGCTAAGTGCCTGTCTGTCAACTGGAAAGTTGGCAGTTTGCAAGTCCACATGGCAGAAACACACCCACCGGTGTGATCCAAGGATCACAGACACTAAAATCCAAATCTGAAGAGGGAAAGGGTGTCAAGAGCTTCAATTTTGAACACCCGGTCTGCAGAAGACTGTGGATGACAATGGAAGGCCAAAATCCATTGGCAGGGTCCCCACGTGGATTAAGCCTTTGTGGAATCTCCTCTGACCATAATCTAGGGATGTTTAAAAAATTTTTTTAAGTTGGCAGTTTGAACCGTGTGGAACAGCTCTATGCTTCCTCCTGGGATGCTAATGAGTCATAATCAACAGCCCCCCCCCCAGCCCACCCCAACAACAACCGGTCTGGTTTTTTTTTGTGGGGGAGAGGGGGCACAGGATTTTATCAGAGGTGCAGCCCCTAGAACGAATGTAGGGGAGCCCCAAAGAGTGGAGGAAAACTGATAGGTTTCTCTCTTGTCGCTTGCCTCCAGTTTTCAAGCAATGAAGACAAGAAGATTCACTAAAATCTCCACTCTCTCTTATGTAGGTAACTCCTCTTACTCCCTCAGAGCTCACCTTTCTCTGAGGACTGGGTTGGGATTACCCCGAGTGTTTCCTGGGTGCCACAGCCGGGTCATGCCACCTGGTCCCCCTGCCCCGTCATTGGACCCCAACACCTGCCCTTTGAGGACACCCTCCCTCCCTCCTGTGTCATTCCAAAGACAGGTGAGTAGCCTGAGCTTAGCCGAGGCGCAGGAATGGGCTTAGAAAACAGATAGGTTTGCGGTGGTGTTCAGCTTCTGGTCTAGTCCACCATCATTGGAAGTGTGAAGACGCAAAGGAGAGAAGTCGCCAACCCTGCCACGTGGCCCATGGCATCTCTCCCCCCACGCATGGCCCAGACGGGGAGCGGTGTCAGTGAAGAGGCGTGTCCTCTGGAAGTTGCATTATTTCCGAGGTGGCAGCAGCACCGTTGGCATTGGCAACCAGTAGGCAGGCTGGACCGTGGTCTCCCACTGGCTAATGTCAAGATGCTACGACCTCTAGCCTCTGCCTCTCCAACCTCGAGCACTCTGGAAACACGCAGCGGAACGTGCTAGGGACAGGATGGGATGGGGGACCGTCACCCCGGGAGTTTGCCTTTGGTTGTGTTCTCCAGCAGGTGCAAACCAATCTTCCCAAGTGGCCCCCAAGGGTGACGCCTTATGTAACCCCAGGGCTATCACCAGACCAGAAAATGCTCATGGTGGACACAAACTGCCCCTAACCTCATCCTCACTCAGACCCCACCTTTTGGGTTTTTAACGCACGAGGAAACAGGTGGTTTACTTATTGCTGATCTGATTTGAACCTTGTGGTCCTCTTTCTAGGAATTCGTGTATTCATTACGCACGGCCTCAAAATTGATTATACATCCCTGCAATGATGATGTAGTACTGTATGTGGGGTAAGAAGCTATTTTATGTCTTATGACCTTTTTTTCCCTTTTAAAAAAAAATAAATCAGTTTATTGGGATCTCTTACAGCTCTTATAACAATCCACACACCAATTGCATCAAGCACACTTGTACATGTTTCCATCATTTTCATAGCATTTTCTTTATATTTGAGCCCCTGCTATTGGTTCCTGTTTTTTAATCGTTTTATTAGGGGCTCAAACAACTCTGAGCACCATCCATACATACATCAATTGTGTAAAGCACATTTGTACATTCATTGCCCTCATCATTCTCAAAACATTTGCTCGCCACTTAAGCTCCTGGCTTCAGCCACTTAAGTTCCTGGCCCAGCTTCTCATTTTCCCCCTCCCTCCCAGCTCCCCTCTCCCCTTCTTTTTTTTTTTAATGAGTTTGATTTGCTTTCATTCATCCATTCAACAAACACTTTCTTTTTTATTATTAATTGGGATTTAATACATGTATCATACCATTGCATACTTCGATCATGTCAAGTAAAATTGTACAATTGCTACCACAAGCCTTTTCCAAACATTTGTTCTTGTCATGGACTCCTTGACCTCGTCCCCTCCTTATAAGACCCCACCACCACCACCCAGTACCCTCCTTATTCCACTTCCTATCCCTCCAGGTGCATTCATCTGAGGTTCCATCTACTGAAAGCACAGCAAAGCAGATAACACAGCTTCAAGAGGGTGACCTGCAATGACATAGCACCTCTGAGTCACACACCAGTATGAACACCCAAGAACCACACAAAACAATACAAACCAAAAATACAGAAAACATTGGGAGCCAGCCCAGGTCCAGCCTGCATCCTAGTGGGGGGATCTACTGACAAAGCTTTGACCGTTCAAATCAGATTTATGCCTTCGGTCTTCCCTACGCCCCTCTCGCCAGCACTCCAAACATTTTCCTTTTCAAATGGGTGGGGTCTTCCGCCCCCACGCCCCAACGCTTCCAGTGTTTTGACACTATTCTAAAAGGCCCTGCCCTCACTGACCATCTATGAAGGACTCTTTGCACCCCCAGCCCCCACAGGAAGGAGGTGAGTAGGGGGCATCAGCAGGACTTGGGGGGATTCGAGGAGGAAGAGCCAGTGGTTCAAGGTGGCCCCAAGTCTCTGGCGTCACTGAGCGTGCAGGGGGCGGGGAGAAGAGCGAGAGAGGTGTGATCCATGTGGGGCTCTCTGGACCTCCAGGACACCCAGGCCGGAACCAGAAGCGGGGCATCACCACATCCTAGATCAGGTGCAGGTGGCCAAACGGGTTGTGGGCTTGATGGCTGTCTTCTGGCATCTCTGTGAGGCATTCTGGGGGCATAGTGGTTACGAGGTGAGATGATCACCACAAGGTCAGCAGTTTGAGGCCACTAGCCAGCCCCGAGGGAGAAAGACGAAGCTTCTCCACGCCTGTGAGGAGTTAAAGTTTCAGAAACTCTCGGGGGTGGGAGAACTTCCGTCCTGTTATCTGGGGTCGCTCTGCCTCGGCATTGCCTCCCGGGCAGAGTTTGGAATTGGGGAGCATATTGTGTGGTTGGAGGGTGCCAGCCCCCCACCCACTAATCACGGCTTCGATAGGTGCAATTGTACGGTTGATATATGATATGATATTTAAGTCCTAGGGAGCATGAGAGATAGACGAGAGATTGAAATAATGGAGTCAGACACAATTCATGGTAGCAATGCTCACTTAAGCCTCATTTGGTGGTCCACTTGGAGAGAGGGGAAGGAGAACTAGGGGAAAGGCAACAGGGGAGCAAGGGCCAGAACAAGGTCAAGGGAGGAGCCAAGAGAGAGCTCTTTATTGCTAACTCAGGCTTATGTATCTTTGGGGGGCGTGCAAGCCCACTACTTACAGGTAGAGACATACGTCACAGGAAGGGGTTGCACTATAGGTTATACAGCACTGAGAGGGGGATAGTGTAGAGACATACATGCAATAGGAAGAGGAGGGATTGGGGTATCCGTGTGACAAGGAGGGCGGATCCAAGATTCAGGATGGCAGCCTGACTTTGGATGTCTTTGAGCCTGTTTGACCTGTTCTCTGACTCACTATAGAAACCATTATCAGTAGGGTGTAAAACCACCCACAGGCACTAAATAGAAGCAGCCTGTTGTCCTTAACAGCAGGGAGCAGGGTCCTACCAGTCCAGACAGTTGTCTGGCACTGACTGCCTTCAGGGAGGTAACTTGACAATCATTTACCATTAGCTGCAAGCAGTGTCCTCAGTCTAACCTATATTTGGGGGAGAAGACTTGGGAGAAATCTTTCTGTTTCCCACTATGCTGTCTCTCTGTCTGTCTGTCTTGCGGTTGAGCTAGTTCTGACTCAGAGGAACCCCCAAACCCTACCTGGTCCTCTGGCATCCGCCCAACTGTTCCCTGCCTGAGCCCGTGGCGGCGGCCGTCTCCGGCCTCCCTCTTTCTCGCTGCCCCCTCCACTGGACCAAGCACAACGGCTGGCCTCCTCCAGGGACTGACCTCTCCTGACAACATACCCAAAGTACTGGATCCAAGTCTCACCTTCCTCACCTCTTAAAGAGCCCCCTTGCCGTCCTCCCTCCCAGACAGATGTGCTGGTGCTTTGGGCGGCTCTTGTGCCATCAAGCACAAATGCATCGGCTCTGCCTTCTCCGGCCGCGTAATCAACGTCCAACCAACTCTCACGTACAGAGGGGCGGGGGGCTTGAAAAGACCATGGCTGGGCCAGGCCCACCTGGGCCCTCAAAGTAACACCCTTGTCTTTCAAGACGTTAAAGAAGCAGCAGAAGCAGAAGCTTTCTCCAACGCCACGCGCCTCTCCCGCGTGCTGCTTCCGTGAGCACCGATTGAGGATCCCAGCCAGACGGGATCCTTGACGACTTGCGTCCTCCTCCGTTTCTCAGGAGTGGACCGAGTGGCCCAACCTCAGTTCCCCAGCACCGAGGGCACAGAAAGAGCACACACTGGCGTCGCAGTCAAGGGCAGGGGTTGCTTTTCTCTCCGATGAGGACATCAGGAGCCTGAAGCCAAGACGTTGGCTCAGGGTGGGGGGTGGGGGAGAGGGGGCGGACGGGACACGTACTTCCTGGCCTGTGTCAGCTTCTGGTCACTTGCCGGCAGCCTCAGGGGGTCCTGAGCTGCCCCCTCTCACATGCCCTTCCCATGCCGAGTGGGTGTGCACGGGTGGGTGTGTGAGTCCTTCCTGGCCACATGTCTGGAGCCAGAACACACCGTGGGTTCTCACTGATGGACTCCAGGACACTGGCTGTCCAGGATGGATGCGCTACATCTCATTGTCGAGGTCATGGGCCACCTCCTTCATCACTCTGCGTGTGAGAGGCCACGGGCTGCCTGACCCGCACACAGCTGGCCGGGGCGAAAGATCTCTTAGCAATGTGAACAAGCCAAAACGATGTCCCTTTGAAGACCCACGCCAGGCTCAGTGGCCTCATCTACACCGTGATGCTAAGGAAGCCGGAGGAAGGATCCATGCCTCTAGAGGCGTGAGGGGGAGAGGGCAGAAAGTACAGTGGACTGCCAGAGAACACACAAATCTGTCTCGGACGAAGTGCAGCCGAATGCTCCCTAGAAGCAAGGATGGCTTCGTCTCAGGCGCTTGGGACATGTTGCCAGGAGGGACCAGTCCCCGGAGAAGGACGTCCTGCTCGGTCAGAGAGAGGGTCAGTTGAAGGAGGCAGACCCTCGACAAGATGAACTGACAACCGGGCTGCCACCAGGGGCTTGACTCTGGCAATTGTGAGGATGGTGCAGGGCCGGCCCACGTTTTGTTTGATGGCACATCATGTGGCTGTGAGTTGCATCCAAGTGGAGGGCAGCTCAGGCTGCCTCTTTGTCAGGGGATCCGGTCCCTAACAGGTCATCATGGGCCCGGCAGGTGCAAATGTATGGAGAAAATAAGATTATAGGAAAGTCGTAGGGAATAAGAGAGAGAGAAGAGAGTGAAATAAAGGAGGCAGACACCTCTCATGGTAGCAGCCCCGCTTGGTGGTCCACGTGAGGATGTGGAAGGTGGGAATTTCAGGAGCGAGAGAGAGCGATTTATTACTAACCAAGGCTTCTATATCTTTGGGGGGCGTGCAAGCCCCCTGATTACAGGTAAAGACATACGTCACAGGGTGGGGTTGTACTATAGGTAATACAGTGGTGGGAGGGGGAGATGTAAGAGTATACACACAATAGGAAGGAGAGGGATTGGGGGTGCACATGTAATACGACAGGTGGATCCTAGATCCAGGATGGTCATCTAACTTTGGATGTCACTGAGCAGGTTGGACCAACTCTCTGGCTCTCCATGGCAACAATGACTATCCTTATCAGTAGGGTGTGAGCCCCACCGACAGTGGACCAGACAGCAGTCTGAAGGCTGAAAGCCTTCAGGGAGGATGTGTCTAAGCATCTGACCTCCCACCATGTGCTGGCGAACAGCCTCTAACGTTTGGCTTATCTTTGAGGGAGACAAAGCTGGGAGAAAGGTGTTTTATATGCCACGAGTCATCCTGGCCACTTTTCAGAAGTGGTCCTCTTGTCCCCCTTTTCCTTGTCTGCCTTCCTCTGGAAGCTCTGCCGAAGCCTGTCTGCCATGGGGGACCCTGCTGGGTAGGTGAAATGCTGGCCGCATTGCTTTCCAGCGCCCCGGCCACATGGTAGCCAACCCAGCGGGACACCCCCTGGCCAGGCCAGAAGCCCACACGGACCCGGCTGTAAACAGGACTTTTGTTTGAATGGAAGATGTCCAGAGCACCTTTGTTGTCCTTCCTCCTCTTGGGTGAAATGGTCCTCATGTAACTCTCCTTGTCGCTCCCTTCCAGAAAGAAAGTCTTCCTCACCCAGGATAACTTTCTCACCATCGTTCCGTTCACTGTTCCAAAGGCACTGGAGGTAGGTAATTGATTCAGCCGGAAGGACTCCCAAGACGAGTGCGATTCAGGGAGATAAAGCCATACAAACAAACAAGCACAACCACTGCCTTCCAGCCCCCAAAGATGCCTAGCGATCCCAGCCTATAAATCTTTACAGAAGCAGAAAGCCTCATTGTTCTCCCTAGGAGAGGCTGCTGGGCTCGAACTGCTGACCTTGCGGTTGGTAGCTGGACTTGTATCCCAGAGCTGGGAACTACCAGCTGGATCAGCTTTTGTTCTTCTGGGGGTGGTTGGTTGTTCTGTTTTATTTTTAATGCGATCTCTTAAAGATGGTTAAAGCAGTGGTTCTCAACCTAAAGGGGTCCACGACCTTTCACAAGGGTCACCTATGACCATGGGGAATCACCTATTTCTGATGGTCTTAGGAACTGAGACACCACTCCTCTCTCTGTCTCCAAGTGGGTCCACCCACATGCAGATACGCCCACCAAAGAGTACCCCGGCGTGAAGACTGTTACCCATGCTACACCATGCTTCAAGATAAAATTTCTTTTATTTTCAATAGATATAAATATTTCACAATATATAAGTATATATCTTTTTGTGATTCATCACTGTGCTTTAATGATGTTCAATTTGTAACAATGAAAATACAGCCTGCCTATCAGATATTTTAAAAATTTTTATATCAGATATTTACATTGCGATTCACAACAGTAGCAAAATTACGGTTATGAAGTAGCAACAAAAATAATTTTAGGGTTTGGGTCACCACAACTGTGTTAAAGGGTCATGGCATTAGGAAAGTTGGGAACCACTGTTTTAAAGTGATTTCTTGTAAACGCTTGACTGTGAAAACAGGTGGGTGGGGGTTACATATTGGATCAACATTTTGACATTCAACAACTTCAACAATGTATCAAACCTCCCAGGGCCTTGTTGTGTTCCTTCCTCCCCCACTTCTTTCCACCCCCATCTCCTTCTCCCGTGGACGCCTGTCTACCCTCTATCCCAGCAGTTCTCAACCTTCCTAACGCTGACCCCCACCATAAATTATTTTTGTTGCTATTTCCTAACTATTATTTTGCTACTGTTATGAATCGTAATTGTTAGGAATCTAAATATCTGATATGCAGGATGTGTTTTTATTGCTACAAATTGAACATCACTAAAGCATAGTGATAAATCACAAAAACAATATGTAATTATCTATGTTGTGAAATGTTTATTTCTAATGACAAGTAAATGAAATGTTGTCTTGAAGCACGGTGGAGCCTGGATAACAGTCTTCAAACCGGGGGTACTCTCCGAGGTGGGCGTATCTGCATGTGGGGCAGACCCACCTGGAGATGGAGAGAGAAGCGGTGTCTTGGTTCCGTGTTTTCCGATGGTCTTAGGCAACTCCTGTGAAAGGGTCATTCCACCCTCAAAGGGGTCACAACCCACAGGTTGAGAACCACTGCTCTAGCCTATTACTTCCCCTACCCTCCCCCTTCTCCCCCTCTTAGTAATCTTCAAATTCTGGTCTGTTGTTTTGCTTGAAAACGTTTTCTTCACACACACACACACACACACACACACACACACACACACGGGTACCTCCCCCCCAATGGAATTTCTCTGGGCAGAACAGAGCTTTCATAGAATGCGTTTTTCCCACGAGGCAAAGAGCATCCAGCAACTTGTTCTGAGATAGTGCATCCAGTGGCGTCACGTGGGAAGGTTCTCTCTGGCCACAGAGAATTTTTTTGGTAAAAGCAGTTTCAATGGAATTTTGTGTGTGTGTGTGTGTGTGTGTGTGTGTGATGACTGATTTAAGAGAACAGCGTGAAGCCGTGAAAGTTTGTTTCCTGCTCTGGGAAAAATGCCGCAGAAGCTGTTGTGATGTTGAGCACAGCTTACACAGACAGCGCTATGGGAAAAACTCAAGTGTATGTGTGGTTTTCTTGTTTCAACAAATGTGAACTGTTGGTTGATGACAATCCTTGTTCTGGACATCGCTCAACTTCCTGGATGGATGAAAATGTCGACTGGTAGTGCATTTAGAGTTTTTCCCACCAGGTCAGACTGTTAATCATGCTTTGTGTTTAGAGGTTCTAAAAAGATGCGTAACAGTGCGCTCCAAAAAATGCCTGATTTGTGGCAGATGGGGACTGGTTTTGGTACCAGGACAATGTACCTGCTGATGCAGCCATCTCAGTGCCCCGGTTTTTAGCTAAAAACAGCATGCCTCTCTTGCCCCACGCCCCTTACTCACCTGACCTTGCTCCATGCGACTTCTTTTTGTTTCCGAGAATGAAGCAGGACATGAAAGGACAGTGATGAGACGTAGACTAGGTGAAGAAAAAAGCGAGAGAGGTGCTGTCTGCCATCCAAACAGATGAGTTTGAAAAAAAATATTTTCCCCATGAATGGAATCACAGGTTTGACAAACGTATTAAGTATGACCGAGATTACTTGAAAGGTGATAAGGTTGTCTTATTGTTTTAAAAAAATCTACCAAAAAAAAAATCTAAATACATGGCTTTGAAAAAAATTCCATTGGGGGGGTACCCCCTCATGTATATACATCTACATTTTAAAATCAGTCGTCTCATACAATCTCTGTGCTTTGGCAATTGACTAACGCCACTCAGCACGATGTCGTCCGAATCCATCCACGTCACGGGATGCTTCACGGCTTCATCACTGGTATAAATTTAGCACGGCGTGGCACGCCGGCCATTGTGCATACACCCCAACCCCCACCCCGGTGATACTTCTCCATCTTCTACCGACAGGTATTTCATTTCGGTCCTTGCCATCTTCTCGCTGGGTTGAATGGTGCCGCTGTGGGCATGGCTGTGTCCATACGTATTGGTCCTCTGTGCCCTATTCCCGTGGGGGTGTCTACCAAGCAATGGCCTTGCTGGGCCCTATGGTATTTCTACTCCCACTTGTTTGGCGGCACCAGTGACACGGTGACCTAGCAATGCTGTGACAAAAACACCTCGAGGGGGCACCGTCAGCAGCAGAAGCGCATTTTCTCATAGACCAGAGGTCCCTGCTCAGGAATTCGTGATGGGGCTCCAGAGGCGGGGAGGGGTCCTTGCTGGTCTCCAGTGACCACTGTCCATCCTCAGCGGGGCCACTGTCTCCAGAGCCTGCCCTCCTTTATTCCCCTCCAAGTTGCCCTGGCCTGCTGCTCTAAAGGCTGGTGTTCCAATCCCATTGGCGACGCCTCTGCATAAAGACCTCAGCACCTGCTCCCATCCAGACAGTGGCTCCCGTGAAATGCCTTGACTCACGGCAACGCCATGCGCAACAGAACAAAATCTGACACCCCCCCCCTGCTCCCCGTTTTCTGCCCTGCCCTATCTGAACTCCTTGTTTCAGTCAACCCTTCTCTTTAAAGATCTCGATTGATTTTTTTTTTTTTTTTGGCGGGTTAGGGGGAGGGCTGGTGTAGCTTCTGCACTGATGTCAGAAACACTCTGTTACCTAGATGTTTCTGCACCGGTGGGAAAGAAACAGTGTTGCGGATACGCTTGGTGTAGGGATGCTGGAAAGAAACACCATTACCCACAATGCACCCGTCCTTCTCCCTAGGTTGGCAAGCCTGAACTCAACTCGGCCCTTTTTGCCCATAATATCCTGATGGTGGTGTTAAACAAGAAAGTCTACGCTTACTACTACAAGAAGGATGTCTGGGAACAATGCGAAGGTGCGTGCATCTTGTGTGGTGGGTCCTGCTTGAATGTAGCCGGCCTCCCTCCGAGGTACCTTGTGCAAAGGTAACAGGTGACCTCGAAACCGCCACCTGGCCAGGGCTGCTGCTGTCTCCTCGTCCTTGATTGGCCCCCAACCCCACAGCCTGTCGGCTGGGAGCTGAGGGTCTCCGTAGGGGGCTGTGGTTGTGAGCCAGATGTCTGTCCTGACTGGTTGAAGCGAGCAAGTGGCATCCGTAGGTTGGATACCAAATTGGGCCTCGGATGGAGGGGGCCAGGCTGGGCCCAACAAGGAACTCTAGACATGTAGTGGCCGAGCTGCACATGCATTGCACTCAGAAGCAGGTCACAGAGAGCAGTGATGGGATTTCCAGCTTCCCGTGTGAGAGGCCCAGGTTCGATGCTTGGCCACTGCCTCTCATGCACACCCTAACGCCTGTCTGGCGTGGTGTCTGGCATGACCACACAGGTGGCAGCCGAGCTCCCAGACTGGGACAGGGACGGAAGGCCTGGCGATGATCGACGTCTGGAAACCCTCTGGGCCCCTCTGCCACGAGACCGGAAGGACCGCAGGGTGCCCGTCTACCATGGCAGAGACGTTTGTGTATCCTGCGGGGAGCGGAACCGAATTCTTGCTTCTCTTGGACTCTCTAGAGTTTCTGGGGCCACCAAGGCTGGAGAAACCCTCACCCCCCCTCAAAAAAAAATAGATGGCCCAAGATTATTTTTTAAACCTGACCTATCTCCTAAAGTCCTAAACAACCATTGAGCGTAGCTCGTAGAGCATGTAGGCTTTGAGCCTGGTGCTCTCGCAAGAACGAGATCTCTGTGGGATCAGACGGAAGAGGGCAGCTCACAAGGGCAGGCTGCAAACTCTGGGGGAGGCTCCCTGAGGAACGGCGGCAGGACTTTGCGAGGACACCTGCGGTCAGGATGGCTGACCTGGACACGGAGGGAGCTGGTGAGCTGGTGGCTGTTCTGTGTACACCGTATGCTGTGAGGTGCTGTCGAGCGGCTCTGACCCATAGCAACCCTCGGAACGACAGAACAAAACACCGCCCAGCCCCACACCACCCTCCCTGTTGCTCCTGTGTACACCTGAGCCAAAGGCTGCAGCCGCTGTGCCTGTAGGCCCCCTCTCCTTGGGGGCCTTCCTCTTCTTTGCGGCCCCCTCTACCTTACGGAGCATGACGTCCTTTCCCAGGGACTGGTCTCTCCTGACAACGTGTCCCAAGTGTGTAAGAGTTGCTCTCGCCATCCTTGCTTGCCAAAAGTCTTGAGAGAGGTGGAGCATGCTGTGCGTTCCGGCCACGAGGAGACGGGGTGAGGGCGGTCCGTGTGACACGGAAAGAAGCTTCCCCCTTGGGAAGCCAACCACGTCACAGTGTAAGCAGCCCCAGCCCGTAGCACCCGAGGTTCCATCGCTTCGCCGGCCCGCATCCGCCTCATGGTCTTGATGCATCTGAGCCCGTGGGGAGAGAGTCTCCGTCATGCGGGATCTTCCTCACCGATCCTCGCTTTGCCAAACTGGGCATCCTCCTCTGGGGATGGGTCCTCCTTGGAGATGGGTCCAAACCTGGGAGGTTCACGTCTTGCTTTCAAGGAGCAAGTATTTGGGTTGTGTGCCCCGGTCTTCATTCTCGGGAAGTCCCTGGCATGGCCCACCTTCCTCAGCCCAGCCTCCATGATAATGAGTCCATTCTTCTCCGGTCTTCCCCACCCCCCCCCCATCAGCCGTGGGTGGTCATGACATAATTTCAAAGATATAAAAGCGTAAGGGTGGAGCCTGAAGGTACCTCCTTGTGGACATGGCCTTTTCAGAAGGACATCTCTCTCTCTACCTGTGCCTTCCGGCTGGCAGTGAATCGCGCTGGGACCTGTCAGAGCCCTGGAGGTACATCTACCACCATTGGATCCACAAGACTTTGCACCCACCAGCCCAGGCTCTTCCTGCACTCTGCTTCCTCCCTTGTGGCTGCATGAGTCTGAAGAGGATCTTCTGGACGAGGATCAGACTTAGGGACTGGAGTGGGGCTGGGCTGGGATGTTTCCTTGATAAACCATTGCTTCTCGATAGAAAGCTCTTTCTTACACATATATGAGTGTCGCTGGATTGGTGTCTCTAGTCAACCCAGCCCGACACATCATGCTTCATGGCAAACGTGCAAACCCCCCGCAGCAGCAGTTGGCCTGAGACTCGCATCTCTTCTAAGACGAATGTCTTCATTCTCCTGGAAGTCCCTGGCCGGGGCCAGCCCTTTCAGCTCTACCACAATGCCAGCCCGCCCGTGCTTCCGCAGTTTCCCATCAGCAAATGTGCGAACACCTAGCTTCACGTGGTCCGGAAATCCCTTTCCGCATCGTCTCCCGAGGACAGGCTGTGAGGTAGAGGATCGATGAGCCCGTCTTCCTCGAGGGCGCCCCACATTCATCAAAAGAAACAGACTTTTACTGAAGAGCCCGCTGCCATGGGATAATTCGAGGCTATGCGTTTGGGCTGCTACCCACAGGGTTGGCAGTTTGAAGCCACCATCCACCCCGAGGGAGAAAGACGAGGCTTTCTACTCCTGTCAAGAGTTACTGCTTCAGAAACCCATGGGGGAAGCTCTCCCCTGTCCTATAGGGGCCACTCTGAGTCCGGGGCCACTCAGTCCATGGCAGTGAGTTTGGATTTTATTGTTATTGTAGTTATTATTAGTTGGGGTCTAATACACTTGCCTCATCCTTCCATAGTTTGATCATGTGAAGTAGAACCATTGCCACCACGACCGGCTTCCAGACATTCTTTTTCCGCACGGATTCCTCGATGCCGTCTCCCTTTCACCACCCCCACCCCACCCCAGCTTGCATCTTCTGATACGATGAACAGTGCTTCCCGGTTGATCCTCATCCACAGATCCACGTGGGAGTAAGTCAGACGTTTTGTTCTGGGAAAGGCTCCTCTCGTTTCGGGTCTCTCTAATTTGGAGAGAGAGAGAGAGAGAGAGAGAGAGAGAGAGAGAGAGAGAGAGCCGTCTTGTGTGGAGTCATGATAATCACATGTGAAGGCGCTAACTGCTCAGGAGCTGGGACCGCAGCCCGTGAGCACGCGTAACCTTCTTTCTGCTGCCAGGTCTGGAAGGGTGTCCTCCCGCCCCGGGCTGGGCCAGCCTCCCCCCCCACCCGCCCCCCCCGACACCTGGCAATACCTGGGGGCATTTGTGATTGTCGAGACGAGGGGGAGTCGGTAGCGGGCACTAGGGACGCCCAGGCTGGCCCTCCCCCCAACAAAGAACCTGAATGCTGGCAAACACCAGACGTGGACAGGGCTGGTGGCAGTCCAGCTGGCCACTCTGCCCTAGCCCGCTGTACAACTGAGGTGGCTTTCCAGAACCTGGTGGGAAATTCCATGATTTCTCATCGCGCATCTTTTAAAGGCCCTTTATATTGAGCCATACTTTAAAAATACACAGGCGGCTGGACTCTACAGACGCTCACTGCCAAGGAGTCGATTCCGACTCACAGGATCCTTATGCCATGGCTGCTGTTAGGTGCCATCGATCCATAGCAACCCTGTACACAAAGGAACAAGACTCTGAGTGGTCCTGCCCCGGGGTCCTCCCAGTGGTTCCAATGCCCGATCTTGCAGCCTCTGTGCCAGTCCACCTCGTCAAGGGCCTTCCTCATTTCTGCCGCCCCTCCACTTGACCAAACGTGATGTCCTGCTCCGGGGGCAACATGTCCAAACTATGGAAGACGAAGTACAATTGCGCCCAAGGACCCCCCACGATTGTCAGACGCTGGCAGCTCTGACCTGCTTTCTTCATGGAGGGTGTTCTTGATGTCGTTCCACGGCACGTCAGGTCTTCGGTCATTAGTGCTCAATGGGTCAAATCTGTCCTTGAGGTGGTTTTGAAATTCAGGTGGGACAGACACAGGGTCATATTTTTGGCTCCTTGTTTTCAGTTTCTTTGGCGTTATCCTGCACTGACATGAGCAATTGACGGCCTGCTCCACAGTCGGCCCCTGGTCCGGATTTAGCTGCTGACGCGGAGTTTCTCCAACCGTGTCTTCCCACAGAGGTAGTCAGTTTGATCTCTGCGCATCCGTCCGGGAGCGTCCTTGGTATGGACAGCCTTTGTGCTATAGCAAGGTGTTTGCTATGAACAAGTGGTCGGCTTTACAAAGTTCTATCACGTGACCTCAAGTGCCGTTTCTATCACCCAGCCTGTATTTCCCAACTCCAGCTCCTTCCTCTTTGTCTCCAACTTCCGCATTCCAGTCACCCGTAATTACTCACGCATCTTGACTGCACGTTTGATCAATCCCCTACTGAAGTCAGGGGTAGACTTCTTCAACCTCTTCATCACTAGCTTTTGTGGTTGTGCACAGAGTTGAATACCGGTTGTATTGATTGGATTTCCTTGGCGGAGGATAGGTATAATTCTCTACAATCCCATCACAGAGAGCAGTGTGCTTCCTAATGGATGTAGCAGTTATCCCTCCTGACATGGATGCCATGTCGTTCATCTCTGGATGTCTGCAGCTGTCTCTCTTGGCCTTGAGTCGCCACCCATCAGCAAATGAGGACCCCAAAAACTCCACTCGCACTGGCTTTACCTGCTTCAGGTCACCACGGCGACTCCAGAAATCAGCCCCTCTTCAGCCACACCTCCAGTGCCCTTGGACCCAGGGGCCCATTCTCCGGTGGGACCTCTGGCAGGGTCCTGCTTCCACCATTCAGTTTTCAGGACCCGGGACTGCTCCCAAGTGCCGCAGCTGCCTCTTCCTCCGAAGTGGGGAGCCGAGTCCCCCTCCCTTGTCTGTTCTCAGTGCGGAAGCTCGGCTGGAGCCTGCTCACGTTGGGTGATGCTGCTGGCACTTGAAATGCCAGGGGCACGCGGACAGACAACTAGTAGAGCCGCCTTACACACAGGACAGGGTAAAGCTGCCCCTGTGGGTTTCCGAGACTATAACTCTGGTCGGGAATAAAAAGCCTCTTTTTAAAAAATTTTATTTTATTTTTTTAAACTCCTGTGGAGCTGCTGGTGGTTTTGAACTGGTGGCCTTGGGGTCAGCAACCCGCATGCAGCCCACTAGACCCTCGGGCCTTAGAGTGACCGGCAGGTTCAGGGAACAGCAGAGTGCTTTCACCACAGTGCCACCAGGGCCCCTTTCCACAAACATTACAACCCAGCAAAGGCAGCAGACCCGCCGCCCTCGAATCGAGCCGACTCCCAGCGACCCCCGAGGACAAGGCCGAACTGCCCCAGAGGGTGTCCGGGGCTGGAATTCTTCACCAGGGTAGAAAGCCTCCTCTTTCTCCCGAGGAGCGGCTGATGGCTTCGAACTTCTGACCTTGGTGGTGAGCAGCCCGTAGCATAACCCATTTATACCACCTGGGGTCTAGGAGGTTGGAGGTTAGAGTGTCAAGACGGGTAAAGACTTGTGCCAGGGATGGAGGGGCTGCCCGTCCTTTGGTGTGCCTCTCCCGGGCACCACCTCCCTTCCCCTCTACTCACCCCCCCCAACCCCCACTGTTGGGCGTCTTCCTGTTGGCAAGTTGTCCTTTGCCATTGTTCTGAGTGCCCGCTCCTCCCTCACCGCCCGTGACCACTGTTGAGCCACCTGGGGCAACTCGGTGGACAGCACTGCGCTGTAGCAGAAGATGGGGCTGACCGGGCAGGGCACCGTCTGCATCGGTCTCTATGAGAATAGATTCCCATCACCGTGCAAGCTGCCCCAAAGGCCACGGGGCAGGGCACATGCAAAAGACGTAAAACAACAACAAACACATGGAAACTCAAAGGAGGCTCGCCAAAGGGCTCCTCCCACTGCGACCTTAAACTCTCCTTGAGCATCGGGACTGAGTCCCACAGGCGTTTAAGTGACTTCTTTTCCCCTCTCAGGTATAAAGCACCCCGTGTCTCATGTAAGCGGCAGTAGTTGTTGCTACAGCGCTGATAAGATTTGTCAGGTAAGGGTGGGGGAACTTTCTTTCTCTCTCTTTTCTTTTTTAAATAGCCATCCTCACCCCCACCCCCAAACCACAGTGGCCCTGATCCCCCAAAAGCCCAGGGACTAGTGTCCTCAGGGTACCTTGGCCATGCTGAAGAAGCTGGTCTCAGCTTTACCGCCCCACCCCTGTCTGCTCCACCACCTCCATGGAGGTGCTCCATGCATGGATCTCCCCTGTCGGACATACGGATAACTTGGCGCATGCTCCCGCTGCCCCCCACCCCAACGTCTGTGTTAACCCCGTGACTCCCCGCCACCTTTTGAAGTGGGTGTGCCCACGCGTGTGTCTCTTGCAGGGACTCAGTCACAACATTTTTGCCTACATGGACGGCGAAGAGATAGCCAAGGCGAACATCTACTACTCACAAACCTTGGGCAAACTGTTTCACAGGTACACCTTTGAGCACCAGGTACGTTCCTTGTGCTGTGGAAGGGGCCTGGTGAGCTGCTGGTGGGGGGCTGCCCATTTCCCCTGCCAGAGGCCACGTGGCTAGAACTTGGGAGACTTCCAGGCCAGGAAAATAGACAAGGGGGCCTGAGGTTCCCAGCCAGGTGCAATCGGAGCCCTGGGGAGGGGGCACATGGATGCAGTATAGGCTGAGCGGCTCCCTCCAAGGTCTCTGGTTCAGTATGGCAGTCTGTGTCCAGACAGATTACGGCTTTGGAGACGTGTGTGTGTGTGTGTGTGTGTGTGTGTGTGTGTGTACATGCACATGCTCTCTAGGGTCCCCGTGACTTGGAATTACCCCCAAAGCACTAGACCCTTTGGGTATCATTGGATCAGGGCCTGCCCTCACCTGGCATAGAGCTTCAGGTGAATGTCACCGATAACATCAACGACCTTATTTCTGAGCAAGGTCCTGGTTACAAGTCCTGGTTACAGGTTCCAAGCACAGGATTTCCATCCTTTTTTGTTACCATGGAGAGGACTACAGTGGGTTGAAGAAGTCTTCCCCCCCCCCGCCCCCACCCCCTGAGCTTCCTGTCTGTCCGGAACCTCAGAAGGCGACCTCATTGGACAGGAGGACACTTGCACATGCACTTGGTTAGCAGGAGGCCATGCCCGGTGCCGGGGGCTCCGAGGCACTCCATCCCATGTCCTTACGGGGGGGGGGGGGAGCAGGGCGAGGACACAGACACACACAGGAGGAAGAGGGTCGTGTGAGGACTGTGCAGGGACGGCAGGGACCATTTGTCACAACAGCTCAGCGAGGTACAGGCTCTTTGCCAAGGTCACCCAGCTGGGCAGGACTGGGATGGGAAGAGAGGCGGAGAGAACAGGATCCTCGGGTCACTCAGGGCGAGCACACGGACAGCTTGACCCTTCCCCCGATTCCCTCCCACCCCCCGCCGGGACCAGGCTCCCGTCCCTGCATCTCCCTAGAGAGGGCGTGTGATTAGGACCGGCCTCCTTTCAGTCGGGAGCTATGGTCGTCAAGGTCAGCGGTTTGAAACCAGCAGCAGCCGCTCCTTGTAGAGCGACCGTCTTGGAAACCCACGGGGGCCAGTTCCACCCTGTCCCAGTTGGCATCGGCTCGGCGGCAGTGGGAGTTCTCGTGGCTTGTTATTTTGTTCCGGACGTCTGACTTTGTTATTGCTGCTCGTCTGTTTGTCTTTCCCGTCCGTCGTCCTCCGTGCGCGCACCCTGAGACTGGAAACCACGGGCCTCCCGTGCTGGCTGTGGAATGCACGCACGCACGCTGCCTTGCCGATCCGTCCGTCCGTCTGTACTGCTTTCTGTTTGCTCCGCAGGAAATCACGTCCGGTCTGCTGGGCGGGATCTTCCCCTTTTACTCCTTGTCGCAGACGGCAGTGCTGGTGGTCATGGGGAAAAGGGTAAGTTGGGTTGGAAAACGCCTCTTCCACGACTTTTGCCTTCGACCTGGTTTGGGGCAAACAAAACAAACCACGGAAGCAAAACCCCCCATATGGGCAGCGTTCCCCATCTGAAGTCCACTAGCCATTTTATTTGCCCGTCTCCCTGGTCGCCTGGCGCTTGCGAGTCGTGGGCTGCGATCTGCAGGGCCCCCCGGTCAAAGCCACCAGCTGCCCCGAGGAAGAGAGATGAGGTTCCAGCCTGGGAAACGCACAGGGACCGTTCTGCCCCGTCCTCTAGGGTCGCCCTGGGTCAGAAGAGACTCCATAGCAGTGAGACGTTGGGGGGTGGGGGGAGTTTGAATTGTGTGCGTGCCAGGGTACCCAAGTGCATTGGTGAATCCTCACCTCTATGCCTGCGGCTGCCACCCTGCGTGGGAGCAGGCTGTCTTTTGCCGTGTTGTGCCAGCCAGGCAGGAGCAGTACAGGCTGTGAGTGGTACACCCGACCCAAGCCCTAGTCGTCCGTCTCCGTGGCTGCCGCCCCACGTGCAGGCTGGCCACGGGACAGCGGAGACAGAAGAGGAATCGATGCGTTTGACCGCGTGGGGCTGCAGGAGAAAGGCCCGTGGGCTGCTCGAGGGACACACAGGGCTGTCTCGGAAGACGTACGGCCAGAGGGTTTCTTGGAAGCCAGGGCATCGTCTGACACACGCGGGACCTGCTGCCAGGGGAGGCCAGTCCCTGCAGAAGGACACCATGCTCGGTACAGGGAAGGCGTGGCACAAAAGGGGACGTCCCGCGGGATCCCTCCCCATGGAACAGGTCCTTCGGAGCAACATGTGCAACTATGGAACCACGGAGACAGAAGAGACGGGGCACAGGAAACACGGCCGCAGTGCGGGGAGGAGAGCGAGAGCGTGTATTCAGCAAGGAGTTTAGAGAGCCGCGAGGCCCGCCACCCTCCAGCAGGGCACTGCCCTACGCAACGGAGCGGGCAAACGGCGGGTCTTGCATACCCTGGGCTTTTCATGGGACGTGGGAAGCAAGGAGCGGGGGGCTGGTTGTCCCCCTGGCCGTTCCGGACAAAAGGAAGCAGACTTCTCTTAAGGCACCGTGTAGCCGAGGAGGGAGGCGCCCAGGCGCCAAGGCGTCCGCCTTTCCACCCGGAAGACATGTGTTTGGCGTTCAGCCACCGTCCGGAGACCCGCGTCGTGGCGCCAGCAGAGAGCAGGCCAGGCACACCTTCTTCTCGGCTGTGGTCCTCCACCTTCCTGCTGCCTCGTCCTTTCATACGGTTCCTCGTGTTGTGGTGACACTCCCCCCCCCCATCATAAAGTTACTTTTGTTGCTGCTTCATCACTGACATTTAGCCACTGTGATGAATTGGGCGACCCCTGTGAAAGGGTCGTTCGACACCCCCCCCCCAAAGGGGTCACAACCCACAGGTGGAGAACCACTGGGCTAGGCCCTCAGTTTCCCACCACGGAGACCCTCCTCGAGGTAGACGGGCCCTTCTGGCTGCTGCGATGGGCTCAGACACGGGTGCCACGGCCCAGGCCACACTGCCTGGGAGGCCCCAGCCACACGCGTGACGTCTGCCACACGGCGTGACGTCTGCGGGATCCACCTCTTCACGATACCGCAGAGACGAAGCCAGCCAGCAGAGGACCCAGCGATGGCGAGTGAAGTGAGGTGCCGAGCCCCACGAAGATCACCCAGAGCCAGCAGCCGTCAGAGAGATCAGAGCCTCTCCCCCTGGGCCAGCCTTCCCTGAGAGCCACTTCCTGGACGTCAGCCCGCGGGGGCGAAAGACGGGGGCCGTGTGCTCGCGGGAAGAGTGCCCGTCCCGAGCACACGGCGCCGCGCTGTCCTGCAGCACCTGCTCTGCCTCCCGTCACCCCACTAGTTCAGCCCGGACGCTGCTGAGCTTGTCTCCAGAGCAGCTGGAATCTAGGAAGAAGAACGCGGCGTCGGGATCGGAGGAGGGATGATTAACCACCTGCGACATGCGTGCTCGCTGAAAGTGAGGAAGACGCGAAGCCCCCGCTGATGGACATCCAGGATCGCAGCCCCGGCATGGGTTACACCGGCATGTCCAGGAGGCCA
Organism: Tenrec ecaudatus; assembly: GCF_050624435.1. NCBI lineage: Eukaryota > Metazoa > Chordata > Mammalia > Afrosoricida > Tenrecidae > Tenrec > Tenrec ecaudatus. The sequence goes on from NC_134530.1 coordinate 5,880,081, forward strand.
CAATCCTCACAGCCGAGCCAGTGGGCCCCTCGTGATGGACGGAGAAGAGGCTGAAGAGGCCCAGGGTTCCGCCCATCCGGCCTGGATCCACAAGCCACCTGGAAACAGCTGCCAAGAGGCGAAGCGAGGGATGCGTCCCGCTGGGTAAATCTGCCTACTGCCCGAGCCTCGTCCGAGCGTTGGAAAGTGCAGGTGCTGCTTTGGAGACTCACGGGCGCCCTGGCCCAGCCATGGCACTCTGACCTGCCTCCGGTGCCCCTGTGCCAGCTGGACCCCAGAAGAGCCGGTGCAGTGCGAGGTTGCTCCAGTGGGTCAGACCTCGGTCCTTGGCTTCGCAGGATCAAAGCATTCACCCGGAATCCCGTTTGTCATCCAAGTGGGTTTTCACGAAGGACGGACACGTTCCAGGCTTCACAGTCTCACGAGAGGATACTCGCTATTTCCGGGAAGCATGCCAAGCCGCTTGCGGAAGCCGCGCTGGGGCTCACACCTGGTCACGAGCCACCTGGCGGGACAGCGCACCCCCACGTGGGGGACTGCGCTTTGGGGAAGAGGAGCTGGGGCCCCGAGTGGGCCCAGGTGGGGGAGAGGGGGCGCGTGTGGGAGACCTCATCCTCCCACCTGCCGCTGACCAGGAGCAGGGTAAAAAGAGATCGGCCTTCCCGCCAACCAGGGCATTTCAAACCTGTGGCTGGGGAGGCGTGATGGAAGGTATTGGTTGACCCCCATTGGTTGTGTTAAGCCCACCCGGGGGGCGTCATGCGCCTGGGCCTAGTTTGGGCCGCCCAGGTGTACCTGGGCCCACCTGGCTGAGGGCCTGAATTCGAGCCTGACGGTCATAGGTGTTTAATGGTCACCGGAGTCCTTCCCAACCTCCTCCAGGGGACCTTTGCAGGCATGGGGAGGGACAGTGACCCCCCCCACTTACCCCTCATCTAGCTACCGAACAGAAGAATATTGAAAGCCGGATGAACTGCCAAAAGAACAGACAAATCCGTCTTGGATAAAGTACAGGCAGAAGCCTCCTCAGAGGCCATCCTGGGGAGGCTTCGTCTGGTACTTTGGACGTGCTGTGTGGCGAGACCGGTCCCTGCAGGTGGACCGGGCTGAGTCACAAGGACTGCTGGGGCACACCGGGCTGCGAGGGCCCCGCCCAACGACAGCCACAGGGTGGGCAGAGAAGCCCCATGGTGATGCCAGCAGGCCCGTCTGTGGCCTCTGGCTGGGCTGGGGGGGCTTGGACCCACCCGGAGGTGCCTTAGCAGAAAGGCCTGGAGATCTGGTTCCGAAAATTCATCGGGAAGACTGCTCCGTGGCCTGCGCGGGTCGGCTCCCTGGCCAGGTCCCCGTGGCTCTTCCTTTCTGGTTTTTGTTGGATGTACTTTCTCTCAAGCGCGCCTTCCGGGGAAGGGAGCATCTTGGTGGGGCTAACTGGGGAGAGTCTTGGCCTGGCCTCCACATGCAGAGCCGTCGGGAAGGACTTGGCATCACCCCAAGGTCCCCGGTGACACCCCCAAAACCCGCACAGAGGAATCTAGACCTGAGACAGCAGCCGACACTCCGAGAGATGAAAGTCACCCCAGGGCAGAGTGGGAAGCCACGTCCCGCGACAATCCGGGCAGCGGGGCCTGGGCGGGCTGTCTGAGCTCAGCAGAGCATGGAGCAGCACCCCGGCCCCCACCCAGTTGATGCCCAAGCACTGCCCCAGTTCATGACCACCACACATGTGGCCTGGGGTCAGAATGGAATGGTCCGTGGTGAGACCCACGGGGCTGGATGGCATTCAATTTAAGCGTGAGTGATTAAAACCGATCAGTGATCCACATAGGACACCCCCCCCCCGGGGAGGGACGCACAACAGGAACACAGGTGAAGGGAGACAGCGGAGCACGTAAGATGAAAATAACTTGTAATTTATCACGGGCTCATGAGGGAAGGAGGGCAGGGGAGGGAGGGGGAAATGAGCTGATACCAAGGGCTCAGGTAGAAAGAAAACCAATCCACAAGACAGGCTTAACGTTGCATAAAGGGGAAGCGGGGCAGGGGGGTGGGGAGTGATCTTGGCCAGGGTCCCGTCGCCCCGTAAGGGCCACTCAAGGTTCACTCTCTTCCCTCTTAGGCCAAGTTCATGTACACCGAACACCCCCTCAACAGGAGCTTTGGGCTGTCCTTTGACTATAAAGAAAAGCTCAATGTTGTCCTGGCCGCAGGCCTGAAAGGAATTTTGGTCCTCTGGCAAGCAAGGACCCTGCTCATCTCCCGGAATTCAGGTAAGCCTCTTCTTGGAGAAGCCTCTCAGAGCAAGGGCCCGGGGCAAGGCTGCTCTCCCAGCACGTCGCGGTAAGTGCCGTGCCAAGTCCGAGGACCGCAGCGAGGGCCTTCCAGGCAATCCTAGAAAGCAGAGCTGCCCCCACGGGGTTTCCAAGACCGTTGGTCTTTATGGAAGCAAGCGGCCTCAGCTCCCTCCTGCAGAGCCACCGGTGTGTTCGAACGGTTAGCCCCAAGCATCTAGCTATGGCACCACCATGGCGTCCCTACGGAGGGTTGCCATGCCACCCTGTCTGCTGCCTGTATTTGACCGCGCTGGTCTGGCGGCGGTGGTGGTTTTTAACCTCCAACCCAACTCTGCCCTGACGTCTAACCCACACCAAGCCGTCACTTTATTGCCTTGTGTCAGCGGTACGTCCCGTCCCGCCCAGAGCGCTGGGCTTGGTCAGAGCGCCATCCCTGCGGGTCAGGTGGATGGCCAGCAACTCGGGAGCTCAGTCAGGGCGCCGAGGAGCAGGCAAGCGTCTATCAGCGGGGGAGGAAGAATGGCGGGCAGCGGGTGAAAGGCCTGAGGAACAGAACCAGCGTGCCTGAGCTTGCCCGTGGACCAGCCCGTGGGACTGGCGGATGGCTATTCTGCCGTCCCGAGCCGCAGCAGCCCAAGCTGGCCCCAGCTTTCAGCAACCCTGCCCGGGAGCGCTCTGCTCTGTCTCTTCCACCGTGGCTGGTGGGTCTGCACCATGGAGGGTTTGAGCCTCCGACTTTGTGGTCAGCAGACCAGGGCCTCACTGACCCACAGCATCACCAGGGACCCTGCTAAACAGCAGCAGCAGCAGCAACCACAAAGTTAAATGAAAAAAATTGTTTTAGGGAAACAACGAATATGTTCTTGAACACTGGAGACGAGGCACTCCTTGTTAACAAGCGGCAAAGACCGACTGCAGGCCACTTGAACGTCTAGTGGAAAGTAGAACCCGTCAGTGGCCACCTTGGGTGTTGAGCACAATGTGGAAGGTGTGGCCTCTCTACTCCGTGCTGGGGGGCGTGGGGGTGTGGAATGGGGGAGGAGAGAGGTAAATGGAGGACTGGGGCATAAAGGATCTGGGGTGGACACCAGTGCTGTGGACAGCCATTTGCAAAAGGGACAGGCTGGTGACCAAACGGACCTAGTCCAACATCTCAGCGGAAAGGCTGCCAGCCGGAGGCAGAGGGCGACAGGGACATGGTGGGAGGAAGGATACGAGGCTCCCGGGACAGCGAGCCCCAAGACCACTCAACTGCGAACGTGGCTTATCCTTCCTCCCCGTGGCGCCCAGCCTCCCAACTGCCAGAACTGACTCCATCTGGTCAACGCAGGAGACTAAACGGGAGTCTGTCTCATGTGCTTAGGCCGAGAAGAAGACACTCTAAGAGGCTCTTCTGAAGACAGGCCTGGAAATCTACTCCCGAAGGGTCGCCGCCCTGGAAACGCAAGAAGGCAGTTCTATTCAGCACTGGTGGTGGGGTGGGGGCAGGGGGGGTTCCCCCAGGACTCAGAATCACAGCAGCCGACATTAAACAAAACACCTGAGTATCCTGTCTCCCCGGACTCCCACGGTATTTGAAGAGGGAACCCCATCAAAAGATGTAGGGGGGTGGAAAGGCACCCCTAGAAGGGGCAGGTGGGGGACACTTTGCCTAGGGGCACTGACATTCTGTGGAGGGTGGCAGGAAACTGCAGATGATGGGGAAGGTGGTGGTGGTGGTGGTGTGAGGTCCTGGCTCACGGTGACCCTACTCGGAACAAAATGAAGCCCCCTGCCTGGTCCGGCGCCTCTCACCGTTGTTGTCCGGGCCACGGGCAGGTGCCTGCAGAAATGGTGAGGGGGTGGGTGCTGGCCAGAGTGGCGCTGGCTCTTCATCCCTGGAGTCTGGGCCTCAAGCTTCAGGGATGCCCTGTGGTGGGCCATTTCCTGTTGGTCTGGTTAGGGCCCACCCCCAGAGGCTCTGTGGGGGAAAGTCGGGGCAGTCTGCCTCCAGAAAGACTCATATGGTTAGGTGTGAGGACCAGCCTTTCAACCCTGGGGGTCCTTTGGAGTGACGGTGCAATTGAAAGAAAATAAAGAGACGGGCAAAGAGTTTAGGGTGTTTGCATCTTCCATGAAGCAGGAACAAGTGAGAGAGAGAGAGAGAGAGAGAGAGAGAGAGAGAGAGAGAGAGAGAGAGAGCAAAATGTATTTATCAGTGAGCTTATATATTCTCAGAACATGCACACCCCACCAATCACATGTGGAACAAGGTGGCAGCTTAACAATGGAGGTTCCTGCCCTCACTGGGGGAGAAACCTCACAGGGGGGCTGGAGGCAGACGGAGGGGAGCCAACTACCTGCAGCACAGGACGGACAGTAGCAACGTGTCTGCTCCTACAGATAAGGGCCTCGGGCCGCCTAGTGAGCCACCATGAGCTTGTGCAAATGCCTTGGAAGTAGCACTATCATGGGGGGATATCGTGGGGAGTGGTCTTTAACCTGGAGACTGTTGCCAGGCTTCATCTCCAACCCACAGCTGGGAAAGCCTTTCTGCACCAGAGCCTGGGCCTTCCACACTTTTATTCTGAGTGGAGAGACTCCGGCCACTCTCTTGCCGGTCCTCAGTTTGCCACAATCAGGCGCCATCAAGCCTGTCACCCTCGCAGTCATGGCCACGCTGGGGCCCGTGGCCGCTGCCACCGTGGTCAGTCCACCTCCCCGAGGGGCTTCCTCTTTCCCACGGACGGGACCCCACAGGGCAGCCCTACACTGTGCGGTGGGGTGGCGGCAGGTAAGGGGTGGGTAGGGCTGAGCTGTGTGGTTTTCTCTCACGCCCACCCTCTGCTCTCTCAGGCCAGCTGGTCAAGGACATCACTGTGAACCATGGCTCGCGAATCATACACAATTCCGTTGACTTGGCCAACATCACCATCACCAACATTGCTGTAGGTGTGTGTTTTCCCAGAAGCCCTCGCTCCCTATCCCTTCCCCTTTGACTCCCTGGGGCCAGCTGGGCTGGACACCAGCAAATGAGCCACAGGGAAGACCTTTGGTATCCACTCAGGAATGGCAGCCCGGGGCACTGAGTGCAGGTCCTCTCTCGAGGGCCGGGGTGGGGTGGGGGTGGAGGCCGAGGGAGTGGATACGCACCAGGCCCTTGGGGCTTTCCTTGCTGGGAGATGCCTGTCCCATTGTTGGCTAGTCTGGTGGGTTCATGTTTGCCGGGAAATAAGAAAGGCCATTTGCCAGGAGTTGATTTTCCCCAACACAGCTGACCAGCTCTGAAACTTGGCGGCAAAGAGTACAACAAATTGCAGTGTCTTTTGACTTGGGGCAGGGGGGCGGGGGGGTGGTGGTGGCGGATATCTGTACGTCTCTTGTGGTCCAAATGCTCAGTCGAAACTCAGTCTCTGGGAGCACTGTTCTGTTTAAATCGAGCGGCCCTCCGTGCCCCAGGGGTGTCGAGCCAGAGCCACCCTGCCGGAGAGTAGACTGTCCCAAGCTGCCTCCGTACCAAAGCCAGGTGTTGGCATCTCGCTCTCCTGCAGAGCACTGCACCCTTGTGGTTAGCAGCAGAGTCCTGTAAAGGCGGGGCCCCGGTGCCAACGGACCACCACATAGGGGTGCCCACCACTGCCATCGAGGCGTTGCCTGCTCACGGCAGAGACCCTGCCCCTGTGGGTTTCCCCTTCCTGCATGCCTCCGCCGTCACCCCTCCTCTCTCCGTAAACGGGATCCTAGCACACGCGTGGCTCTCCTGGGCACACCGTGTTTCCTGAGACGCAGCCACCACCCGTCCGTCCCCTGTCCTCCTCGCTAGGCTTTGCCCCTCTGAGGAGTTCCCAAATCCGGCCCGCCGGCCTGCTCTTCCAATAAAGCTTTATCGACACGGCACTGCTGCGGGTCTCCCTGTTGTCCCTGCCGTGTTTGCACTCAAGTTCCACCAAGTTGAAAATATCGACCTGCTGGGGCCCTTGGACAGGAGGCCCTGGTGGCGGTGCGGTTAGACGTTGGGCTGTGGTCTACATGTCTAAGCCACCAGCAGGTCTTTGGGAGACAGACGGGGGGCTTCTACTCCGGCCAACAGTGACAGCAGTCTCAGAAACCCACAGGGGCGCCATGAGTCACACCGACTCCACGGTGAGGGACCAGCATGGGTGCCATGAGTCACACCGACTCCACGGTGAGGGACCAGCACGGGCGCCGTGAGCCACGCTGGCTCCACGGTGAGGGACCAGCACGGGGCGCTGGGAGCCAGCATGGCCTTGATGGCTGGGAGTTTGCAGGAGAGAGCTTGCTGACCTTGGGTCCTGGTGATGGATATGGGGTCACTTTTCTTGAAACTCCCTTTCCCCTTCCCTAATCGTTTTCCACCCGTGCCCCTGTCGGGCTGCGTGAAACCCAAGAGCTGGTCGGGGCCAACGACAAAACACCCGCCCGGGCCGGGCCGCATGTTGGTGCCCAGACTCCACACTCTCTGCCGGCACCTCAATCCGCACCCCGAGGGACCCCAAAGGACCGGGCCGGCCGCCCCGCACGGGTTTTCGAGAGCAGAACGCTTGACGCGGACACATGGCCTTTCTCTTTGTCCCGTGACCTTTCCCTTATTGCGGGTCTGAAAGCGCAGAGGGATGCGCGTGGGTCGGCGTCCTCACCTGCGTTTGTTTGTTTGTTTGTTTGTTTGCTTCCATTGTCCTTGCAGAACATAACGAGGTGGCCGTTCTCACGAAGCACCACGGCGTGTATTATGGCAGTCTGGGGAGCCTCTCCGACTCCATCATCCAGGTGCGTGTGTCCTTAACGCCCCGCGTGCGCAGATGGGAAAGCGAGGCGCCCGAGATACGGACGCACCTCGTGTGCGCTGGGGTGAGGGGGGCAGGCTGATTCCACTGCCTCCTCGCTTCATGCCCACCCTGCCCTAGAGCCTCGAGCGGGGCTGCGAGGCTGGCAGCGATGCCACCCACCATTATCTCCCCAGAACACGAGGGTCACCCATGGTGGGCGGGGCTTCAGCCGAGCTGAAGACAGACGAGAAGGAAAGGTCTGGCCATCCACTTCTTCCCCCAAACCAGCCCACGACAACCCAGCGACTGAGAGGGTCAGATGGCCATCATCCAGATGCTGGGGAAGCAGGCCTGGGTGGTTAGGAGGGAGCCACGGGGCCAGGCAATGTCCCTGTCGTCGTCGCCTGCGGCCCATGTGGTCCCCTTGGTCACGTCAACTTTTGGTGGCTCTCCCAGCTCCGCAGGCCCAGCTTGATAGCGAAGGTCCATCCACCATCAGTGGCTGAGGGTGCATAGATGCCTGGCTCTGTACACCCCTCCTTAAGCATTCCCCCCTTGCCCCATGCTCCCCCACCTTCACCCCTGCATCCACCTCCAGGGAGCTGCTTGGCTGTGGAATGTTGTCACGGCTCGAGGTTGTCAAGCCTGCTCCCACTAGGGAGCCTACACCCAACACAGCCACCTGCCACCCCATCTCATGCCATCCTGAGACCGGATCAGAATTGGAGAGGGTTGTTCTTGGCAAAAGTCAGCTGCCAGACCTTTCCTCCTAGTCTGTTTTAGTCCAGAAAGTCGGACAAACAGTGGTGGCAGCTGCTCCTGAGGTGCCCTAGCCGGGAAAGGGCAAAGGACAGGCCCGCTGGGTATGGGGGCCGTGAGAGATGGTCCTCACTAACCCTGACACGTGTCCCCAGTGGGGAGGGGCCATAGTGTCTAGCCGGCTCTCCGGGGAGCTCCAGAGTCTGCCCAACAAACCTTTGGGTTCCTGACGCTTCCCGGCCCCGCCCCGTGGGGTTTCCCACACTGCTACTTCGACAGAGGCAGGGCCACCTGGGCCCACGGGGTGGGTGCCCACCTCCCACCTTTTCTCAGGCGAGGCAGCCCCATACTTAACGGTCTCGCTCCTAAGGCTCCTGTAAAACCCTGTGGGCCAATGACCCAACATCCTTTCTAAGGAAATCAGCAAAACACGCCCTTCAGGCTGTTAAGGTCACACAGGGAGCTCTCATGCCTCGCCTGACATCGGAATCACGAGATACCAGATCATCTGAATGGGGGCGGGGCGTTGGGGGAGGGGACCAAGAGTTAGCATGATCTATGGAGTAGCGGTTACAGGCTGCACTGGGCTGCTAACCACAAGGTCCGCGGTTTGAAGCCACCAGCTGCTCTGCGGGTGAAAGATGAGGCTGTCTGCTCTTGTGAAGTTTCTCACTCACTGCCATTGAGTCAGTGCTGGCTCACAGTTACCCCCTCCCCCTTGCAGTTTTCTGAGACTGTTAGTGTTTGCAGGAGTAGACAGTCTAGTCTTTCTCCCTTGGTGCTTCTTGTGGTTTTGAACTGCTGACCATGTGGATCACAGCCCCCAACGTGGTGTAACCACTGGGCCTCGGGAGCTCACGGGGGAAGTTCTGCCCTGTCATGGAGGCTCTTTATGAGTCAGCATCGGCTCAGTGGCAGTGAGTTTGGTTTTCATTTCGAGTCTTAGAAATTTTTCTCTCCCTCTCTTTCTTCTCCTTTCCCTCCCTCCCTCCTTCCTCCCTCTTTCCCTCCCTCCTCCCTTCCCTGTCCCTCCTTTTCTCCTGCTCGCTCCCGCTCCCGTGGTTCTCCCTCTCGCTCAGATTACGAATACAGTTACCTGGTCTGAAGACAAGGTCGTGACATTCACCCAGCAGGGACTGCTTCAGATCTTCGCCCTGACCCTGAACTTGGCATTGTCCACAATCGACCTTATACAATGTGAATTAAACATCCAGGAGCTATTCATGGACCCCAGGCTCGAAGTGGAATCTTGCAAGGTGTGTGGCCCTGCCCATGAAGAACCCCCACCCCAGAAACTTGGTGCCCCGCCCCCAGGCAGCACTGCTCCCTCCCTCCCTCCCTCTCTCCCTCCCTCCCTTCTATCCTTCCTGCCTTCCTTCCTGCCTTCCTTCCTTCCATTCACCCCTCCTGCCTTTTTCCTGTCCGAAAGCCCAGACGACATTTGCGACCTTGAGACCCACCTGTGTCACCTGGGCTTCACTTCTCTCTCTGGTCCTGTGGTCTTCCCTGTGCGGACAGACTATACCAAGGTCACCCTCACCTGCAGGGTTTACCTACTGTCTGTGGGTCTTACCCCACGCCTGTGAGGCTTGCCCACCACCTATAGATGGCCTTTGACTGTGGTGAAGGCACCGTGAAGATCACTGCCCCCACACACACACACACGCACACTGCATTGGGAGGGGGTTTCTTTTTGAAAAACAGGTGCACAATGTGGAGATGTGGCAGAAAATAGACAATCGTCCAAACCAATAATAGTGGTCGCCCCGGGGGGCCTAAAGGGCAGTGGGAAAGGAAACACACCCCTGTCTGTCGTATTTTAACATCTCACAGAGAGCATGCACCCATTTATGCGCTTCCAAATGAATTATTTTGGCGTGCATTTCAAATGTGCAGCACTGCTTGGAGGTGTTGGTACTGTTCTTCTTGGAGCTGCTCGTGTCCACAGGTCCTACGAGCTGCAGATGCTACTCGTTAGATAATACCACTTGCAGTCAGGCGGGGCCCTTCCTCCTCGGCTCTGCTCCTTCCGAGCTGCCCCAGTTAAGATCAGGTTCTCCCTTCGGGCTTCCTCGATCTCAGGCTACCCTAACTGACGCCTTCTCTGAGCGCCTCTGGGATCCACAGCCCTCCGTGCTCCCTTGGGCATTTCATCCCTCTCCAAATGGCCTCACACAGAGGGGTTTGCTGCCAACTCATGGAGCACACCCCTTCCACCTGGGCGGTGCCAGCCTCTGAACGCTAGGCCAATGCAGTGAAGGCAACAGCGCCAGGAGAAGACTGAGCTCTCAAGAGACCGATCTGCACCCAGGATCCATCGATGACCCGACAGGGACAGCAAGTAGAAGAAGGGCTTCCGGGTGGGAGGTGGGGCACAGTGGAGGAGGGCGTCAAAGGGAGCCGAGGTCAAGGAGCGCAGGAAGGAAAGGAGGGTTTGGAAGCTGATTGTGGTAGCGATGGTACCATGCTCCTTGATGTGGTCAAACTACAGAATGCTATGATATCTGTATTAACTTCCCCTCCCCTCCAAAAAAAAGTTTTGGGGAAAAAAAGCTCAATTAGGAATGGAAACTCCAAGAACCACCGGCTTTGTGACAAATAAAGGTGAGTAACATCTGCTAGCTGGATGGAAGAAGCCTTCAAACGGGCACACACCATGCCGGCTACACCGAGATCGCGTCTCTCCTCTGCGCCTCGGAACGCCTCCGTCATGTCCAAAAATACAGACCACAGGATCAAGGAGGCGCGATCTAAAAAACTGCCAGCAGATTGAATATGATTCATCACTTGCCAATTGCCTGGCTCCCGGGAATTCCCCGATAAAGAAATAGGAGCAACATGCTGAAAACTCTGGGAGGTATTTTCCCGAGCAAGGAACCCATAGCAGACCTACAGGACGGGACAGAACAGAACGGCCCGGTGAGGTTTCCAAGAGTGTAGCCTTTTACAGGAGGAGGAAGCCTTAGCTTCTCTCAAGGAGTGACAATGGTGCCTACCTGCTGACCTTGCTGTGCTCCCGGAACTCTAGACCAACACGGCTCATCAAAGGAAAATGGAAGGAATACACAGTCACCGCACCAACAACACCCAACTCTTCTAGGGGGTAGCTTTTAGTCAACAGCCAATGGTGTTTGCGGCAGTTACGCTTTATGTCCACTCGACTCCCAGAGCCTGAACTCTCTGTGGTTTGGCACTTAAGCCCTACGAACTTCCTGCGATGCAATCAAATACAACGTCGTCAATCAACTACCTAATGGGTTCTATGGTGAGCCAGCCCATCCTTAGCTTAGGATGCAATGCATCACTCGGACTCAGGTCACACTCCTACCGCCATCACTTGCAAGTAAGTGTTCTTGCGGCTGGGGCCTGCTTCCAATATAAGTGAACTCAGTGGAGAAGCTTGCTTGCTTGTTGCTGGATCTCGATCCTGCACATGGCTCTTTGTGCTTGAGTCAGTGGCCTGGCATACTGCCTGCCGCTCCTGGGAGACATGAGCAGAGTGCCATCCAAACTGCTGACCTGGGGTGCATTCACCTCTTCAGCCACCAGACTGCGTTCTCTCTGCTGATCTTGGGTTCATCGGCCCCCTAAAGCTTCGCAAATTAGGAGAAGCTTCCAACTTAACTCCTGACCCATGGACTGGGAACCTGCCTGGAACTGGGGTGACCCAATTCTACAACTGTGAGTAGAGTCCATGGCATTTGAATTACGGTGCCGGCGAAGAATAGAAAGTACCACAGGCTACCAACAACAACCACAAGGAAAACCAAACGATTCTGTCTTGGCAGAAGTACATTGAGAACCGAATGAGGCAGGGATGGTGAGACTTAGTCTCACATGCTTTGTCACATGCTTAGGGACACCAGTCCCTGGGAAAGGGCATCATGCCTGGTAAAGCAGAGGGGCAGCAAAAAAAGAGGAGGGCCCTTGACGAGACGGACGGGCACAGGGGCTGCAGCCATGGGCAGGAACAATTGTGAGGATGACCCAGGGTCAGGCACTATTTTGTTCTGCCCAGCTAGCTGGGATCGCTAGGAGTGGAACCAACTCAATGACACTCGGCAGTTTCACTCAGCACGATGTTCTCCAGGCCCATCCATGCCACGAGTGCTTCCCGGTTTCGCCATTTCTTAAAAAGTGGTGCCGTTTTCCACTGTGTGCATGGACCAGCGTGCTGTTCTTTAGCCACTCTTCAGCTGATGGACATCGTGGTCGTTTCTGTCTTCTTGGTGCTGTGAGCAGCGCTGCCCTGAACTTGGGTGTGCACATGTCTCTTCATGTTATCACTCTTACTTCTTTAGGGCAAATGACGGGGTAGCCGAAAAACAATAGGAATTTTTTTTTCAAAGCTGTGTATTTAAACTTTTTTTTTTTTTAACAAAACAACCGTATCACCTTCAAAGTACTCTCCATTACACTTAATACATTGGTTAAATCTGGGATACCATTCCTTTTAAAAAAATCATTTTATCGGGGGCTCGTACATCTCTTATCACAACCCACCCATCCATCTGTCCATGGTGTCAAGCACATTTGTACACATGTTGCCATCATCCTCCTCAAAACATTTTCTTTCTACTTGAGCCCTTGGTATCAGCTCCTCAGTTTTTCCCTCCCTTGCTCTTCTCCCTCCCTCCCTTCCTTTTGGTAATTTACAAATTATTATTATTTTTCATGTCTTACACTGACAGATGTCTCTCTTTACCTGCTTTTCTCTTGTCTGTCCCCCAGCGAAGGGGTTATATGTAGATCATTGTGATTGGTCCCTCTTTCTCCCCCACCTGCCCCTTCCCCTCCTGGTATCGCTGCTGTCATTATTGGTCCTGTGGGGTTTGTCTCAGATTCCCTCTGTTTCCAGTTCTTATCTGTACCAGTGGACATCCTCTGGTCTAGCCAGATTTGTAAGGTAGAATTGGGATCATGATAGGGGGGGAGGGGAAGCATTTATGAACTAGAGAAAAGTTGCATGTTTCGTCATTGCTACACTGCACCTGTACTGGCTCGTCTCCTCCCTGCCACCCTTCTGTAAGGGGATGTCCAGTTGCCTACAGATGGGCTTTGGGTCTCCACTCCACACTCCCCCTCATTCACAATGAGATGATTTTTTGTTCTTTGATGCCTGGTACCTTGATCCCATCAACACAGCTCGTGATCACACAGGCTGGTGTGCTTCTTCCATGTGGGCTTTTTTGCTTCTCAGCTGGATGGCCACATGTTTATCTTCAAGCCTTTAAGACCCCCTATATCTTTTGATAGCCGGGCACCATCAACTTTCTTCACCACATTTGCTTATGCACTCACTTTGTCTTCCGGGATGGTGTCGGGAAGGTGAGCATCATGGAATGCCAGGTTAATGCAACAAACTGTTCTTGCATTGAGGGACTACTTGAGTAGAGTCTGTCAAGGTTGGTTAAGTTAGTATCTCACTGCTTCTTGATGTGCACCACCCAGAGAGCCACAGTCTTGGTTACTCCCAGCAAACAACCTTTACCTGATGTGTTAGGCTGGGTAGACTAGAGAAACAAATTTGTAGACACTCGTGTGTATAGGAAAGAGCTTTCTATAAATAACAATTGTATATTAAGAAAACATCCCATCCCAGTGCATATATCAGTGTTAGCCCATACGTCCAGTACTAGTCTATAAATTCCTCTTCAGACTCACGCAACACATGCAATGATGCCAAGTACAGGAAGATCACAGGCCAGTGGGTGGAAAATCTTGTGGGTCCAGTGGCGGTGGAAGCATCTCAATGCTGGTGTGGGTCTCCATGTGACTCCTCCAGCTCCAAGGCTCCGGCTGTCATCAGCATAGCCCCATGTGGCTTGTCAACAGGAATGTCTCGCTGGGAATGAGTGTGTGTTCCGCCTCCATGAGCTAAGTATCTCCTTATGTCATTGAGCTGCGACTTCATTGACAAGCTAAACTCCACCCATTCACTCTGAATAGTCTCAAGTTGACAACAGATTATGTAACTGCCACAGCTGATGAGTCTCTGGGTAAGACAAGGTGCGGGGCGACATGGACAGCATTCAGTTGTGAGCGACTGTTCATTGTGGCCAGGGTTCCTTGTGATTGCCATCCTGCTGGATATAAAATCAACCGCTTCAGAAGTAGAGAGGGGAAATCTATCTACCAGCAAGAGAGAAGATCCAGGAGTGGGGCACGCCCTTTGGACCCCGAGATCCCTACCCATTGAACCTCCTTGATCCAGAAGTCAGTTTGCGCACCTGAGTTACAGCAACGAGGCAGCAATGGCAGAACCACGAGCCAGGGGAGCTGAGTGCCTCCAGCCAGGAGGCTGGGTCGTAGAGTGGGATGTCTCCAGGTACTTAATCGGTGGTGGTGGTGGTGGTGAAGCTAAGGTTGCTGGCCATCCAAAGATGGGGCTGAGCACCTCTAGGCTGAGGCTTGTGGCAGCCCTAAAAGAGCGTTCTAACACTGCGTGAGCCGGGCTGAGTCCAAAGACCGGAGACCTACCTGGGGGCACAGCTGACTAGGGGGTGTGCCGTCTGAATCATTGCATCCTGAGCATTTGGAACCCGGTAGGATCCCGAATAAACCCCAGGCCGTGTGCGTGACCTGAGTCCTATGTGGCCACTGCAGTGAGGTAGGGAACCCAACCGCCAAGGAGAGAGAGCTGGGGTGCGGGAGCTGGTGTCAGACGGGCAGGGTGGCGCCGTCTGATTTCAGCTGCACGGAGATCCGCCCTGGGTGACGTTGAGGGGCGGTTGAGTTTCCTTTCCCTTGTGTAGCCGGAGGAGGCCAAACGTCACCGCTCGTGTCACTTCTGTCTTTCCACACGCGTCCGTGGCAAGGAGCTGGGCCATTTTGCTTTCTCCCTGTAGAATGTTGATGACGTCCTCCTCATCTGGTCTTTGGCCACTTGCGCTCGGGGTATCAATTCCGTTCTGGGGGCGGCATCTAAATGCAGATAGGGTGGAGTTCCCTGGCCGCGCCTTGGCTCTTGCAGACCTCGGTTTTGTTCAGCTCCAGCTCCAGCTTGCACAAGCGCAGTCGATGGTCTGTTTCACAGTTGAGCCTTGACCTTGTTCTGAGCGAGGACGGTGAGCTTCCCCATCGCCTCTGCTCACAGACGACGTGTTGGATTCCTGGGTACTCCATCCAGTGAGGCCCCCAGGGTACAGTCCCTGTGATGCCGTTGAAAACCGGCGTTTGCCACACGTTGTCTTTCGCCTCGTGAGACTCCGCCACGCAGGCCCTGTGGTGGTTTTCAACTGCCCGCCCTGTTTCTCTTGGCTTCTGACCTTTCCATTCCCATCGCCGGTCTCGCTCAATGCAGCCCGGCTGCGTGATTGGTCGGTTTCCAAATGCAGAAGTTAGTGGACTTCTCAGCTTCCCCCCATCGCGGGCCTCCGTGGTGGGAGCATGCATTTGGATCACAGTTGGCTTCCCTGGTCTCCCTTGTCGGTGGGTGGACATGGCCCCGCCACCGACGCCGTCGTGCCTCGGGACAGATCACGAGATGACACGTGTGACACCATTCCTTTCGAATCGGCCATGCCCAGCCTGGTGAGCCACGTGCTCGGCTGGCCCCACAAGGGTCAACGCCAGTCCGTGTCAGTTCCCCCACAAGGCCTAGGGTGTCCATCTTGCTGTGTTTCACATCTTTTTGACGACTTCTCCTTTGCACACCCCACGTGTGGGATCATGTGCCTCCGGCACACGGAGGTCCCGGAAGCCTTGCTCCATCCGTGCCATGAGGCTCGACTCCCCTTTGAGGCGGCAGCTCTTCCTCGGCTGTCTTTTGAGCGGCCTCCCACCCCAGGGGGTCCCCTCCCGGCTCCGCTATTAGACAGTGTTCTAGTGCTGTTTGTGAGGTTCTCAGGGTCGAATTCCTCGTGAGGGGACCACCTCTTCCTTCTTTTCCCAATCTGTCCTGAGCTGGACACTCCAAGGAAAACTGTCCACCCTGCGTGTCCCCGCCGGCCTGCGAAATCCACGTGGCAGCCCGCCAGCCACCACAGTACTGCCCAAGCTGACAGGACGCACCCACCCTACACTGATCCTGTTCAACAAACAGAAAGACAGCCTGCTCCCCGGTGGGCTCGTAGGCACAGGCATGGGGCTCAGGGTTGGTAACACCTACTTTTGGCAGTGACGACACACACTTCAATCCATAACAAATGGATTGTGGCTGTCGACTCACAGCAGCTGTGGCTGCAAAGGTGCAGAAAGAGAGGCAGCCAGACAAGACACCCCGGAGTATGTGTTTGGCCTCTGATAAAAGACCCCACGGCCCTCGAGTGCCCAATGCTATCAGACCCCTGCGTCTGACCCTGCCACCACCCACCCACCCACCAGAAATACGAAAAGACACAGCAACTGGTTTGACTGGGCCAGATGGTTTTTCCAAACTGTGGTAGATTTCCCAGGCTGGATGACCTGGGCTCTTTTGCTGGCTTGAGATGGTGAGAAAGTGTGTGTGTGTGTGTGTGTGTGTGTGTGTGTGTGTGTGTCCAGTCTTCAAGAATGCCAAGCCTAAGTCATGCCATCTTCAGACACACCTTTGGGTGCGTACGCTCCAAAGAAACACCAGGAGGCCAACCCGGTTAGAGTCGGGTTAAAGAACTTCCAGAGGAAGGAAGGGAGGGAGGAGCAGTCCAGGGGGCGATGCAGAGGAGCCTGCTGGGGGTGCAGAGGCCAGTGGGGATGGCCATCCAGCAAGGAGCAAGGGGAAGCGGCAGTAACCCCCATAAGGCCCCACCGGGCATTGAGTTCACTTGAGTGGTGGTGGAACAATTTGGAGAGGAACGACACAAGCAGCAGAAACAAAGACACCGAATGCCAGGCGCCAGCCTTGGTGAGCTAACTGATGACTGCTTCGTTGTGTATGTTTTCCCCCCAATTGAAAAAAAGAAAAAAAAATGGTTTACATAAATAGCAATGAGTACGGGGGGAAAGAAAAGGCTCTAAAATCGATTGTGGTAAAGATTGTCCAAGTCTTGACAAGGTGGAACTCTTGAACGGGAGGGCACGTGGGTGAAATGCCAATAAAACGTTTTTTGTGTGTTTGTTTTAAAATGCTAATTTAAAAGTTATCAAGGGTCCATGGGGGAGGGGGGAGGAGGGAGAGAGGGGGGAAATGAGGAGCTGATACCAAGGGCTCAAGCAGAAAGCAAGTGTTTTGAGAAGGATGATGGCAACACATGTACAAATGTGGCTGGCACAATGGATGGAGGGATGGATTGTGATAAGAGTTGTACGAGCCCCCAATAAAATGATTTAAAAAATAAAAATACAACAAAAAAAGAGAAACATTAAAAGATGGGACAAAAGCGTGTGGGGGGGAAGATGGGACAGAAAAAGAAAGTCACATCTCTGGGAAGTCACCCAATGCTTCCTACCCCATTGGCCGTGTCTTCTGGGGAACTTGGCCGGCTGACAGCCCGGCCCTCTCTGTGTTTCTGAGCAGCTAGAATACATCTCCGGGCACTTTGCGAACAAGATGTTTACCATGGATATGAAAAGCCACTTGGAATTGTTTGCGATTGTGATACCCCGGTTCCGCAGACTCCCAGTTCCACTAGTAAGTGTGTCCTTTTGTTGGGGGGGGGGGTATTGGAGGGTCGGTCCCAGCTCACAGACAGTCTAATCTTTGCCTCCCCGGCCACTGGAAGTCTGTTCTTGCTGCATGTGTTCTCCTCTTCTGGGTCAACGCAGCGCAGGCACAATGCTGCACGCTCGGCGCTCTTTCCAAAAGCCCGTCCCACCCCTCCCCGAGGCAGAAATTCCGGAACCGCAGCAGCACTGTCCCACGAGAGGGTACACCACTCATCCCTGGCCCCTCGTGATGGCTGGTGAGCTCCAGGCTCCACGCCCTGGCTGAGAGCACTGGGTCATTGGAAGCCCTTTCCCCACGGGGAAATCATCTTGCAGCACTTGGGTCAATGTTCTGTTGTGATTCCCCCACCCCCGAGGATAACTTCCAACGGCTAATTTTTGGAAGTCAGTTGCCCGGCCTTTCTTGCTGGCCTATCCTAGTCTGGAAATGCAGCTGACCCTGCTGGTGTCTAGAGCGCCAATGGGACTGCTTCCTGTGGATCAGCTCAGGATGACAAACTGACAGACAGGTGGTGGCCCCCATGGCGACCATGAATCCATTGGCAGCCTTGTTCTCCAGCCTTCTGAGATTCCCCCAAGCCCTCCCACCAATCCCACAATTGATACTCCTGGCAGCAGCAGTCAAGAGATTAAGCAACACACAGTGGTGGTGGTGAGGTGCCACCGAATCAGTCTGACCCCTCGTGGCCCTCTGCATGTGCTTCCTCCCCCCACCCCCCCTCCCCACCCTAGGTGACAGTGAGCAACCCGCATTCCTTGGGGCTGGACGTGGACATCTGGGAGAAGAACTTCACGATGGATGGGAACTTCGTCTATCAAGTGGTGAGCTTGGGCGCTCAGCCCAGCCCAGCCCAGGGCCAGGGCCTCCCCTCCTCCCCCTCCCAGCCCAGGAGCAAACCCTGCAGGGCCTGGTGGAGGGGTGCAGCCCTGTTGACTCAGAACACCCCCTCAGGACGGAGCAGCAGTGCCCTGTCATCTTGACGACAGCAGGCGCCCAGCTCGCTCTCCAAGGAACTACTGGGTGGGCTCAGGCTGCTGACCCTCTTCATCGCCAGGCCCTCTCTCTGGAGAGACCCCGGCTCCCCTTGAGAAGACAGGCCCGAGGGAAGCTGTGGTCCACTAGCAGGATGGAATCCAACCCGGGGAGTGTGTGAGGCCTGAGCTCGCTAGGGGGAAACTAAGGCTGAGGTGAGACAGGAGGAGGAGGTTGCCAGGATGGGCAAGGGAAGGGGGGCCAGGGGGCCCGTGGGGCCAGAGTGGGTGGTGGGTGCCTGACAGGGCTCGGCAAGGCACGATGGCCCACTGACCCTGCCCTCAACCCCAGCACCTCCCAACACACAGCCTCTACTTAAATCTTTAGTAGAGGACTTTGGGCCTCTATTTAAATCTTCTGACGGGAAGCCGCCCTGCAGGACAGAGCAGAGCCAACTGCTCCCAAGGCTTTCTGAAGCTGTAGGTCTCTGCCATGCTGCCAGCCTCCTCTTCCTCAACAGGAGTGGCCGGCGGGCTGAAACCAGAGACCTCCCTGTTAGTATGCAAGCGCTTAAGCCACTGGGCCCCTGGGGAGGGAGAAAGCCAAACCAAAGGCAGCGCCTGGTGCTGGGACCCACATCACGGACATCGCACCCTCCACTTGGAGTCCTTTCCCAGAGCTTCCGGAACGTTCTCCCCGCCGCGGCATGTGGGACGAGATGGGACGGCGTCTGGGCGGGCCTGAAACGCTGCGCTCCCCCCTCTCGGTCCGCAGAACGTGTTCCTGATACAACAGCATTTCTCGGGCAGGGCGGACCCCAGCTTCACCTCCAGGTACGTCGTGGTCTCGCCCACCTCACCTGGTACTTTGGACGTGTGGTCAGCAGAAGACCAGTCCCTGGAGAAGGACAGCATGCTTGGTAAAGTAGAGGGGTTATGGGGACCGGGGGTGGGGTGGGGAGGAAGTTCCTGGGCAAGATGGACGGACACAGTGGCTGCAACCACAGGCTCAATGTGACAATAGGGATGAGGCGGGTGCAGGACTGCTCGGTGCCTTGTCCGGCTGAACCTCGGGTCACTACGGGCTGGAACTGACCGGAGGACACCTGACAACCACAACATCTTCACCAGAGCAGCTCACCAAGCCTTCGTCACCTGGAACCACTGGGGGGGGGGCGGGTTAGAACCTCTGACCTTTCCGTTCGCCCCTGAGCACCCAATCTGCCATCGTGTCAAAAGGAATCACGTGGCTGGCGGCATCTGGCAAGACAGAAGAAAGGGCCGGGTCCCCTGAGTGATTATGTGGGGCGGGAGGGCGAGGCTCACCGTCGGCAGTGACACCCAGGAATGCCTGCGCAAGGAGGGGGCCCCTCGGCAGCGATCCGCAGGACCAGTGGCCATTCTGGAGACTGGCGTGCCTGGGAGAGGACCAGCCTGTGCCAGTGTCCCGAGACAGGAGGGAACTGGCACCCTAGGAAGAATTGGCAGAAGACCTTGGTGTGAAGACAGGGAAAGGGTTATGGGGCAAGGCGACGCCCAGCAGATGGTCTCACACTTGCATGCCAACGGAATGCCCCAGCCGCTGCAGGGTGGGAATGAGTCAGAGGGCAGCGAGAATGGGGTGCAGGTGGGCTGGGTGGGTGTTACAGTGCTCCAAGAAGAGACCACAGGCTCCTGGGCTGGACGGGGTGATGTGACAGGAGAGTTGGGGAGACCTTGGGGGCGCGCCAAGGGTGCTTGGTCTTCTGGTTTACCTACATGCTGGAGAGGGCTCCCAATCACCAAGACAGGCAACAACGGAAGACCAGGTTTGGGTAGGGGGTGTACGTGGTCTCGGGGATGTGTGTGATTCATTCAGCAATGTCTTAGACTGAGTTGGTAATGAAACAAATCCAGTGTGTGTGAGTCTGGGTGGACTAGAGAAACAAATCCATGGACACACATATGTGTATAAGAAAGAGATTTATATACAAGAGGAATTGAACATTGAGAAAACATCCCAACCCAGTCCAGTCCAAGGCCATAAGTCTGATAGTAGCCCATATGTCTGATACCAATCTATAAAGTCCTCTTCAGACTCACGAAACGCATGCAATGAAGCCAAATGCAGGACGATCACCAGCCAGTGGGGAGAGTCTTTAGGTGGCGTTGTAAGCATCTCAGCGCTGGCAGGGGCCTCTCTGTGGCTTCTCTGGCTTTTGAGGTCTAATTTCATCCATGTGGCTTGTCTTCTGCAGTGTCTCCCAGGGAGTAGCAGAGAGAGGTGTTTTCTGTCTCCAAGGAGGAAGTACCAGATTTCCCAGAATTCTCAGGAGAAGGCCATGCCCACACAGAAGTCTCATTGGCTATCTCCAGATTGACAACCTAGACTCCACCCCTACACTCTTTTTAAAAAAAAATCGTTTTACTGGGGGCTCATACAACTCTTATCACAATCCATACATACATCAATTGTGTAAAGCACATTTGTACATTCATTGCCCTCATCATTCTCAAATACCCCTACACTTTTAATCCTTAAATTGACACCAGATTAGGTGATTACCACACAGTGACACTGACCTATGTATAAGAGAGAGCTTTATATGAAGATGTAATTATATATCAAGAAAACATCCCAGCCCAGTCCAACTCAAGTCCTTAAGCCCGATCCTAGTCCATAAGTCCCTCTTCAAACTCACAGAACCACACACAATGATGCAGAATGCAGGAGAATCTCGGGCTGGTGGGTATGAGGTCTTGCGTTCAAGAGTCAGTGGAAAACATTGCAGGGCTCCAGCCTGTCTCAGAGTGGCCAGCAAGCAGGAGGGTCAAGGAAGAGAGAGAGAAAGAGAGAGGCCGGCCTCCAGAGAGCAATACTATCTCCATCGGCACCTCCAAGTGAGGCCATCAGGTAGCGACCTGATTGACAGGCTAAACCCCACCCCTACACTTTTATATATCTTCAAGTTGACATGAAATCATGGAGCTACCACAATCAGATTCAGAAGCCTGAATCCTCCAGTGAAAAGATAAGACTCCTAGAGCGAGCAAAGAGGGGGGGGGGCAGGGGGGAAGGGAGGGAGGGAGGAAGGACACATGTGGAATTAATTGGCAAAAGTGGGGAGTAACAGGATGGATAAAGATAATCGGGAAAATCTCATCAGGCAACCCAACACAAACACAAACAAAAGAACAGCCATGGCAATATGATTACAAGATATCGTTTCAAAGCCAAGAGTGCTTTCTACAAAGAGAAATCTCGATGCTCCAAGCAACATGGCAAATACACAAGGCAAATAACGCTGGACACACATGGAGATCTTGACTAAAGCAATCACCTTGGGAGATTTTAAGATGCTACCTTTAGGATCTGACAGACTCAGTAGGCAGGGGGAAAAAGACCACCGAGCCAGGGTCCTCACTGGAGACGATTTTGCACTGGTGAAGTTGTTTCGTGCACAGTTACTAACCAAAAGGTTACTGGTTCACAGAGACCCAGCAGGACCACAGCATCATGAGCCTGGTGATCCAGCCTTACGGAAGATTGCTGCTCGGGTCTGTCCAGCCCTAACTTATGGAACCCCCACGTACGAGAGGGCAACATGCTGCTGGATCCTGCACTGCAGTCACATTCATGATGTTTGTTACAGCCAAGGGGTCAAAACCCATCTCCTCTAATCCGATGGCCTTCTGTTTTCCCAAAATGTTCCATCCTTCTCCAGAAGCTGGCCCCTCCTGACAACATGTCCCAGCTCTCACCGTCCTCCTGCCTAGGGAGCACTCTGGCTGTCCTTCTTCTGAGACAGATTGGTTCATTGTTCCGGCAGTCCGTGGTATTTCCAATATTCTTCGCTGAGACTATTCTTTAAAGCGCTTTGTGTCGTAGTCGATATTCAGGTCCAGAGATACTTCACATGGTGTCCTTTGATCCAAAGAAATCTTTGAACTGGGCACGTTACATGAACTTGGACTGTTCCTCGAACACCCCCTCGCCCTTATTAGGAACTAAATAGCAGGCAGTTCCAATTTGCTATCTTAAAAGGGAACCAGAAACAAGAGTTACTATACAGTAATAGATGGGAAGTCCTGAAGGCACAGTAGGTTATGTGTTTGAAGTTAACCACAAGGCCAGCTATTCGAACCCACCAGCCACTCTGCGAGAGAAAGACAAGACTTTATGAACGTCATGCTCCATAAAGATTCACAACCTCAGAAACGACAGAAGCTCCACTGTCTCCTAAAGTCACTCGGAGTCGAAATGGACTGGCAGTGAGTTTGATACCAGAATAAAGGTGAAAATGTTCTGATACCCCAAGTGGGCTTGTCAGCGTCCAAACTCCTTTATTCCAATTAAAACGTGCCAGTCTTGCTGGAAGATGGCATAACTTGGCCACCCGTGCCCAGAAACTCCTTTGATGTTTTCTTTCAGGTTTTAAAACTTCTTATTTGCACATTCTTAAAAATGTGCATTCGAACAAAAGAAAGACGACACTCTGATTAAACTCCCTTTCACACCTGCAGGACACCTTGGACCCGCTTTGCTCTAACTCCGTACAATTTATCCCCGGTCACCCGAGCCCCTTGCTTCCTTCCCTCACCAGCATGCGGGTTCTCCTCCTTCCCTGCCAGCCAGCCAGGCCGAAGGTCGCCACCTTCACAGTCAGGAGGTCTTTGATGTGAAAAGAGGAAGCGCGCTCTTTTACGCCCAATCCAACCTCATTGCGTCGTACAAAGTTCAACAGCAAAAAGAAGATCAAGAACGAGGCAGTGTTTGTGGGATGTCCGGTGCACACTGGGGCCGCCGCCTCAGGACGATTTGCCCGCCCGCTTCTCCAGGTCGATGGCTTCTCTGGAAGGCAGCGGATGTCTCTCTTGCGTTTCTGTCTAATTCAGTTTTGACGTAAGGGATGTCTCACCCTCAGCCTGACCCGGTGTGTCATGCGTGGTTGAGGAGGAGGTGAGGGCAGGACAAGGGAGTGGAGTCCCTGGGGGGTGGGGTCCCTGCCGCGGGCAGAGAAACTCTTAAAAGAGAAGAGTCAGAATTTTCGTATCAAGAAAGTTGGAGTCAGCTTCACCTCTGCAACTTTTCCAACGAGTGAGCCCTTGTCGTCTACAGCTTCTGAAACGCGTTCCGAAATGTTTGCTGCATGCTTTGAAGAAGACTTTAGAGCTTCAGAACCTTTGTGGAAAATGACGATGAAGGCTGACATTTTCGACGCTCTAAATGGCCTTCGCACCTTCTGCAGAGGTGCTTTTTCAGTGCCATGTTTATTTCCCGCTCTCCTCGAGCTGTAGTCTCTGTGTAGTTCACAGACTTCCAGACCAGACAGGAACACTCGCTGACATCTGCTCGGTTCTAACTCATGGTGATCCGGTCAGACAGAGAAGAACTACCTTTTTTGGGTTTCCAAACGTTTCAATCTTTGAAAGGCTGCAGAGTGACTGGTGGGTTTGAACCACTGACCTTCCGACGGACAGCTCAGTGCACAACCCACTAGCCACCATGGGTCCATATATAGCTTCCCATGGAAGACCCTTAACACCTAATTCTTTTTCAAATATTTCTTAGCGTTGTCTTGTCCTGTGATTTGGAGGTCTGAGTTCTTCTCATACTTAAAACGAGGATGAAAATTAGCATAACATAATAGCTAAAAAATATCGCGGAACAGCGTATCTAAAACACTAACGGCGATGGTGTCTATCTAATGCAATTTCCTGAATCAGGGCCCCACATAACCCCAGGAACAGGCCTAAAAATGAGGACACCAATAAAAAAGAATCTATTTGTTGGTTGGGCTGTGTTATAGATCCGAGTAAAATGAAATTCTTGACAACGCCCATCTTTTTCTCTATGCATCAGGATGTTGTTTATTGGTCCAGTTGTTTTGTTTTATGTTGATGTGGTAGTCCAGGTTGACTAAAGAAACAAATCCAGAGATGCTCATAGGTGCATAAGAGAGAGCTTTATATCAAAGAATAATTGTATATTAAGAAAACATCCCAGCCCAGTCCAGATCAAGTCCATAAGTCCGATATTAGCCCATATGGCTGATACCACTCTATAAATTCGCCTTCAGACTCACGCAACACATGCAATGGTGCCGAATGCAGGAAGATCACAGGCCGGTGGGTAGAAAGTCCTGTGGGTCCAGTGGCGGTGGAAGCATCTCCAGGGCTCTGGCTACCGTCACTGTGGCTCCATGGAGTTTGTCATCAGTAATGTCAAACAGAGAGAGTGTGTGTCCTGCCTCCAGGGAGGAAGATAGGAGTTCCCAGAATCCTCAGGAGAAGGCCACGCCCACACAGACACATTACTGGCAATGACCTGATTGACAGGCTGGGCCCCATCCCTTTACTTAAGTTGTCAGGAGATTATGTAGTTGCCACAGTTGAGTTGTAATCCATACCGAAGGCTGCCATCCATGAACTTCATCCGTAAATGCCTAATGTCCTCTTCACTTTCAGCAAGCAAGGTTGTGCCATTTGCTGGATAGATTTATACAGCACGAAGAAACATAACTGCTAATCAGTCCACACAGCAGTACAGAGGGCTCAGTTCAACTCACTTCCATGGGACAGTTAATATACTGGAAGTCCTTCAAATCACGAGGGTTTCTTAGTCCTAGGTCAAAGAAGCAGACAGATGAGTCTTCTATAGGGCAATGCAGGCAGTCTGGCCACAGGCAGCAAACAGCAGGGCAGGTCACCAGCCATCAGCCAGATGACAGAATCTGACAGTCCTAAGCTCTAGCGATGTACACACCAGCAGCGTGGCAAAGCATGTCTCAAAGGAACCTCAAGCTCCGGTGACACGGTTCACGGGTTGGGTGTCCCACAGGCAGTGAGCTCGCAAGCTAAGGCAACGAACTAAGGCTGGTCCAATCACCAGGGAGCAAGAGAGAGAGAGAGGCGGGGCTTGCCAAGTCATTTTTCTCTTTGCCCTCCAATCAAACTGTGACCTTATTAATCCCAAGAGTTTCTATTGGCCAGGTTGGCACAATAAACCTACCTACCACAATGCTGTTAGTGAGTCCTCCTCCAATTCTATCACTATGTTTTTCTTCCTATAGTCCAGCTTCTCAGATTATTTGCTCAGCATACAGGTCAATCAAAGTGATGAACGTATACAGCCCTGACTCACAGCTTTCCTGATTTCAACCACACAGCGTTCTCTGGATCTGTCCCAAGCGCTGCCTCTTGGTCCACGCTCCTGTGGCTTCTACATAGGCGTTTTCTGCTTTTAGCCACGATCCATCTGACATCAGCAATGATGTCCCTGGGTCCACATCCTTTTCTGGATCCGGCCTGGACCTCTGGCTGCTCCCTGCCAACGTATTGCTGTAATCATTGTTGGAGGGTCTTCAGGAAAATTCTACTTGCATGTGACATGCCTGGTGTTGTTGGATAACTTCTGCAATCTGTTGGGTCGCCTTTCTTTGGAATGGGCATAAACGTGGATCTCTTCCAGTCTGTTGGCCAGGGAGCTGTCTTTCAAATTTCGTGGCGCATTCCGGTGAGTGCTTCCACGGCTTCATGGGTGTGTTGAAATATTTCGATTGGTATTCCATGAATTCCTGAAATCTTGTTTTGGGGTGAACAGTTGTGCTAAATGCCTTCAGTTCAGTTTGGACTCCTTCAGTTTCATTGGTTCTTGATCATATACTATTTCTTGAAATGGCTGAATACCAACCAGTCATTTTTATGCTGCAGGGACTCTGTATCCTTTCTATCTTCTTTTTATTTGTAAAATCATTTTATTTGGGGCTCATCCAACTCTTATCACAATCCATACATCCATCTAGTGTATGTCAAGCACATTTGTACACTTGTTGCCCTCATCATTCTCAAAACATTTGCTTTCTACTTGAGCCCTTGGTACCAGCTGCTCATTTCCCCCCTCCCTCCCTGCTCCCCACTCCCTCACGAACCCTGATCATTTATAAATTATTATTATTTTTTCATGTCTTACACTGTCCAATGTCTCCCTTCACCCACTTTTCTGTTGTCTGTCCCTCAGGGAGGAGGTTATATGTAGATCCTTGTAATCGGTTCCACCTTTCTACCCCACCTTCCCTCCACCCTCCAATATTGCCACTCTCTTCACTGGTCCTGAAGGGATCATCTGTCCTGGATTCCCTGTGTTTCCTGTTCCTATCTTTACAAGTCTATCTATACTCTGGTCTAGCTGGATTTGTAAGGTAGAATTGGGGTCCTTATAGTGGGGGTAGGGCAGGGGAGGAAGCATTTAAGAACTAGAGGAAGGTTGTATGTTTCATTGTTGCTACATCACATTCTGATTGGCTTGTCTCCTGCCCGTGACCCTTCTGTAAGGGGATGTCCAGTTGCCTATAGATGGGCTTTGGGTTCCCAATCTGCATTCCCCTTCATTTACAATGATATGATTTTTTTGGTTCTTTGATGCCTGATACCTGACCCCTTCGACACCTCATGGTCACACAGGCTGGTGTGCTTCTTCCATGTGGGCTTTGTTGCTTCTGAGTTAGATGGCTGCTTGTTTACCTTCTAGCCGTTAAGACCCCAGACGCTATGTCTTTTGATAGCTAGGCACCATCAGCTTTCTTCACCACATTTGCTTATGCACCTGCTTTGTCTTGAGTGATCATGTCGGGAAGGTGTGCATCATGGAATGCCTACTTAGTAGAACAAAGTGTTCTTGCATTGAGGAAGTACTTGAGTGGAGACCCAGTGTCCATCTGCTGCCTTAATACTAAACCTATAAATATATGCATGACCTATTTCCCCATCATCATATATAAATATATTTATATGTACATGCCCGTATTTAGACCTCTATAAATGCCCTTTGCCTATTTTTTCCCTCTATTTCCTTATACTTTCCTCTTATCCCATTATCATGCTTAGCCTTCATTTGGGTTTTAGTAATTTCTCTCAGTGACATTGCCCTTGGTCAACCCCTACCAGGCCTCTCACACCCTCTTTGCCACTGATTTTGGATCACTTGTTGTTCCCTTGCCTTTCCACCGTCCTGCGATGCTTTCTGCGTCGTTCGATAGTTTGCACATGGACTCCTTCAACATTGCGGCTCAGAGCTGGAGGGACTGTTTGCTTTTCCTTCAGTTCTCTCCGCCTGAGACGAGCTGAGCACGTTTTTCCCACTTGCTTTTCTAGCGCCAGGTCCTTGCACATCTCCTTACAATACTTTACTTTGTCTTCTTGAGCCGCCCTTGGGAACTTTATGCTCATCTCTTTTACTGCATCGTCTCTCCCATTCACTTCAGTGCCTCTCCACTCCAGAACAAGGTTCAGAGGCTATAGAAACTGTTGGAAGAATCCATCAAAGATCACCGTATGTTGCTCAGTGGTAATAAAAGTGAGATGCCATTGACTGTGGTGAGGATTGCACACTTCCTAATGAGACTGAACTAATTAACAGAGCTTATTTAGAGCTAGAAACTCAAGGAGTGGAAGATCAGAGTGTGCGCCTATTGCCACATCAGCATCCGCAGTCAATATTTTAAAGTGAATAAGTGAGTGAATGAATAAGTGAATGAAGCCAATACTTCTTACTGTGATGCTTCTGTCCAGTGTTCTGTCCAGTCATACATGCTCTCGTTTCCTTTGCAGCCTTAAACGACCCACATTATCCACCATCACTGTGGACATGGCCAACAAGGAAGTCGCCTGCATTGACTTCCAGCCAATGGTAGGTCCCCATGTTGACTGGCCTCTAGTCCGAGTCATGGAAGAATAATGGTGGCAGGCCAAGGCCAACTTTCCTTGAGGGGCTGGCCGACTCCTCGTTCAAGATCCGAACTGGAGGCTGCAATGCAGTTGCCACTGAAAGGATTCTGTGGGCAAAGGACTAAAGGATGCAGGAAGCATCACAGGAAGGTGGGAGGAATATGCTGTGTCTCTGTACCAAAAAAAAACTGGCCAATGTTCAGCCATTTCGGGAGGTCGAATGTGATCAAGAGCCAATGGTATTAACAGAGGAAGTTCAGGATGCACCGAAAAAGAAAAAAAAAAAGACAAAATAAAACCTTCACTGTCATAGAGTCACTTCTGACTCATAGTGACCCTCCCTACAGGACAGGGTCACTCTGAGTTCCTGAGACTGTAACTCTTTTCGGGAATACAAGGGCATACCCTCCAAAAAATGGAATTTTACTGGGTGGAGCAGAGCTTGCATAGTAGGACATTTTCCTGCTAGGCGAGCATCGAGCAGCTTGCTCTGAGTTGGCGTACACAGTGACGTCACCTGGGAAGGTTCTCTCTGCTCACCATGATTTTTTTTTTTTTGGTCAAAGCAGTTTTGCTTGAACCTCGGTTTTTGTAATGGCTGGTTTAAGAGAACAGTGTGCGGCTGTGAAATTTTGTTACCTGCTGGAGGAGATATGCCGCAGAAACTGTTGTGACGTTGAACACAGCACTATGGGAAAAACTCAATAGTAGAAATGATTTCAATGAATGAATGAATGGCCACAAAGGGGAAATGTTGATTGATAGCAAACCTTGTTCTTGATATCCGTCAACTTCCCAAACAGAGAAAAATGTCAACTCGCAGTGCATTTGGAGTTCATTCTACCAGGTCAACCTGTTAATCAAGATTTCTATTTTGAGGTTCTAAAAAGATTGCGTGACAGTGTGCTTCAAAACAGGCCTGGTTTGTGGCAGACGGGGGACTGGTTTTGCCACCACAACTGCACCTGCTCACGCGGCCATCTCAGTGCGCCAGTTGTACTCACCTGACCTCACCGCGTGAAACTTCTTTTTGTTTCCTCAAATGAAGAGGAACATGGTAGGACAGCGCTTTGACGATGTAGAAAAGGTGAAGAAAAAACGAGGGAGCTGCTGTCAGCCATCCAAACAGATGAGTTTGAGAAATGTTTCCAAGAATGGAATCGCAGATTTGTCAAATGTATTAAGTGTCATCGAGAGTACTTTGAAGGTGATACGATTGTTTTGTAAAAAAAAATTAAATAAATACATAGCTTTGGAAATGAACAAATCCAGAGTTTAGGGAGGTACCCCCACATATGCAGAAGCATTCAGCAACAGGATTGAAGGGAGGCTTATTAGCAACCTGCAATATGCAGATGACATAGCTTATTAGCAACCTGCAATATGCAGATGATATAACTTTGCTTGCTGAAAATGAGGACTGGAAGCCCTTGCTGATGAAGATCAAGGGTGGCAGTCTTCAGTATGGATGCCAACTCAGTGTGAAGCAAACTCTGACCCTCACATGGGCCTTCCTGTGCCTGGATCCCAGGGAAGCTCCTGGGTCAGAGTCTCTCTTTCTCTTCTCTGTAGACGGCGCTCATTTCGATTGGATGTGACCTGGACAAAAAGATCATCGTTCAGAAGTAAGTGTGTCAATAATGTAGGAGACATGTGGGAGTGGATGGGACTGGGTGAGCGTGGAAAGATATTGGAGGAGGGGGGCGCGAAGGTGTGTGGATGGATGGGATTGTGTGAGCTTCTGAGGATATTGGAAGAGAGGGGATTGTGCGGATCTGGAGGTGGATGGGATTGGAGGAGAGCCGAAGAATATTGGGGGAGAAGAAATTGAGAGCGTATAGATGGATGGGATTGGATGAGGCTCTATCTATATTGGAGCAAAAGAATTTGGAGTGTGTTGATGGGATTGAGTGCTGGATGCACAGGTAAGAGTATCAATTATTCTGTCTACACTTCTGTTTGTTCAACATCTCCATCAAAACACACCGGGACTCATAGCGACACTGTAGGACAGAGTAGAACTGCCCTTATGGCTTTCCAAGACTGTACCTCTTTATGGGAGCAGAGAGTCTCATCTTTCTCCCATAGAACGGTGGGTAGTTCCGAACTGCTGACCTCGGTGCTAGCAGCCCAGCATCTTCATAATGAAAGGCAAATAATGAGTAGCAGGACTTTGAATTTAGGTTTGTGGCACGTTCGTTCCCCTTCCTTCACAAACATCGGTGCCACTCACCTCTCTTTTCCAAACCGTGTGCTCTCTTTTCAATCTCCTAATCCTCATTTTAATGACAATTGTCAAGGTATTATTGTTTTTCCTTTCTCGCTTAAATGTCTAAAAAAACTGTCCCCCAGCATCTACAGCTGTGCACCAGAAAAGACTGAGTGGCAGTGGGTTTTATCCAAGGCTTTCCTAGAGAGCAGACCATCCATGTTGCTCTCCTCTCCGTTCAGGCAGTGGTGCGCTGGTAAATGTGTAGCGACCCACTCTGATTCTTGTAGTCCCAATTCAGGGGGCAGTGAGGGGCAGCAGGTGTGCTCAGGTCAGGCATACTCCAAATTAGCAATCCCCATGGGCAGCTACGAAGCAGCAGGTGCCGTGACATAAAAAGTAAATGTCACTGCTTCTAAAAGCTCTGAGTGGTGGCGTGGCATATCTGTAGAGTGGGGACTAGAGAATAGTGAGCTTGGGCTGGTGTGGGTTAGGCTTATTTGGGTTTTACTTGGGTTGGTGTGGGTTAGGCTTATTTGGGTTGGACTGGGTTGGTTTTACTTGGGTTGGTGTGGGTTAGGCTTATTTGGGTTGGACTGGGTTGGTTTTATTTGGGTTGGTGTGGGTTAGGCTTATTTGGGTTTTACTTGGTTGGTTTTACTTGGGTTGGTGTGGGTTAGGCTTATTTGGGTTTTACTTGGGTTGGTGTGGGTTAGGCTTATTTGGGTTTTACTTGGTTGGTTTTACTTGGGTTGGTTTGAGTTAGGCTTATTTAGGTTGGACTGGGTTGGTTTTTACTTGGTCTGGGTTGGGATTACGTGGGTTGAGATGTGTCATGTGCTGTATTACATTGGGTTGGTTTGGATTTACTTGGGTTGAGTTATGTTGGTTTGTGTTGTGTTGATTGGATTGGATTGCGTTTACTTGAGGTGGGTTGAGTTGTATTGTGTCATGTTGGTTTGGGCTGGATCATGTTGTGTTGCGTTGGATTGGATTGGGTTGAGTTATTGTATTGGGTTGGGTTGGGTTGGATTGGATCAGATTGGGTTTACTTGAATTGAGCTGGGTTGAGTTGTATTGTATTACGTTGGTTTGTGTTCGCTCGTGTTGGTTTGTGTTGGATCGTGTTGTGTTGTGCTGAGTTGTATTGTGTTGTGTTGTGCTGGTTTGGGTTGGTTTGTGTTGCATTGGATTGGCTTGGTTTGGGTTAGTTGAGTTGTGTTGGATTGGATTAGATTTGGTTTACTTGAGTTTTATCGTGTTGTGTTGGTTTGGGTTGGGTTATGTTGTGTTGTGTTGAGTTGTGTTGTGCTGGTTTGTGTTGGGTTGGATTGGGTTGAGTTGGGTTGGTTTTGTTGGATTGGATTAGATTGCGTTTACTTCAGTTGTATTGTGTTCTGTTGGTTTGGGCTGGATTGTGATGTGTTGCGTTGGATTGGGTTAGGTTTACTTGGGTTGAGTTGAATTGAGCTAATTTTATGCTAGAAACATAAGGTGTCAGTGAACTCACAAATTCCTAAAGATTGAACTGCCAGCTCCCAGCAGCTAGTTGATGCCAACTCCAGCCTTCCACTTCACCAGGGCAAGTGAACAGCTAGCTGGTGATCTAGGATCCTACCAACATTCATTTTTTTCAGAACGGGAAAGCTTTGTTCATATATTATACACGGGAGCTTCAGATAGTTTGTGGGGATATCCCACCATCCTTGAATTCCATTTTCCCCACACACTTTTTAAAGCTCCCTTATATAGAGAAAAATATGTGAGCAAGGCTTTTAAAACCAAGAAACAAGAAGCCCTTGCCATGAAGAGGGTGGAGAGGAAATCTATTCATATACCTAAACAACGACAGCTGGTCCCCAGAATCAGTGTGAAAGTGGCTGGGTGATACTAACTTTACATGCCCAACAACGAGCTAAAAAGTTAGCCAGTTCCAATTCCCCTGGAGGCACCTCCAAGGACAGGCCTGGTAGTCTGCTTCCCAACGGTCACTGCCTTGAACTCTTATGGAGCCGTGGCACCTGCACACACGGGGTCGCTGGAGTCAGAGTGGACGCCACAGGAACTGACAACAACACAGACCAGCAAGAATAACTTTAAGAGACAAGCGAGCGTGGGCGGGAAAGAGGGGAAACTTCCAGTAGGCACAGGAAAGAGAGGGGAGGAAGGAAAGAAGTCCCTCCAGATTCCTTACCCATCAGACCTGCTCACCGATCTGAAGGGTTACGAAAGGAGGGCGAGGGAATGGACACCGAGGTCAATTCTGTGGCACATTGATAAACAACATTTAAAATAAACAACATGTAAAGAATGGGAGGGAGGGAGGGAGGGGCGAAGGGAGGAAGGAGAAAGGAGAAGCGAGCAAAGAAAGAGACTGCCCCATGTCACAACAGCACCCTCCCTCCCCACTGAGCTGGGTCAGATGGCCCTTGTCCTGCTGGTCCTGCTCCCTGCACGTGGCGTGTGCTCAGGATCACCCAGGTGGTGGCATGTACCAGAAATACCATTTCCCTTTGGGGTCCAATCGGACCCCACGGTGCCACCCGGACTCCTTTGTGTCCAGTCAAAGCACCTGGTTTGTCGTCACCTGGCGTCCGACGTGAGCACGGGCACCCTCGACTCCACTGGAGCCTGGTTAGCTGCTTTTTCCGCTACCGAAGTCACACCTGATGGTTACAAACCTCAGGCCCTGTCAGGTGTCTAACCTGCCAGGTGTCTAACGTGGGGGGAAGCCCCTCCCTCCCCCTTCAGCAGGGTCCCCCCAGTGCGACACCAAGTCTCCTGTCGCTTTCCTGATGGGACAGCCTTTGCCTGATCCCTCCTTCTTACTCTGGTCACAGTGGCAGGGGGACAGCTTCCCCAATGGCCCGCCCAGTGCCACAACCATCTCCTGTTATTAGTCACCCTGGCCTTCTGCCAGTCCCCTCCAGTCCCCTCCATGACTGACCGGCAAGTCAGTTCCAACTGTCGCTCCCCTCTCCAGGGGACAGGGAAGAACTGCCCCCGAGGGTTTCCAAGGACGCAGAAGCTGAACGCCACATCCTTTACCCAGGCTTATGAGCGATGACCGCTGACCTTGGGCTTGAAGACTGTGCCCCTGGGGTCTATGGGAATGTCCCACAGGAGTGGGAAAGGGGCGGCCATTCTAGCTGACACCAAGCCACAGGACCCCTGGCTTTGGGTCTGCCAGGCCAGGCCCAGAGTATGGGTCGGGTGTGTCCAGGGCTCCTGCCCAAAGCAGCCCCCCAAACACAGGGCCAGCATCAGCATGCATTGTGGGATGCAGAGGGACCTAGCTGGGGGGTGACCCACTTGCTCAGCCTTTGAAAGGGGTTCAGATTCCCCAGTCCCCATGCATCAGATTGGATTCTGTTCACCACACCTGCCCCTGCGCCAAATATACATGGTCAGCCTGCCACTGGCGTGGTGGCAAGGCACTCGGCCAAGGGCTGAAAGTGGACAATTGGAAGCCTACCAGCCAGTGCCCAGAGGAAAGGTGTGGTGGTCTGCTGCCACGGCAAGCGTTCGGAGTCTGGGAAACCCTCTGGGGCGGTTCTCTGCTGCCCTCCTGGTCTGAGTCGGACTGGGCAGCAGTGGGTCTAGGCTCCGCCAGGATGCCGGGATGGGGCGATAGACAGAATCCCACCTGAGCATAGGTAATCCTTTGTTAAGCTCACAGGGCCCTATTGGCACAATATTCGGGGTTCAGTCACTCGCCTTTGAGTGGTTGAGCAGGTCAGGCTCAGAAGCAAGCATGTGCGCGTGTGTGTGTGTGTGTTTGTGTGTAGAGAACACCCCAGAGCAGGTGTCCTCAAACTATGGCCCACGGGTCACGTGCGGCCCGCCGAGGACATTTATCCGGCCCGCCGGGTGTTTTTGCCTCGTTTTGTTTTTTTACTTCACAATAAGATATGTGCAGTGTGCATAGGAAGTTGTTCATAGTTTTTGTTTTTTAACTATAGTCCGACCCCCCAACGGGTCTGAGGGGCAGTGAACTGGCCCCCTGTTTGAAAAGTTTGAGGACCCCTGCCCCAGAGGGACATGGCCCCGCTGCACACAAGGACCTTCCCAGAGCCGACAGAGAAAGAAGGCCTTCCCCCAGAGCCAGCGCCCCAAGTTCTATAAGAGGAACCACATTTCTGTCGCTCAAAGGCGCCCCCTGTGAGCCGTCTGCTGGAGAGGACGGCCCCTGGGTTTCTCTCGGGGCTCGGAGTTTCTGACCCGTTCTCGTTGCCTGCAGCAACTTCTCCGCCTGCTTCAAGGGCATCCTGGACCCTGTGGTGCTGCAGGACAATTACACCTACACCATCGAAAAGTGAGCCTGGGATGCCCCCACCCCCCCACCCCGCAAAGGCTGCTCCCAGGGGGAGGGGGCTGCACCCACGAGGGGCGGAAAATGACTTCAGACAGCCACTGTCAGAGAGAGACCGCTGGAAGGGCAGGGCGAGGGAGAGGCGGCGGAGCCCAGCACGAGGGGTCCCCGAGGGTGAGACGCTTGAAATGAACCCTCTGTTACAGGATGAAGATAAGGGGCTGTCTGCTGTCTGTCCTACCCAGGGGTCCCCAGAGAAGCAGAACTGGGGACGGCTGGGTGTTATAGGTCTCCGGGTTGCTGCCATTAGTCACTGCCCGCTCGGGATCAGGACACAGCGTGGCCAGCCCTGTGCCATCATTGGGATGGGCGACATATTGGATACTGTTTCTTGGGGGCCTGCAGTTTTCCCCCAGTCCACTGCCAGCCCTAGCCTGTCTTAGTCTGTGGGACCTCCCCATCCTGAGTGATCCCGCTGTGGGGGGTGGGAGGGGTGTCGTCCTGCACCGTGCCCACAATGGCTGGGTTTGAGCCCACCATGGCAGACAGTGTCCACCCAGCTTGTCCAGGGGCCTTCCTCCATGTCACTACCCCTCGGCTGTAGAAAGCACGCTGTCCTCCTCCAGGGACTGGTCTCTCCTGACCACACGCCCAAGGCTCGCTTCTGAGGAGCTCTCTGGCCACACTTCTTCACAGACAGACCTGTGCGCGCTTCCCTCGGCCCCTAGCACATTTCAGGATTCTTCCTGCCGCCCTAAGTCAAGGGCAGGGATACGTGAGGCGCTGGGAAACGTGGCTTGGATCAGGCTCGCTCGAGTCCTCGAAGAGACGCCTGGGCTTCTGGAAACTCGAAAAGAGGGCTTTGACCAAAGTGGTTGTTCACTGCTCCCTCTGATGGGGACTGACAAGGGCCAAGTCAAATGGAACCTTGGACAACTCCCGCCTTTCTCCACGTGTGACCATGTCCCCCATCGGTCCAGTCTGTGGGGGCTTTGTTTTCTTCGTGTTGTGTTGCCATCCACGCTGAAGGCCGTAGGTTTCAATCTTCAGCAGTCAGTGCGCCGGGTCCTCCTCAGTTTCAGGAAGCAAGACTGTCTCCTCCGTATTTTGCAGGGGGTTTTTAAATGACATGTGCAGTTAAAATCAGTTATTAACTTCTGGTTGTTGTGAGGTGCCATGGCGTTGACTGACCGTAGGGACCCCGGGCACAACAGAAGGAAACACCGCCCGGCCCTGCGCCGTCTTGTCTTCACAGTGGCTCCCGTGCCTGAGCCCATGGCTGCAGCCATTGTGCCCGTCCCTCTCATCCAGGGTCTTCTCCGCCTTCGCTGTCCCTCCTCTTGACCAAACACGATGTCCTTCTCCTGGGACAGTCTCTCCTGACAGCCTGTCCAGAGTATGTCAGATGAAATCTTGCCTTCCTGGCCTCTAAGGAGCACTCTGGCCTGACTTCTTCCAGCACTATCTTTTCAGCAGTCTTCTCCAGCACCCCAATTCAAACGCATAGATTCTTCCTTGGTCTTCCTCATTCGCTGTCCCGCATTATTCGCTGTATAGTATTTATATCGTTCACCCAAGAGAGGTCGTGAACTGGACCCGTTGGGAGTGTGAGTCTTGAGATCAAACCTGGATTTGAGTCCCAAAAGCTCCACTTCCTGCTGCGGGTCGTTGATGAGCCTTCCTCCCATCCTGATGCCATGTTCTTCTGCATGTGGTCCAGCCTGCCGGATGCTTTGCTCAGCTATAAACCAAATAAGTGTCCCAAGAGGAGGCAACCCTGACGCACACCGCTCCTGACGTTGAACCATGCAGGTTTCCCCTCGTTCTGTTCGAATGACCGCGTCTTGCCCTGCACACAGGTTCACAGGAGCGCCAGCGAGTGCTCTGGGATTGCCCTTTCACTCGTTGCTCTCAGGTTGCTTATGACATGTCGCTGCATGGTCCGCGGGACACAGGTAAGCTAGTCTCTGCCATCAGTGGCAGTCCAGCAGATGCCAGCCATGACACCCTTCGTTCCATGCGCCCCTCTTGACCTGGCGTGTGTAAGCTGCTTTCACTTGGGGGACTGTAGATGCCACTGTTTGGACTGAACGTCTTCGGGGCGATGGTGTGTGGCCCCGTCTGCACTTTGCCGGGCCCCCTTTCTGTGGAGTGGGCACACAAGGAATGCCATCGAGATGTCCTGTGGGAAGGCAGCACAGGTGTCTTGGTTCTCTCAGGCCACACGTGAGTGGCCTTCACTCACAGAGGTGTGCTCTCTGATGGCTCCGGAGGTGAGAAGTCCCAACCCAAAGCGCTGGATCCAGGGGAAGCCTTTCCCTTGGTGTCTCCCCGGGTGCTGGGAAGTTCCCGGGGCTCCAAAGAATGTCCTCTCCTCCCAACTCTTCTTTCACGGTGGGAGGAGATGCCTCTGGTTTCTGCTCGCTTGCTTGAATCCCTCTGATATCTCCTAAGGGATCCTGCAGGTTACCTCCTACCTCATGAACAGAACCATCTCGAATCCTGTCTCCCGTCTCTCGTTAACCCCAGAGAGGTGAGGGTTCCAGGCACACAGGATAATGACCTTGGATCGCCACACAGAGAACAGGCTCACAGCCGAGCCAAGCTAACAGACTTCATTTGGGGCTCGGGGGTGCAGGAGTCAGATCCAATTCACAGCAATAGAACAAAACACAGCCTGGTCCTGCACCATCCTCACCAATCACTGCTAGGCTTCAGCCCCTTGTTGCAGCCACTCTCCGTCCATGTGGTCGAAGGCCTTCTTTTCCGCTGCCCCTCCACTTTACCAGGCATGACGTCCTGCTCCAGGGACTCGTCTGCGTGAGATGAAGGCTCACCCTCCTTGCTCCTAAGGGTGTTCCGGCTGCCCCGCCTGCAAGGACACATCCGCCTGTCCTCCTGGCAGGCCACAGTTCCTTCAGCATTCCCCGCCAGCACCATGACTCACACGCACTGATTCTTCCCTGGTCTCCCTTACTCGGTGTCCAAATGTCACAAGCGCAGGAGTCGATTGAAAGGCCACGGCTTGTGTCCAGCATGCCTCAGTCCTCAACGGAGCACCCCTGCCCTTCAACACTTGATAAGGGGTCCTGTGCAGCGGAGGCACCCAGGGCAATGCATCGCACGCTCTCTTGACTGCTGCTTCCATGGGCACGGATGTGGATCCAAGAGAAACAGCCTTGATAACTTCAACCTTCTCTCCCCTTTCCACGAGGCTGCCTTGCGGCCCAGCGGTGAGGATTTGGGTCTTCTGCACAGGGAGTTGCTGGCCATCCCGAAGGCTGCCGTCCTCGGCCTCCAGCAGCAAGGGCTTGACGTCCTCTTTCCCGCTCACTCGTTGGACAGCTGGTGCTCCCAGGGCTTCATCCCCTTGTTGAAACCATTCCCGGAGCGGCGTGTTTTGCTAATGCCTTCAGTGCTGCGTAGACGTCTTCCTTCAGTTTGGGCACAGGGGCTCTATGTATTCCTCCCATCTCCTTGTAATGAAAACACCAGTGACTGCAACTTCCAGCATCTCAACAACACACACACACACACACACACATACACACACACATATACACACACATACACACATACACATACATACACACACATACACACACATACACACACGTACACACACATACACACATACACACACACATACACACACATACACACACATACACACACATACACACACACATACACACACACACACACACAAGCCACCACAGGGTGACAAATTTGACAGACAAACAGGCTTGGGGTCCACTCCACTGCAGACAGGAAAGAGAGAAACTACCACACACACACACACACACTAGATGTCCACAGAAACCCTACAGCTTATTCTGAAGGTAGAGAGAGTAGCTGAAGCAAAATTAAAGACACGATGAAGTCCCAGAGCTGAGCAGCAGACTTCAAAGGGTAGCCCTAGAAGACGAAGGGAAGCATTGTCCCGAGACATGCAAAGACCTGGAGCGAGAAAGCCAAAGGGAAGGAATGCACTTGTCATTTTTCAAGGTAAAAGAATCGAAGAAAGAAAAAGGGGAAAAAAATTCAAGGCTCAAGTTGAACCATTGAAGGATCCCCATAGATTCAACATACTGAACGACGCAGAAAGCATCACAAGACAATGGAGGGAATACACAGAATCCCAGTGCCAAAAACAAAACAAAAAAAAAACAAACAGGTGGGCATTCCACCAAGTCTGGAGGTAGCATATGATACCACACTGAAGGCATCGTCCCAAAACGAGGCTCCAGGAATTGATGGAATACCAATTGAAATGTTTCCACAAGCCGGGTGGGGCACTGGAAGCACCCTCTGTGCCAGGAAATCTGGAAGACAGTAACCGGCCAACGGACTGGAAGAGGTCCATATTGCACCTCGGTTGGGAGGGCTCCGGTGTTCAAGATCAGGTGTGACAGGTGGGGGACCCCTGCTGGTTTGCATCCCTAGACCTGCTGGTTGTAGGGCAGAACCCAGGAGCCGGGGATAACATTCTAGTGGAACATTGTGTTTGTTTTCCGGAGGTGGAGCACACCACAAGGGAACTCCCTCTTTGCTCTTTGGGCCTTCAACTGATTGGACCAGGCCCACCCACATCCCAGGAGTTCGTCTGCTCTACTTAGGTCCGACTGACTTAAATCACGTGGAGGGGGGGGAGGGCGGTTGGCGACCGCAGGGGACAGAGTGGAGCTGTCCCAGAGTTCCCAAGGGTGACACCTTGAGGGAATCCGGTCACCAGGCCTCTCGCCCACGGAGTTGCCAGTGGGGTCCAATCATAGCCCTTTCGGTTAGCAGCCAAGCGCTTACCTGCTGCTCGCTCGGGGCTCCTTGAATCACATGCAACCGTTCCCCAACTGAGAATTAGACAGGCCTTGTCCCAAGGCCCCAGAGCCCAGTCAGGTTGACTCAAAATTCACCGGCACGTCCTCTTTCTTTCTCACTCCCCCCACCCTCCACAGGGAGGCCTATAACCCCAAGTACCTGCATCATAAAATGGCCAACAAAGACTTGCTTGCATATTACCCCTACAACATACTCGGCTGCCCGCTTCTCCTCTACTACGACCACCCATGGAAGCCAGTGGTGGAACTGTAAGACCCAGTGGGTGGGATGGGGGGCGGGGGCAGTGTGGGGTATCCCCTTGTCCCAGGGTTCCCCCTTCTCCCAAGCCCTTTGGTCCCCTCATTGCCCTCGCCCATGGACCTCTGCCTGGAATGTGGGCCCTGCCTCTTCCCCTCTCTCGGCACAGCCATCCCCTCTACACCCCAACTTTACACGTCTCCAAGGGCTCTGCTTGGCCACCATGCCCCACCCCCACCTCCTCCTCTGCGTGAGATTCTCTCTCTTGGTGGGCATATCTTCATGTGTGCCAGGGGAACGCTTACCCAGAGCGGAGGTGCCTGCCCAACCATCTCCTCACCATCTCTCCTTGGGGGTTCCCCTCCCTGCATTCCATTCCCAGCCCCTTGGTCTCCCAGAGATGATGTCTCCAAGAAGTTCCATGGGCTCGGAGGGGATCCCTGTTCTTTTAGGAGCCCAGTTACCCCCACTGCAAGGTGACCTCAGGGGATGGGCTGGGTTCGGAGCAGTGGAGCTGGGGAGCCCTCTAGTGTCAACTGGTCCAGGAAAGTCTGGGTAGTTTACGATCTGGAGCTGCACTCGTGTTTTGCATCCCTCTGTCAGCCCCCCGTGCCCCCCCCATGGGTGGGTGAGTAGTAAGGACTGCTAGTGGCCCCGTGGACATTAACCACCTGCCACGGAGCTATCTGCTCCCGTTCCACTGCCATCCATCAGGGGGCAGTCTGTGCCGCCTCCGCAGTCTGAAAAGTCTGCTGAAAGCTGCTCACGTGCGGTGACCCTGCTGGTGTCACCCAAATACCAGTGACACGGCTCCCGGCCTCCCGGCGACATCCGTGTCACCACAGTGCGGCACACTGACAGACAGGCTGAAGAAGGATCATTGCAGAAGAATGCGGAGAGTCTTAGCACGGACAGCTCAAGGGACAAGCGAGTCCCTCTGCGAAGAACTACACTCAGAATGCTCCTTGGAAGCAGAGATGGGAGACCGCCTCTCGGGCTCTTTGGACATGGTGTCAGGAGAGACCGTGCTCGGGGAAGTGGAGAGTCAGCCAACAAGAGGAAGGCCCTGGACAAGACCGAGGGACACAGCGGCTACAGCATACGAACCGTTGGGGGGCCTGGTGGTGGTTTGTTCTGCTGTCCATCAGGTTGCTGTGAGTCCAACCCAACTCGACAGCACTAAACATCCACTGCGCCTGTGCCACTCAGTGTAAAGAAGACAAAAACCCTCACAGGTGGACCAACAGGTAATGCGTGAGTCTGGGTGGGCGAGAGAAACAAAGTCATGGGCACTCATATGGGTATAGGAAAGAGCATTAGATAAAGAGTAATTGCATAATAAGAAAACATCCCAGCCTAGTCCAGATCAAGTCCATAAATCTGATATTAGCCTGAATGTCCGATACCAATCTACAAATTCCTCTGCAGGCTCAGGCAGCGCATGCAATGAGGCCAAATGCAGGACAATCACAGGCCAAGGGGTGGAAAGTCTTGTGGGTCCAGTGGCAGTGGAAGCATCTCAGTGCTGGCGTGGGTCTCCACGGGGCTCCTCCAGCTCCAAAGGCTCTGGCTGCCAACAGCGTAGCTCCACGTGGCTTGCCAACAGGAATGCCTCACAGCGAGACGAAAGAGAGAGTGTGTGTCTGGCCTCCAGTGAGCTATCTATCTCCTTCCCACCTCCAAATGAGGTCATCAAGCTGCAACCTGATTGACAGGCTAGACTCCACCCCTTCGCAAGTTGACAGGAGATTCTGTAACTGCCACAGGTAACATCACGGTACATGGAGAAAAGGTGGGAGTTGTAAAGGATTTAATTTTTCTTGGATCTACAATCAATGCTCATGGAAGCAACAGTTCCCCCACCCCCCAAAAATTCCAAAGGACATATTACAGTAGGTACATCTGCTGCACAAGACCTCTTTAAGTATTGAAAAGCAAGGTTGTCACTTTGAGGACTAGGTGCGCCCGACCCAACCCATGGTATTTTTAATAGCCCCTTAGGCTTGTGACGTTGAATAAAGAAGACTGGAGAAGAATCGATGCATTTGCGTCATGGTGCCGGGAAGAATCTTGACAGGACCGCGGACTGCCAAAAGAACAAGCACAGCTAGCTAGGAAGAAGTACAGCCAGAATGAGCCTTAGAAGTAAAGATGGTGAGGCTTCGTCTGACATCCTTCGGACACGTTGTCAGGAGAGACCAGTCCCTGGAGCAGGACATCATGCTTGGTAAAGTCGAGGGGCCAAGACAAAGAGGAAGGCCCTGGACAAGAGGGGTGGACACAGTGGCTGCATCCACGGGGTCATACATAAGAAGCTTGTGCAGACGGCGACAACACCTAACCACAACAAGATGCAGTGCCACCGCGTGGGTCCCGAGGGGCTTGTCACGAACACCACAAGACAAAATACTGTGCGGGTTGCTGAATGAGAAGCTAGTTTGCAAAGGTTCACTCAGAACACGGCCACTGTTAACAGTAAAACCTCAACCAAGAAACGCCTGATTGTGGAAGAGAATTTTGAAGGCGTGGCGAGGAATCCAGTGTAACCCCTGAAACTCTTGCCCCCAGGGACTCACTCTTTAAGCCCTGTAGCCTGAAATACCCCGTAGAACCCACACCGGCTGAACCTGGCACAGTGTGCCCTCCGTGGGCACTGTGCTTTTAAAAGAACTCTCTCTCTTTGCCGTTGGACTGACTGACAGCAACTGGAAAGGTGAGGTAGGAAGCTGAGGGGATGGGGAGCGGTGTCCACTCCGAAAAGGAGGAGGACAGGGTTGTCCAACCCAGACAACGTCCCACATCCGAGTCACGGACTTGAGTGGAGAAAGTTAAACTGGGACATGGTCTGTGTACGCCCATCCCACACCACCTCCACGGAATGCCAACACGGAAGAGAAAAAGTCCTATCTGGCAGCCAAGATGTATAGATAGATACCCATCCAGGATTTGCTCAGTGCAGTGGGGGTGACATGTTGGGCCACAAACCACAGGGTCAGCAGTTTGAAACCACCAGGAGAGAGACGGCGCTCTCTACACCCCACCCCACCCCCATCCAGAGTTACCGTCTCAGAAGCCCACAGGGGCCAGTTCT
The DNA here is from genome assembly GCF_050624435.1 of Tenrec ecaudatus. NCBI lineage: Eukaryota > Metazoa > Chordata > Mammalia > Afrosoricida > Tenrecidae > Tenrec > Tenrec ecaudatus. The sequence goes on from NC_134530.1 coordinate 5,922,850, forward strand.
ACCCTGTCCTATCGGGTCGCTATGAGTCGGAATCAACCCAATGGCCACGAGGTGTTTTATTTGTTCTTTTGTCTGGTGGCGCTGGGCATTGGGCCACTAACCTCAAGGTCAGCAGTTTGAAGCACTAGCTGTTCCGTGGGAGAGAGACGAGACTCTACTCTCATTAAGAGTTACGATATCAGGGGGAAAGGGAAAAAATGAGTTACAGTACCCGAAACCCACAGGGACAGTTGGGCCCGGGCCCTATAAAAGCCTTGATGGCAATGGGTCTTGGTTTGGTTGGGTATTGCAGGCCCCGCCCACCCCTCCATCCCCTTTCCCCCTCCCCCCACTCAAGCTCTCCTTCCCCTTTCACCCCTTTTTTCACCCCTGCTGGGAAGCAAACACGGGCCATGGGCCTTGGCGGTGGAGGTGCCCTTTGGCTCTGCAGCGCTGCGCTCTGCGCTCACGTGCGCGCGTGTGTCCCAGGTGGAAAAACGGGCAGTTTCTGGAGGTGGTCGACGCCGAGTTTGTCCTGCTGGAGGTGCACGGGATGTTCACGTACTCGTACTCCCTGACCGCCAAGTCCGCCAACTGCAAATGGCAGCCGCAGAACTGGAGCACCATCATAGCCAAGGAGGGCCTGCCTTTCCGCTGGTCCCGAGAGGTGACATTCCCCGTGGCACACTTGCACGCAGATGGCCTGGGCTGCTTGGGCAGTGGGGCGGGGCAGGGCCTCGGGGACACTCCCCCCAAGGAGACTGAGCATGACTGAAAACTGGCAACCTTCCATACACTCGCGCGAGTGTCCAAGCCTTCTTTCGTTCTTTATAAAGTAAAATCCGAGGCGTTGCCCCGTGCGTCAGACTAGAGCTGAGCGGCACCAGATAAAACGCAGGTCGCTAGGCCTTCCCCCCCACCACCACCCAGGCACCTCAGGGTGGCCTGGAGCGGGCAACCTTTGGATTGCAGCCTCATTAAAGCACTTGCAGGCCCCAGGGACAGGCTTCTAGGACAAAGGAGACACCACCCCCACCCCACCCCCACCCCCTGTGCGACTCAGAGGCTGCAAATCTTGACAGAAGCAGACCATGGTGGCATTCCGATGGCTGAGCTGCCACCCACCCCCCCCCCCCACACCCCCACACCCCGCCCCAAAAATAAATCTCTCTGCTCTGGAGTTTCCTCTGACTCCCTAGTGGTCCTATAAGGACCGGAGAACTGCCTGTCCCTGTGGGTTTCCAGACTGTAACTCCTTATGGGAATAAAGCGCTTCATGGGTCTCCATGGGTTTGAACTACTGACCTTGCGATTAGCAGCCCCACGAGGCACCACTGCACCACCGGGGCTTCCTGGACCCATCATGAAGGGACCAATTACATTCACAGCTTCTTTCCCTTCCATTTTTAAAAAAATGTTTCATTGTTAACTCTTTGGCGAGTGCTTCTATGGTTCCCCTCAGTCCATGCAGAAGGACCCAGTGAAGGCCAGCAGCCCGCTCAGGTTTGGGGCCTGGAGGCCAGTGAGCCGCTCAAGGTCAAGTGCAGGCACTCAGCCAGGGCCGCCAGCAGGTGGCGCTCGCTCCCGCATCCGCGGCGTCCGTGCGGCGGAGGGGCGGGGCCGGAGGAGGCTCGTTTTGCCCTTGGTTCCCAGCTGGGCAAGCGTCGGACCTGGGCAAGCCTCCCCGCTGCTGGGCGTGCTGGTCGCAGAGGCTGCACGTGGGTTACCCGCTTTGTTTTCGCTTGAAAGCCACACGCGCCTGAAACTCAACAGTTTCCGCATGCGAAATACATAGTCGCAGAAACCCTATATTAAAAACGAAAAAGCCACCGCCACTGAGTCTGACTCATCCTGATCATAGGACAGCGTCCTACGGCCCCTGTGGGCTTCCTACAGTAACTCTTTATTGAAGCCGAAAGCCTCGTCGTCACGCGTGACCCACTATGCCACAAGGGCTGGGCATATATAGATATGGGTACAGGTATGGAGATCAAATATATAGATTAGATATACAGATGCAACAAAGCAAAAACAACTCATTGCCATTAAGTCAATGTTGACTCATAGGAGCCCTGGTGGAGTAGTGGTTAGGCATTGGGCTGGGATCCGATGGACAGCAGTCGGAGACCACTAGCAGCTCCGTGGGAAAAAGATGGGGCTTTCTTTCCTGTAAAATAGTTACGGTCTCGGAAACCCATCAAGGGTCTCTATGAGATGCAGATAAATAGATTAAACACATATAAACTAAATATAAAGATCTAGATTAGATAGTCACCGTTGTGGAGGTGAATCCTATAGGACAGGGAGTCCTGGTGGTGCAGTGGTTACTAGGTAGGCTACTAACCACAAGGTCAGTGGTTCAAAACCACTACTAGCTCCTCCATGGGAGAAAGATGAGGCTTTCTCCTCCTGTAAGGAGTGACAGTCTCAGGAACCCACAGGGACAGATTTGTAGGTTGCTGTGAGTCGACATCGACTCAGTGGCATTGAGTTTGGTTTGGGGTTTTTTTTTTTTTTTTGGTCTGAGCCAGACTCCTGGCTGCAAAGGAGTCTGGGAAGCAAGAGTGAGGACAGCTGGGTAAGAGGAGAGCATGCATGGAGGAGGCTGGGTGCCCAGGGCAGAGTTCCCGCTGCAGGGACACAGGCCTGCTCATTCGGTCACCTCCTGGAGGCTGAGGATTGGAGGGACAGGACGAGGCTGGGGGCAGTGAGAAGACATGGCCTAACTTGTCTGTGTTCTCCTCCTCCCCAGAACTACGAGAGCTGCCACAAATCTGAGGAGGGTGACCCTTTGAAGTGGCCTGATGTCCCTTATGAGATATTGGGTGGCCCAACTGACAACAAGGTCATTTTTAACCAAAGGAACGGGATCTACATCTTCTGGCTCTCCATCGTGGACCCCTACTACAGGTGAGGGTCACCCCATGAAGGGCCAGAGGTCCTCGGGGAGGGGGGAGTGACACATGTTGGGGGACACACCTCCACCCTCCCCTCCGCAGGGGGAGAGGGTGGGGGCTCCTGTTCAGTCCCGCCAGCAGTCTAAACTGTCCCAGGAAAATGTGGCATTTTAATGTCCTGGTGATGGGTGTTTCACTAAGTAAATACCCAGCTTTGCTGGGTGCCAGGGACCTCCCCTTGTGGACCACACCCCCCTGCTGCCAGCAGTGCCAGTCATGGTGCCCTCGCTGAGGCTCATCCAGCCCTGGTGGTGGATGCTCCCACCAGCGGGAGGTGTGAGCATCAGTGGGGGTTTTGACACCAGTGTGGGCGTTCGAACACACCAGTGGAAGAATTTACCCCACAAAACAGGCCATGGGCCCTGCCCCAGGGCTGGCCCTTCACCCTCAGCCCCAGCATTTCCATGACTAGCAAGGGGACTCCTTGTAGTAAGCAACCTCACAGAGTGTGGCCCTGACTTCTAACTTGTCTCAGCATAGGGGCACCGTGAGGTGGCATCACTGTCTGCTTACCCTCTGTCCCCTCACAACCCCAACCCCAAACCTACCTCCATACTATTGGGTCAATGCTGACTCAGACACCCTATAGAGCGGGGTAGAACTGCCCCTGTGGGTCCCTGAGACTGTTAACTCTTTACGGGAACACAAAGCCTCTTTGTTCTCCCCCCTCCCCCCCCCCCCAGCAGCTGGTGGTTTTGAACTGCTGCCTGTGGTTAGCTCCACATGTAACCACTGCGTCACCAGCACTGGAACACAGAGTTCTGGAACAGTCCCAGGTGGGGGAGGTCTTGGGGCAAGGAGCAAGGGGGAGGTGTCCAGAGGAGAGAAGGGGGACAGGGATTCATCCCTTTCCGTCGAGGTTCCCCCACCCCCTGGTGAAGGGGCTCTTGGCTGTAGGTGTGAGCCCATCAGGGGAGCCCCAGAGGCAAGGTCTGGCCATCTGCTTCTGAAAAGCCAGCCTGGTGGCCAACTCAGCTGGGCCTGCCCTCCCTGCGTCTGACCTGCCAGACAGACAGACTCAGGAGCCTGCTCGGCCCTAGACGGTCACTGTGAGTCGAATGGACTCCACAGCAGGCGGTTATAAGTTGGGTTGGGGGTGGGGAGGAGGGTGGGGGTGGCTCTCTGGATTGAGTCTGGGGGGTGGGGATGGGGGTTTGGGGCAGAGCGGGCCTGGAAAGGCAAGTACAAGTGGTGCCCGCCGTCCTCACCCCGGCAGCTACTGCACCCTGCAGACCACCTTCAGCATCTACGTTTTCGGGGCCTTCCCCATGGCCATCTTCCCCACGGAGCTGCTGACGGTGCTCCTCATCTGCACGGTGCTGCTGTCCCTGTGGCTGGTCTATGCCCTCCCCAAGACCCGGCTCTGGGCCCGCCTCTTCCACAAACACCTTTCCTAAGCGCCGCCCCCGCCCCGCCCTCCATACCCCCCCAACCCCCCCGCGCGTGAAAGAAAGAGCCCTTCAGACAGACCTTGGGGTCGCTTTAAAATAAGCCCCATGGAGGAAAAGCGGGTGTTGCGGGGCTCACTGTCCGCCCGGAGCTTCAGGCGGTGTGCGGAAGAAAGGCCTGCCGACTGCAGTGAGAAAAATCAGCCTTGTAGGATGCCCCCTGCCGAGATTCCGCACCAAGCGCCCTCCGTGCGCACCTAGAAACAGTGTTTCGGTTTGTTTGTTTGTTTTTAATCCAAGTAAGGTAACACATTAAAAAACAATGTTTGCAGCAGGATTTAGACTACAATATAGCTGTTCAAGTGCTATTTTGTTGCTCCCCCTGCTCCAAGTAAAGTTGTTTCTTATGTCTATCCCTGTCTGCTAGTTCTTGTAGCAGCTCAGGGACGCTTGGTCTCATACATATTAGAGGGGAGGGGGACAAAACCAATGTTTACCCTGTGAGCACCCACACAGAGGGTGGGGCTGGGGGTAGGGGCTGGGTGGGGGTGGGGGTGTCACCAGGAGCCAATCAGCCGGGCACACCCAGCTCTTCCCCCTGCGACCCCCGCTTTGGCAGGCTGCGGCCCTGCATCCTAGAGCCCAGGCGCTAGAAGGACGTTTGCCGCATGGCACGGCGGGACCCAAGGCTGCCCGGCCCTGCGCCAGCCCCCGCTATGGGCTCCGGCTGGCATGTGGGGCTCTGCAGGGACTCCAGAAACAGGTCACCAGGCCTTCCTTGCCACCCTGCCTTCAGCCTGGAAGCTCGGCCCAAAGGAAACCTCGTCCAGCCTCCCAGTGACAGAGAAGCCCCACGGGCAGGAGAGTGAATCTGGAGCATGCCCTGTAGTCTTCACGGCTGGCTCAGGCCCGCCTGATTCTCTGCCACCTCCTGTAAAGGGCCCTCAGGCACGGAGAGGGACATGCCCCTGTCCCTGCCTCTGCCTGCCCAACACTAGGGCCAGGTGGAATGAGTCTGTTCCAAACAAAACAACCTGCTGCCATCGAGTCGATGCGAACTCATTGTGATCCGAGAGGACCGGGTAGATTTGCCCCTGTGGGTTTCCAAGACGGACCGTGAAGACACGCAAAGAACTCACTTCCATTGAATCGGGATACTTTCGCACGGGGTAGAAAGCCTCCCCTCTCTCTCCGGGAGCTGCCAGTGGCTTCGAACAGCTGACCTTAAGGGTGGGCAGCCCAGGGCGGGGTGGGGATTCTACTGTTGGACCTGCCCACCATGCCTGCTCCCTAAACTGAAATCCTTAACGACTTTCTCAAGAAACGCCGGGCCAATTTCACCAGCCTTCTGATGGCGCTGACGTTAAGCACAAAAACCCCGCCTCCGTTCGTGGTTGAACGACAGGGCTGGCTCGGTGCATCGCAAGTGCCCTGGGATGCAAGGGGACAGCCGACCGCACCTGTCTAGGAAGAACTACAGCCGGCATGCTCCTTAGAGACGCATCGGGAGAGGCCAGTCTTCCTGGAGAGGGACATGGCGTTGGATGACGTGGAGGAAGGCCCTCAGCAAGATGGACGGACCCCTTGGCAGCAACCACGAGCTCACACAAAGCCCGGGCGGTGAGGATGGCGCAGGACCAGGCAGTGTTTCCGTCGGTGGTGCACGGGGCCGCCGCTACGACCCCGGCAGCCTCCTCTGCTCAGCCTAGTAGGGTCTGCTGGCTGGCTGGCACGGGGTCTCCCCACCACCCCACTCCTCCCACAGTGAGAGCAGAAGTGGGGGCTGGGACATGTGTTTGTCCCTGACAGGCGCTGCAGAGACTGCCGGGGCCCAGTGGGGTCGGCCCCCTCATGGGCCACCTTGTCGGGGACTCTGGATCTGCACCCACAGCAGGTAAAGCCACTGTCATAGCTCACCTCCCCGGGGGAGCCCCGATGACCCCACAGCCAAGCCCTGGGAGGACAGCAGCCTCTGGAACCCCTCGAGGCAGCTCCACTCGGCCCTGTGCAGCCTTGGTGGCCTCACGACACAGACTAGCTTTGCCGAGGTCAGTGTTCACCACACGGGCAGTGCTGTGCAGGCAAGGGCTGGAGAACCCCCAACCCCAAGACTCCAGCCAGGACCACCCGGCGGGCCAGTGTCCAGATCCCGTGGGGTCTCTGTGGATGCAAACGGGATCTGATGCCATAGGCCCGGTTCCCTGGGTTTGCTTTTTTAGCGTGTGTGTGTTGTGTTCCATCTCACACAGTGCTTTCCCCTTCTCTACCCACAGACCCTGTAGCCCCACGTCATGCCACCTGTGTGTGACCCGTTCCCCCACCCCACCCTCCTCACCTGGCCTCGTTTGGGCTTCTGGCACTAAAAGCAGGCGCTGGGCTGGAGGACAGGTTGCGCGTCCCCAGCAGTTTCTTCCACCCGAGGTAGAGGTGAGAGTGGGCTGCCCTTCATCTCCGCAGGGCTCTTCCCAGGACTCCCTCACTTGGTGTTTTAGTCTCAAAGGCAAGGCTGGGGGTCGGGCCTCCGGGAGAACCGCCGGCCTTGCCCGGTGGGGGGGTGGGGACAGGGTTCGGAGGTGCTGACCCACATACAGATCCCACCCACAGACCGGAGGACCTGAAGGCTGGCCCAAGCCCTGTCCTAGTCTCCCCACCTGGGGAGGGTCCCGAAGAGGCAGTCCCAGGACAAGGGTCCCTGGTCCCCAAACCACCCCCGCAGAGAAGCTGGGGCCAGTTTGTTCCCAGACCCCTGGCAAACACCTCCATGCTCTGTTTACATGCTCTCTGGGAGTGGGGGCCCTCCAGGGTTACCTGTGGGGGTGCTGGCACAGGTGAGGAGGGTACACTGAGGTCCCCAGGGCAGGAGGGACGCATGAGCCTGGTGCTGAGGTGCCTCCCTTCCTCTGTGCCCGTACACACCCCCTGCTCACCTGAATGCCTTCTGCACCACCCCCACCCACACCAGACATTCACATGTCCACACGCACCCTCAGCCAGCCTTCCTGACCCCACGTGTCCTTGTGGACCCGCATGTGTGCCCTCAAGCTTGGCCCATATTGGTGTTCCCCACCACCCCCTGGAAGCCAGAAAGGAGGGCCCCTCAGAAACAACGCGTCCTGCTCGTTGCTGGCCTCCAGGAGTTTCTCTCCCTCCCTGGGCAGCTCGGTCTCCCGACCAGACCTGGGGCAAGACTCTGGGCCTGGTGGCCTCAGACACACGCACACGGAAGCCAGGAGCTGGAGTCCACCGCACAGTGATGGGTGTGCACGTGTGTGGGTGGGTGTGGTGGCATTTGGTGTTGGTGTCAGTGTATGACTTATCAGTATCACTGTGTACACGGCTTTGCATGTTACTGTGTGAATTCCCATGTGTCCGTCCGTCACAGGGCGCATGTCTGTGTGCCAGTGTGACTATCTCTGTCAGTGTGTGTGTCTGTCCGTCCGTCCGTCACTGGGTGCATGTCTGTGTGTGTCGGCGGTGGGGGTAGATATGTCCAGGGGGCTTCACAGAGCTGGTGGGCAAGCAGGAATAAAAGGTCATGGATTTCTCATCTGCCACAACTGTTGGCTGCAGCCTTGTATGTGGGGGGTGTGGTTGTAGCCATGGGGGGTGGGAGCGTGTGTGTGTGCACACGTGCACCTAGCCCACCAGGCTCCCCAGGGCCCAACTTGTCTAGCCACCCGGCTAGACAGCAGCATGTGGGGGCCAGCCCACCCTGGCCAGGTGCTGCTCACGTCCCTGTAGCCACAGAGCTGGCCCTGAGCCAGAAGTCAAACATGCTTTAATGGGGGGGTGCCCGTGGCCTGCCTGTTCTTGGCCCCCGCCTTGCCCTTCCTGGCACCCGAGGTGCCAGCCTTCTTCCTGCCAGTGCCAGGTGGGGTGGGTTGCAGGCCCGGCACCGGGGGCTCGACGGCCAGGTGTCCTGGGTGGGGGGGCGGGGGCGGGGACGGCTCCTCGTCGAGCGCCTTGAAGTTGAAGAAGTAGTCGACGTTGGACACGGTGTCCAGGATCTCAGGCACGCTGTAGTCGAAGGACAGCAGTTCGTCGGGCAGGTGCAGTGAGCGGATATCACTGGATGAGTCGTCCCCGCCGCCACCGCTGTCGGGCTGCTGGACGGCCAGGGCCCGGTGCGGGCCACCCTCGGACCCGGGCTCAGGACCGCCCGGCAGGCAGTCGAACAGCTTCATGGCGTCCTCTAGAAGCACCTTGTCCGGCAGCACCAGGGCCTGGGTCACCTCCGCCTCGGGTGCCTCGCCCGCAGCCAGCGCGGGGGCAGCTGCTGGGACCTCGGGCTGTGGGCTGGGCCTGGCTGGTGGCTCCTTGGCGGGGAATCCCAGGGTGTCCTGGGGGACCTCGTCAGCCCCGTAGAACTGGCTCAGGCGGCCCTTGAGGTGGCTGTAGGGGGCAGGCGGCAGCAGCGGCTCACTGGGCACTGTGATGAGCAGCGGTGGTCGCTTGTCCTTGGCGGGTGGTGGGGGGACTGGTTCCACGAAGGCTGGGGGCCCCCCATCTCCCATGAAGCCGAGGGCCTCGGGGGCAGAGCCCTCAGGGGGGAAGTAGGGTATGACATATTGGCGGGCCCCCGACACTGGCTGGTAGTGGGAGTACGAGGGTGGCGGCTGGGGGGTCTGCGCCTTGATGTAGGGCTGAGGCTCCAGGAGGTAGGTGCCTGGGGAAGCAGGACCCAAGGCTGGGACCCCTGGCTGTCCCCCGGTGCCTGTGGCCACGAGCTTGTAGAGGGAAGCCTGGCCAAAGTCAGAGGCTGCCCACTCGATGCGATAGATGCGCGGGTCAAAGAAGCAGCCGCAGGGGGCCATCTGGAAACCTGTGGGGGGACACAGCCTCGTCCTGGGGACACGGGGAACATGGCCCTGTCCTGGGGCACCTGGTGGGGCGGACACACGGCTTCATCCTGGGGGACACAGGATGGGGGCATAAAACCTTTCTGGGCAATGTGGGGGGGTTGGATATGGTCCTGTACTGGTGTCCACAGGGATGACAAACAGGCCTCATCCTAGGACACATGGGGGCTGGGGGTGGAGGCAAGTGCCTGAGTGGCAGTCCCTGGGAAACAGGGCGGCAGAGGGCACAAACTGGGTCCTGGGGGGTGGGACCAGAGCTGTAAGCTGGGGCTCATGGGGACAATGGACACAAGCTGTGCTTTCCCACACTGGGGCGGGGGCCAGGACTTGGGCCCTGCTGGAGGGCAGGAAGCAGGCCCACCTGGAGACAAGGACACGGGCTCTCCTGGAACCCACTCGCTGGTCCTGGGGGGAGGGGAGGCCAGTACCTGCCGGCGGGGCCGGAAACACCTCTTTCTCCGAGTTTGGGGGGTGATACAGGGTGGAGGAACCTGCAGGCAGAGGAGGGCGGGTCCTGAGCCAAGTGGGTGGAGCCCTGGGCCCTGACTCCACGGTGGGGGTGGGGCATCCTTACCCACTGTGGGCAGCGCATCGGTGCAGGCCACGGGCTGATTGCCTGGACCGTCAGCACCCAGGACCCGGGGACTGAAGCCTTCTTGAGGGGCAGAGGGCAAGTAGAAGGGTTTGGGGTGCTGCATGGGGCAGTGGGCTGGGCTGGGCCGGGCCGGGCAGGAAGCGGCACTCGGAAGTGTGGGCAGCCAGCCACAGAGCGGCTTGGAGTCTGGCCGGGTTCTGTTTGCTGGGTTACTCAGGCAGCGGGTTCCAGGGGCCAGGGTTCCAGGCTCGGGGGCTGGGCCAGAGGAGCCCCTGCCTCTGGCCTCTGCCCAAAGGGCCCACCCAACAGTCCCCTGTCCCCTTCTCCCCACACGGCAGGACCCTGTGTCTGCTCCCAGGGCTGCAGCTTCACTCAGAGCAGCTGGGGGCCAGGCCACCTCAGGGACACGAAAGAGCCTCAGAGTTAAAAGAATAAACTTTATTGTCAGCTCCTGACCATCAGGGCACTCCTCCTGGCGCGGCCCGGCGGCTACTTGTATGAGTTGGCCTTGTGCTTGGGCAGGAAGGCAAAGTTGGCCGGCACAGGTCCCAGCAGCATCTCACTGGGAGAGGACAAGGTGGGGTAAGGTTCGGGACCCCGTACTGCTCCAGCCCCAACCCCCACCAGCCTGCCCTCCTGATGCAGACCCACCTGATGCGGACCCAGTCAGCCGAGTTCTGGCTGGCCATGAGCGTCTCCAGGTAGTCTCGACCCAGGTAGTAGGGCGGCCGCTCATTGATGTGTTGGGGCAGGTGTTCTAGCAGGCCCACGGGCACGTACCTGTAGATGGAGCTGGATGAGGGGCGGAGCCAGAGCAGGCAGGGGGTGGGGGCAGAGAGCTGGGCCACACACCCTCACCTGCACAGGAAGGACAGCCACTCGAGCAGGAAACGGCGGGTCTTCTCCACGCCCTGCGTGTCAGAGCCCCAGTGCTCCAGGCCGTGGTGCGTAAAGTCCCGCAGGATGTCCAGGCGCTCGGACGATGAGATGTCCCAGTGTCGCTGCTCCTTGATCTCCGTGAACAGCCATGGCTTCAGCAGGGCCCCCCTGGGAACAGTGGACAGGTGTGTGAGGGGGGCAGTCGGGGGGGGGCACTGCCTGCCAAGGCTGAAGCACTGCTGCCCAGCCCGTACCTACCACGCAGCCTGAGCCTGCACCCATCACCCACTGCCCTGCCTACACCCATTGCCTGATACCCATCACTCACTGCCTGATATACCCAGCCTGCGCCCACCACCCAAGGCAGGCCCGGGCTTGGGAGGAGCAGCGTGGCTCCCTGGGTGGACAGCCCCAGCCTAAGCCAGAGCCCTGGCTACCCAACACCCCCACTCCCCAAGCTTCCCACGATTGGATGCCGTCCCATGACAAGTGGCCACAGAAATGTGTAAACGCCAACCTTACTCCACCCCCTCCCTGACCCCCCCGCGGGGCTGTGGGGGAGGAGCAGGCCAGGTTTGGGGTGTCCAGGGCTCTCGGTGGTAGGCTGGACCCGCCCCAGGTGCGAAGCCACTCACCGAGCAATCATGACGCCAGCAACGCCGGTCTTCATGGCACGGTTGGCGTCCTCGTACGACAAGATGTCCCCGTTTCCTGAGAGAACGGGGGCAAAGATCTCTGAGGGCTGCGGGGCTTCCTGCTGGCCCATGGCCCCACAGGGGCGGCGGGGAGACGGGGTTGTGTGGCGAGCGGGGCAGGGCTCAGGGAGGTCTGGGCACCCACCGAACAGTGGCATGGGGCTGGCAGCCTGGACACACTGCTTGATGTACTGCCAGTCGGCCAGCTTGGTGTAGCGCTGCTCCCGGGAGCGGCCGTGGAGCTGCGGGAAGGCAGCCGCAGACGGAGGCGGGCGGGGAGGGAGGCTGAGAGAGAGACACAGGGGAGAGAGAGGCACACAGACCCAGAGACCCAGAAAGATAGACAGGCAGACCGAGAGGTGTCGAGAGACAGACCGGAAGGTGTAGAGATACAGAAAAAGAAAAGCAGACAGATGCACAGACCCCAAATGACAGCGAGAAAGACAGAGCAAGAGTAGAGAGAGGGACACAGAGACCCCCAGAGACACAGGCAGATGGAGAGTCAGGGAGACAGCGAGAGGCAGAGGGAGAGAAATATAGAGACAGAGAACATCAGAGACAAGGAGACCGGCAGAGACCATGAGAGGCACTGAGAGGAGACACAGGGACAGAGGAAGGTCAGAGATCACGAGGAAGAGGGAAAGAGAGTTTCAGGGGCGGGGCAGAGAGCCGTTAGCAGGGAGACCTGAGGCCTGTGCCCCAAGGGAGCCCCAATACCCCTGTGCCCGGGCAGGGGACCCACCGTGGCCAGCGCTGCACCCCAGTTGTGCAGCTCCGGCAGCAGGCGGTGGGCCAGGTTGGCGTGCTCCTGGACACCCGAGCGGATCTTCACAGTCAGCGGCACATCCAGCACCTGCGGGGGACGGCGGGCAGAGGGTTGGGGGTGGTGGGGGCAGGGGAACAGACGGGGACCTGGGTGGGGGCCTTGGACTCACCTGGCTCATCCCGCGGACGATCTGCCGGAACTTGCCGGAACGGCTCATGAGGGCACACCCGCCGCCCTGGGGGTGAGGGGGGGAGGAGGTAAAGGTGAGCAGACGGGAAGGGGGCAAGGTGGGGGGTGGGGGGACGCCTCCAGAGACGCAGGGGCATGGGAGGACACAGGCGCTCACTGCCCGCTCCTGCCGGGGAAACCGAGGCTGGAGTCCCATTCTGCGGGCAGGGTCCCGGGCCTCCGCCCTCTGGGGCCCCCGGTCACCTTCTTGTACACCAGATCAATGGGGCAGCCCACGTTGACGTCCACGAAGTCCACCTCGATCGTGCGGTTCAGCAGCTCCGCGCAGCGCGTCATGGTGTCCGGGAAGGCCCCTGCCAACTGTGATGGGGGCGGGCCATGGTGAGGGGCACCCCCCCCAGGACCCCAGCTTGCGGCCCCGAGTGGAAGGAGGCTGGCGTCCGTGAGCACCCCGCATCTTCGCTCCGCCCCTATAGCGTCGGCGCTGACCTGCACCCCGAAGAGGTCCTCGCTGTGGTGGCGCTTGAGCAGAGCCCACTCGGACGTCTGGCCCTGCAGCAGGCTGGTGCAGATGGCCATCTCCCCGCACGTCACGTCCGCCCCGAAGCGCTTGCAGACCCGCCGGAAGGGCAGGTTTCCGCACTGGGGGAGGAGGATGGGCTCCCGTGAGAGTGCAGTACCGGGGGACCCCCGGGTGGGGACAAAGGGACGCTGGACACCGTTGGGGTGACCCTGCCCCCGCCCCGCCCTGCCCACGCCTACCGTGGTGAGGGGTGCCAGGTACAACTTTCCACTGATGTCTAGCTGAAGGGACAGAAATGGGAGGCCTCTTACACCCCATCTCTTGCTCCCGCTGGATCGTGCCCTCCCCGGACCCCACTGGCCTTTGCCTGGGGCCTCTGTTGAGGCCAAACCCTCTCCACAAGGAACGCATTCCCACCATCCTATGCGACTGGAGGGCTCTTATTCAATCGTCAAAGCCCCAGTTCTGATACCCCCCTCTTCTCTCCTGCTCCCTTTTGCCCACCCATGCATGACCCGTTGGGCTGTGCATATGGCCATCACCCTGTGGCCCCAGCTCAGTCCGGGGTGCAGAAGCAGTGTCAGCAGAGACACCCTGGTCACGTACTCGCTTCTTCTCACGGGGCCGCAGCCTGACGATGTCCTCGTCCGTCAGGGCCCCACAGGTCTGCACAGGGCTGCTGGCTCGAGCAGTGGCGTCTGGCTCGGGCAGCGCCTGTGGGGCGTCGCCATCGCCCGTCCCGGGCACATCCTGGGTCTCCACGGCCTCGGGGGTGGGCCCCGGAGCCTGGTTTAGCTGGCGCAGGACCTGGTCGGCCTGCTCAAAGCGGACTTTGCGTTTGCGTAGCTGCTGCTGCAGGCCCTTGTCCAGGCCATTGCGGACGGGTGGGGGCTGCGTCCCTCGGGCCACTAGCTCCTCCCGCACCAGGTTCTGGCCCTCAGGACCCAGGTGGGCTCCTGCGAAGCGGCAGGTCACCCCATAGGGACACCTGCCAAAGGTATCGAAGAGCACGCAGCAGGGGCCTAGGTCTGCCGGCTTGTTCTCCAGGTAGGTGCCCAGGTCGTGCAGGAAGCGGCAGCGGTCGCCATAGAAACACTTGGCTGCAGAGCCCTGGGGAGGGAGGCGGGGCACAGGGGCAGGGCATGAGAGGACCAGGAGGGGCTAGGGCAACCAAGCAGTCCCTGTCAGAGCCTCGGCCCTGTGGTGGTGGCAACCACCCCGTGCCTCAGTCTCTTCATCTGTAAAATGGGAACGCCGAGGGTTCCTGTGTCCTGACATCACGGGAGTGGAAGGCGGCGCAGAGGGGCAGTGAGGTGCAGACTGAAAGCCTGCAGTGTTTTGTTCACCCCCACCCCCAGGGGACCACCCACACACACCCTCACCTGGACCACGGAGGGGCAGAGGCGGTTCCCGTTGTCGTAGTGGCTGGGCTTTAGGTGGGGCCGGCCCTTATTCTGACCTCGGGCCCGTTTCTGAGCCTGGGGCTGCTCCTGGGGCTGAGTGGCCTCCTCCATCTGTCCATCCTCCAGCCGGGCTCTTTTGGCCTCTGGCTCCGCCAGGTCTGGGCCATTAGGTTCGGCTGCTTGAGCTTTCTGGGTGGCCTTCTCCTGTCCCCTGGCTTCAAGGAACTCATGGAACTGCTCCTTGGTGGTGAGGTACCTGCCGGCGAAGATGGCAGCAAGAGAAGGGCTTGTCCAAGAGTCCCCTCTGGGGGCACCAAGGTCAACTGTCGTGCCGTAGTCCACAAAGACAGTGTTCTACATGCACCCTACTGTGGTGAGTACTGACGAGATCTTAAAAACACATGAGCGGCCATCTAAGGGACAACTAGTGGTCTCTCCCGTCCAGAGGAACAAGAGCGAGAAAATCGAGGGCACGCGGAAACAATGAGTCCGATGGACTAATGAGTCACAGTAACATCAGTGTCCACAACCCTCAGACCAGAAGCACTAGATGGTGCCCGGCTACCACTACCACCTGCTCTGGAAGGGACCCCTATGAAGGTCCTGGGTAGAGTGGGAGAAAGAGGTGGAACACAACTCAGTCATACAAACAAACAAGAAAAGAACAGGCTGACTGGTTGGAGGGAGAATCCTTGGTGGCGCAGTGGTTTAGATATTGGGCTGCTTACCACAAGGTCCACAGTTCAAAACCACCAGCTACTCCGTGGAAGAAAGACGAGACTTTCTATTCTCGTAAAGCGTTACAGTCTTGGGAACCCACAGAGGCAATTTTACTCTGCCGTACACGGGTTGTTTATAGGATGTTAGTTTGAGGACTAAGGTACGCTTGACCCCAAGCTGTGGTAGTCTCCACTGCCTCATATGCATGTGAAACTTGGACACGGACTAGGGGAAGACTGAAGCAGCAGCAATGCATTTGAACGGTGGTGCTGGAGAATATTCAATGTACATGGATTGCTAAAAGGGACAAATTGATCTGTCTTAGAAGAAGCATTGCTAGAGTGCTTGTTAGAGGCAAGGATGGCAAGACTCCGTCTTACATACTTTGGACATGTTGTCGGGAGAGCCCAGTCCCTGGAGGAAGACATCATGCTTGGTAGAGTGGCGGGGCGGTGATAAACAGGAAGGCCCTGGAGGAGATGGGGTGACACCGTGGCGGCATCATTGGGCTCAGGCATCGGAACCATTGTGAGGATGGCACAGGACCGGGCAGTGTTTCACTATTGTGCAGAGGGCCACTGTGTGTTGGAGCTGGCTCCATGTCACTGTCACCTAACAATAACATTGTGGTCCCCGTGAGTCAGAATCAACTCAATGGCAGTGAGCATGGTTGACAGGCCTCTAGCAATCGTGATGTGTGCACACCTCAGAATAACCAACCATTCGAGATACACGGGGCAGCATTTGTACAAGGATAAAGTCCCAAAGGGTCAGGAGAGAACGGGATGGTAACAGTAAACACAGGGAGAAGGCAGGGAGCATCGAAGGGGATTGCAATGGATGAGACAAAGCAAAATTGGAATCGTTGACTGTAAAACTGGTAATCTGCTCTGCATACCATTGACCAATTCACAAAGAATTTTAAAAAAATAGAATCCTCTAAACTCAGATTCAATGAATGTCGGGAAGGGCAGTGAGAATCCCAGGGAATTTCACCAAAAAGGACCAGCCAGCCCCAGCCCGGATGGGCCTGCTTTATCCCGAAGTCGCCACTATCCAGAGTTTCTTGAGCTAAAAACTACAGAGCACTAGAGACGACTACCCACGACCACGTTACAGGAAGGAAAACTACAGGTCCCAGCATGCCTTGCAGCGCGACCAGCAGCCGCCATACTTCAGTTCTTCCTTTAAACACTGCAAACCCCAACATGCACTGCGGCCGCCGCCTCAAGCCCCGCCCACCCCGGCATGCCCCGTGGCGTCCTGAGCGCATGTGTGACAGTCCACAACGTGCGCGAGCTCAGATCCCGCCGCAGGTTCTGCGAGGCCGAGGAAGTGCCCGGAGGAGAGAAGGCTGAGAGCTTCCCACCCTGCGCCGCTGCCTCACCTCCCAGCATTCACCGCTCGCGCCGCGCGACGGGAGCCAGGAGGGCCCCATGGATTGCCCCAAGTCCCCGCGACTCACTGAGGTTTAATAGGCGCCACTCCCCGTTCTGGCGCGCTGGCTGCGGAACTTCCCTCCCCGTCTGCTGGGGCCTCCTCCGCCGCTCCCTCCGCCATCGGCCCCCCTCACGCGCCCTCTGAAGAGTGGCGGGAAAAGACTTCCGGGTCGCGCGCGAGTGTCTCCCGGTCCGGTTGGACAGACGCGCATGCGCGGGCGCTCCCTCGCCGTGCCCGCGTCGGCGTGGGGCGGGGCCTCGAGGTACAAGTAGGTGGGAACCTTTGGGTCCAGTGTTCTCACGGGGATTGCAAACTGGCGGCTCGCGCGCCGAACTCCGTACACCGTCGGGTCATGTTTTTCCTGCGTGAGTTTTTGAAAATTTAAATTCCGCTAGGCTCGGGCGGGACTTTTTCAGTGAACAAATAATATGCTGAGTTCGAGGTGCTGGGGAGACAGCAGAGAATAAACCATACCCACGATTTGCTCAGCTGGGAAAAAAGACATAAAAGAGTAACTCACCGCGGTCTAGTCAGTACCGACCTCATAGCGACCCTCCAGGACTGGCCCTGTGGGTTTCGGAGACTAATTCCTTACGGGGGGTGGGAAGCCCTGTTTTTCTCTTGCCCAGTGGCTGATGTGTTCCAACTGCAAACTTTCTGATTAGCCGTCCAGCGTAATCACTACGCCACCAGGACTCCATAAATACAATAAACCAAAAACCAAACACTGCCTTGCCGTGGATTCCGACTCTTAGTGACTGTATAGTTCAGGGTAGAACTGCCCCTGTGGGTTTCCAACGCTGTAAATCTTGATGGAAGTAAAAAGCCTCATCTTGCTCCATAAACATTAAAACAACACAACCAAACTCAGTCATAGAGTCAATTCTCTTTCACAGGGGCCCTATAGGACAGGGTAGAACCGCCCCTGTGACTTTCCAAGGATAACTTTTTAAGCAAGTAGAAATCCCATCTTTCTCCCTCTAAGCGCTGGTGGTGGTTTTGAACTGCAGGCTTCTCAGATTGCAGCTTAACCCTAACCACTAGGTCACCAGGACTCCTGCATAACAATGGAGGATCAGATTGTACTGTGTGTTGATGAAGGAGGGAAGGAAGTGGCCAAGACATGCAGGGAAGGCTTCACCAGGAGGTGACACTGCAGTACATATTGGAAGGAAGTGAGGGAGAGAGCCTTTGGGATGAGGGAGGGAGGAGTGGTCCCAACAGGGCAGAGCTCAGACAAAGGTCCTGGAGTAGGCCTGGGCCAGGTGAGTTGGAGGAAGAGTGAGCTAGGAGGCCCTTGTTGCTGGAGCAGAGCAGAGTGAGCAAGGTGGGCAGAGGAAGAGGGGAGGGGCCAGGACTTACAGGGCCCCGTGGACTTCAAGGAGGGTTCTGGGTGGCTTTTTGTCTGCTTGTATTTATTAAAACAGAGACTAGTGGCTCTGTGCTCAAACATCATTGTGGTTCTGAACTGACTTCCACAAAATGGAACTTAATGGTCACCCACTCTTCACAACTACATACTGGACCGAAAGGAAACGGTCCACGGAGATGACGACCAAGACAGAACTTCTGCAGACACTTGTGATGAAAACTTGCTGGAAAAGGAAGTTGGAATCTATGTGCAACCATGTCAACCTTCGCGGAGGCCGAGTATCAGAGGCAATGTCACCACTGTCTCTTCCCATTTCCCCGTTAATTTTATCGTCAGTCACCAGAAAAAACAAGAACGTGTTCTCAGCATGCGGAATTGTTAAGTCCGTTCCATCAGAGTCTGGTGTCTCTTTTGAGGTCTACTTATTTGCAGATGGGGGGAGAGGCTGGAACCAGGTTCAACACATCATACATTCTCAAGCGATGCCGCATCTTCATCTGCTATCCGAGATCTATAAGATAAATGGAGGGGGTCACCTCCTCCCGCACCTTCCATTCCGTTTCATTTCCTCAGGGTCCCACTTCCGCATAAGGCCCACAATCAGAAACATCGTGGCTCAGCTTCGATGACTCCTAGCTGGGGATACAGATACTCCTTGTACCCGGATCTCTGAGGATGCTGGTTTTTCACCCCAAAGGTGGTGTGCAAAGGAAGACATAGCTAATCAAGTCACTGCTTGCCCAAGTCCTGCTGCACCCCTCACACCCTCTGTACCTTGAAGAAGGTCAATGTCGTACTGGGAGTCAGGGGCTGTCCTCTTCAGAACTCAGTCTCTTCACTTAGCAACCGGGAACATTGCTCGTGTTATTGGACCTCTCAGCCTCAGTCTTCTCATGGAAGACGCTCCTTTGAGGGGAGGATTCAATCAATGTAAATGGTTACAGTTGTTGTCATTACGTTACTATCATTATTTGTCCCGAATCATCTTCAGGAATGCACCTCAGGATAAACTCACTGCCACTGACTTGATTCTGATTCACAGCAACCCTATAGGACAGGTGTGTTAGTCCACGTTGAGTAGAGACACAAGTCCAGAGGCGTGTGTGTGTAATAGAGAACGTTATATCCAAGAGTAATTGTACATTAAGAACACATCCCATCCCAGTCCAGACCAAGCCCATAAATCCGATATTAGCCCATGTGGCCGATACCAGTGTGTATATTTCTCTTCAGACTCACACAACACATGCAATGACATGAATGCAGGAAGATCACAGGTCAGTGGATGGAAAGTCTTGTGGATCCAGTGGCGGTGGAAGCATCTCAGCACTGGTTTGAGTCTCCACGTGGCTCCTCCAGCTCCAGGCTCTGGCTCCATCAGCAGAGCTCCATGTTTCTTATCAGCAGGAAGATGAAGCAGAGAGTGTGGGTCTGGCCTCCAGTGAGCTAGTTATCTATGTAGCGCCTCCAAACGAGGTCATCAAGCTGCGACCTGATTGACAGGCTAAGCTCCACCCCTTCACTCTGAAGTCTCAAGTTGACACCAGCTTAGGTAACTGCCACAACAGGGTAGAATGGCCCCTGTGGGTTTTTGAAACCAAAACTCTGTGGGAGTCAAATAGCCCGTCTTCCTCCCACAGAGCAGCTGGTGGTTTTGAACCGCTCACTTTGCAGTTAGCAGCCCAACCCAGAACCCGCTAGACCACAAAGGGTTTCTGAATCCCACAGGAGGAAACACCGCCAGGTGCTGTGCTTTCCCCACAAGTGCCGTCCTCTTGACAAGCCCGTCATTGCCACTGTGGTGTCAATCCATCTCGTCACGGCTCTTCCTCTTTTTGGTTGTTTTGCCGAGCCTGGTGCCCTTTTCCAGGGACTGGGTTCTCTGGATGGTCGGGACAAGGTCTGTTGAGTCTCACCACCGTTGCCTCTAAGGAGCATTCTGGCTGTACTTCTCCCAAGACATGTGGCGTGTGTTCCGGCAGTCCATGGTCCTTCAATACCCTGCACGGGCACCATCATCCGGATGCATCCGTTCTTCTTGGGTCTCCCTTATCCACTGTCCAACTGCCACGTGTACATGAGGTGACTGAAAATACCATGGTTCGGGTCAGGCACACTGTCGCCCTCAAGATGACTTTAAAGAGTCTTGTGCAGTGGACAGGCGAAAGATGAGGCTTTCTACTCCTGTACAGTGTTAGTCTCTGAAGCCCACGGGGGCGGTTCTACCCTGCCCTAGAAGGTGGCTCTGAGTCAGCATCGACTCGATGGCAGTGAGTTTTTTGGGGGGGGGGGGTTGCAGCAGATTTGGGGCCCTGGTGGCATCCACAAAGACAGCAGTTCGAAGCCCCAGCTGCTCCTTGGGAGAAACATGAGGCTTTCTACTCCCATGAAGAATTACGGTCTCGGAAACCCACAGGGGCAGTTCCACCAGAGGGACTCTGGACAGTCTCAGCCTCTTCTCCATTTCTCACAGTGTTGCCTACTGGCCCCGTGGTGAGGCCTCGCTCGGCCTTGCTCTGCATGGAGTTGCAGTCCTTCCTGAGGGCTGTCGTCTCAGATCTTCAGCCTCGGTCTTTCATTGCTGGCCTTGAAAAGGCCTCCCCAGGGAACAGGAGGGACTTGCGAGAGGTGACAACAGAGTTCTCAAGTGGCCTTCCCGTGAGTTCTAACTTGTGCTGACCCCTACATGCAACAGAGCAGAACTCCCTCTAGAGTGTTTTGGGTTTGGGTTGGTTTTTTAGGGGGAGGGGACCTGCAGTCTTTACAGAAAGAGCTCAGCAAGTTGTCCTGCAGAGCTGCTGGGGAGGAGGCTGTCAAGACGTCCCCCTTTCCCTGAGCAGAGGAGCACTGCACCACGGCGCCACCTGGGCTCCTCACAGCAGGGTGGAGACCAGCTTTGATAAGTTGGGAGAGAAATAAGACCACCACAGAATGGAACGTGGAGCCTTTGGTCCCCCAGCTCTGGCCTCTTCTGCCCTCTGTAGAACAAGCTGGGAATCAGATGTTGGAGTTTAAAACCAGTTATCCTTGTGAGACAGACTTCTTGTCTACCTAAGGAGCTCCTGCACCTTAGTGGTTAGGCAATGGGCTGTGGGCCTCAAGGTCAGCAGTTCAAAACCACAGGCACCTACAAGGGAGACAGATGGAGCTTTCTACTCCCATAAGCAGTGACAGCCTTGGGAACGCAAAGGGGTCAGGTCCACCCTGTCCTGTAGGGCTCCTATGAGTGAGTTTGGGTTTGATGCCTGCCCCAGGAAGTAAATCGAGGGGATGAGCATATAACAGATTTCTAAGGACTCTTGATGAATATACCTTAGAGACAGGTTCTGGTTCTGGAGCAGATGTATGTCTTGTCATCCCTCTCATTGCCGAATGTTCTCCGAGTTCTGGTCTGAGGTCCCCTTTCTGGCAACTCTCGCTCCTTTGGCCAAAGTTCTTTCCTTCTGGGGTGACCTGAGGGTGACTGCTCTTCCTGTGCATGTTCAATAGGCCATCTCTGGTCCTGACTCAAGTGGGACTGTGATGGGATGCTCTCCCGGGGTGGGGGGTGGGGAGAGGACTCAAAAGAGATGGGTTGTTAGGAAGGAATGGACAGGTCACTTATGGGCAATATATGATGCTACCTAAATCTTTATTTTATTTTTTTTGCTACCTATGTCTTGCACTATCCTGTGACATTGTCACTGGTATGTCGCAATTATGATAGGTTCACACAGCCTAGCTCAAGAAACGGAACCAACAATATCTTCTGAATAGACGTAAATATCGTGACTGTGTTAAATATATATAGTCCTTTTCTTCAAAAACAGAACAAGGCAAAGATCCCCCCAGATTCCTTATCCCTCAAACTTAAACAGTGGTTGGAATGACTTAAAAAAAAAAAAAGTAAGAAATGGAGTTGGAGTCTTTAGTGGCAAACAAGTTCATCTCAAACAAACAAACAAGAAAGTCGTCTGCACATAGATCCAGAGGCGGCCATTTAACAGAGCCAGGCGGCTGCGTGCTTTAAGATCTGGACAGGTGTGCCTCAGGGTTATGTCCTTTCACCAGACATTTTGAATCTGTGCGCACAGCAGAATGTAGCGTGAAGATGAGTAATCGTGACATACCAGTGACCCAACCAGCTTTGCGGGAAACACAGAGGGCTTGAAGTCCTAAATGATGGTGAGTAGAGATTCCCAACAACTGCTGAACTGAGTCATCGAAGCCAGGATGGCAGACCTTTGTCTCGCGGACTTGGTTCGTGTCATCAGGAGGGAGCAGTCCCTGGAGGAGGACATCATACTTGGAAAAACGGTCATCAAATAAAGAGGGTGGCCCGCAAGGAGGTTTGACACCGTGAACACAGCCATGGGCCCAAACCCCACAATAATTGTGAGGGGTGTGTGAGACCAGGTGGTGTTTCATGACCTAAAAGTTCCATGAGTCAAAACCAACTCCACTGGGTGTGTAAGCAAATGTGGTGAAGAAAGCTGATGGTGCCCGGCAATCAAGAGATAGCATCTGGGGTCTTAAGGGCTTGAAGATAAACAAGCGGCCATCTAGCTCAGAAGTAACAAAGCCCACATGGAGGAAGCACACCAGCCTGTGCGATCACGAGGTGTCAAAGGGATCAGGTTTCAGGCATCAAAGACCCTGAACAAAAAAAAAATGATATCAATGTGAATGAGTGGGGTGGAGGGCGCGCAGAGTGGAGCCCTAAAGCCCATTTGTAGACAATTGGACATTCCTTTACAGAAGGGTCACAAGGAAGAGACGAGCCAGTCAGGGTGCAGTATAGCACCATTGAAACATACAACTTTCTTCTAGTTATTTAAAGCCCCCCCCCCCCATTCTCATGACCTCAATTCTACCTTACAAATCTGATTAGACCAGAGCATATACACGGGTACAGATCAGAGTTGTAAACACAGGGAATGCAAGACGAATAACCCCCTCAGGACCAATAATGCAAGTAGGGATACCAAGAGGGGAAGGGGAAGGTGGGGGAGAAAGGGGGGACCAATCACAATGATCTACATATAGCCCCTTCCTAGGGGGATGGACAACAGAAAAGTGGGTAAAGGGAGACAGCAGTTGGTATAAGACATGGAGGAGTGTGTGTTATAAATTTATACATAATCAAGGGTTCATGACGGAGAGAGGGGAGGGGAAGGTGAAATGAGGAGTTGATATCAGGGCTGAAGTAGAAAGAAAATGCTTTGAAAATTATGATAGCAACATAGGTCCAAATATGCTTGACACAACAGACGGATGGATGGATTGTGATAAGAGTTGTATGAGCCCCCACTAAAATTATTTAAAAATTAAAAAAAACACAACCACTCCATAACACCTCCCAGCAACACGGATATGGAAATGTTTCTCCTACCTAGAAAATTGGCCTACAGGTACGATGGAAATGAACCTGGGTATTGTAGATAACAGACTCTGCTCGCTACCTTCAGCCAACCCCTTACTGGATAGACTAAAATTCCAAATAAAACCAAACTCACTGCCATTGAGCTGATTACACTTTTAGTGACCCTCGAGGATAGGGTAGATATTCCCCTGTGGGCTTCCAAGATTTCAACCCTCTACGGAATTAAAAAGCCTCACTTTTCTCCCTTGAGGCAGCTGGTGGTTTTGAACTGCTGACCCTATGGGTAGCAGCCCAATGCATAACCCGCTATGCTCCTTGGGTAGACTGAAAGGGCAATTGGGATTTGCCTGAAAGAAACACGGACTGATGGTTTGAAGGAAGTAGCCCTGTGGATTGAAGCTTCTAAGAATCAGCTCGTCAGTCGTGGGAATCTTTGATGTTCATCAGCAAGGGCTGAGGTGGAAACCAGAACCCCACCCCAAATCTTGCCAGTCAGGTAACTCGCATTTGAAAAAGTATTCAGATCTGTGCAGAATTGCTGAGAGAGCAGGAAATTTGCATCTGAAGGCAAGACTTGCGGTGGAGGATGCAGGGCATGCTTGTTTTTGGGCGAGCAGTTTGTCTTTGGGTGTATCAAGACAAGAAGAGCCTAAGCCCATGAGGAGACTTCCCTCTAGGACTAGAGGTTAAAGGGAGCCAGTGGGTGAGTAGGGAGCCTGGAAAGCTTGCTAGTGACCATCTGCATCCACTCAGTGAGTGAAAGTGGGGTAGGCACAGCAATGAAGACAGACTGAGCTTGGATGTGTCCCATTGGCACCTGTTGACCTGGCCCACAGAGCCTGGAAAGGAGAGGGAGAGAGAAGGGGTGGCTGAAGTGTAGAGAGGGGTGTGTGGTCTTCGGAGCCTACAGCTGGTCTCTGTAGACCTAGTGAGGGTGGTTAGGGGTGAACTGACTGGAGCCCAACGCGACACTGTGAGCTGCCGTAGATTGCTACAATTTGATGGTTTGCTCTCGACTGGGCTTTGCTTAGGAAACAGATGCTCCAAGTTCCATCCAGAACACTAGGCTTTTCTGACCAAGGGACTTACTTGCTTGTCGCCTCAGAGTACTGGTCTCCTAGGGATGGGCAATTTGGAAGTTGGCTATCTAAGACAGTAGGGGGAGAAAAGCATGAGGCGACTGGCATAATGACACGCTTTTATGAAGGCACTTACGATCAAAATGAGGGGGCAATAGAGGATCCACACGGAATAGGTTTTTATTTTCCTGGTAGGTCGGAAGTGCAGAGGGTGACGGAAGATGCTGATGGAATGTCATGAGTGTTCATAGCTAACAGGGTTCATTGTGATGGTAAAACTGCCACCGGAGAAGCTGTAACTATGGACGAGGACACTACAAAAGGGTGTCATCCCCATCAAAAGATTGGTGCAAATAAGGTGCATGACACGCTTGTGGGGGCAGACCCAGGCAAACAAGGTGTAGGGAAGCCTGATGAGCGGATTGGTTAGTTTTGCCATTCTGGTGATGACAAGGGGGTCCTTACTTCAACCCAAAAAGAAGAGCTGTGGACCTGGGGCTAACTGTGCTGAGCATCTCCTGGACCAGCAGTTCTCAACCTGTGGGTCGAGACCCCTCTGGGGGTCAAACGACCCTTTCACAGGGGTCGCCCGATTCATCACAGTAGCAAAATGACAGGGATGAAGTAGCAATGAAAATAATTTTATGACTGGGGGGGGGGGGGTCACCGCCACAAGAGGAACTGCATGAAAGGGTCACAGCATCAGGAAGGTTGAGAACCACTGTCCTCGACCCAGGAGACAAAGAGCTGTCTGAGATGGCACAAGACAGAAAGAAGTGGCTGCAAACACAACGGGACACCAACAGCAGCAGAAGCAGAAGCCCAGGTGGGCTTCCCAGCCCACAGAGTGAGACAGCTGAGTGCCGTTGGGCTGAGGCATAGTATTGGCAGTGGGTCACGTGTCACAAAGCACTCAGAATAGCGGACAGAGCAGGAAATGTGCACCTGAAGGTAGGGGAGGAGACGGTTTTGCTTTTAGAAATTTGAGTAAGAGTCTGCCTCTGGGTATATTGAGGACACCCCCCCCACACACACACACAAAAGTCAGTGTCTATTCTGTTGATGGGGATTAAAAGGCCACACAAAAATGATCCATCGTATCACAGTCACAAGCGCTGTGGGACACTTGCCCAAGAAGACCCCAAACATCAGGGCCCAGCAACAGCGGACAAAAAGAAGGTATCCTGGTGGAAGAACTGTATCCTGAGTCATTTCTGGCCATGATTTGTATCCTGGTCCTCTCCGAATCCAGGAGTCCCGGTGGGTGATGGGATGGATTCTGCACTGGACCGCTGAGTTGGTTAGGTTATTGTGCCAACCTGGCCGATAAACACATGTGGGGTTAATTGAAGGGCAGGGGGATAAATGGGTAGGTGAACTTCACCTTTCTAGTTCTCAGGTCTCTTGCTGGTGGTCAGACCAGGGTGAAGCTGCCTTAGCCAGTTCCCTGCTTTAGCTGGCAAGGCTCACTTCCTGCAAGACATCCCTCAGGAGAAGCCACATGGACCTACCCAGATGCAGCCCTGGGTGGGTGCTGGAGCAGCCATGTGGAGACCCCTGCCAGTGCTGAGATGTTTACACATTCACTGACTCTGCCTTCCTCCTGTAGTTGGCATCATTGCGTCTGTTTTGTGAGATGGGGGAGGACTTTGTGGATTGGTGTTGGACATATGGGTTAATGTTAGACTTGTGGGCTTGGGCAGCACTGGGTTGTGTTTTCTTGCTGTGCACTTAACCTTGATATAAAACTCTCTCATACATGAGTTTCTGTGGATTTGTTTTTTCTAAAGTACCCAGACTCACACAACTGCTGGCCACAGGTAGACTACTGTAGGGAGAAGGATGGTCCCCTACAGAGTTACAGGCTCAGAAGCCCCACGGGGAAGCTCCACTCTTCCCTACGGGGTCACTGTGAGTCAGTTTGAGGTTTTGTTTTTGTTTTTCCATGTAGCTCCCCTCTTCCTCCTGTGAGCACCACCTGTCCCTAACCAGGGTGGATCCTCTAGAGCTCTGCCCCTGTCCACAAGTTTGCCCCCATGGCCCGTGCTGTCCGTGCTTGGGGTGGAGGCGGGCAGCCTCCAGTGAACTTCGGGGTTGGAGTCAGAGAAGGTAGCGTTCGCCTGCCTCGGCCACCCTAGGCTCAGAGTCCAGAACCAGGCCCAGACCCACACTAGCTGCTCCAGGAACCCTTGCTGAGCAAGTGTCATGGCTGGGGAAACTGAGTCACCTTCTCCCTCTGTGTTTCTTGGTCTCTGTCTCGCTCAGTCTCTGTCCATCCCTGGCCCTGTCTCTCCCCTCACCCAAGCCAGGTGGAGTGGCGGCATGGGTAGATGTGGCCTGGGCCTGGTGCCCGGAGCTGCTGCCCGGGGTTTGTGGCCAGGGCTCCTTTATCTGCGGCTCCAGCTGCCTCTTATCTCCCGGCTACCCTAGGGGTCCCAGCTGCTCAGAGGGTGTAGCAAGGGGCGTCCCAGGAGCACCAGGCCAACTCTGGGTCCCCTGCCCCAGGGTGGAGGGCAGGGAGGGAGCACACAGACTCCCTGGTGCAGGGGGGTTGAAACGGGGACTCAGCCCACCCAGCAGGAGCTCAGGGGGTGGGACAGACCTTCTTTTTCCCTCCCCCTCCCCCCTCTCCTGGTTTTCTCCAAAGTTGTGTTCTCTCTGCCTCTGTCTCTTTTCTTTCCATCTCTCTCTCCTCCTGTCTCCCCGCTCTCCTCTTCTAGCCATTTCTAGCTCTATTTCTCTCCTCTTTTCTCTCCCTCCTCCCCCATCGGACTCCGGCTCTCTCCATCTTTCTCTTCTTCCCTAGTCTTTCTCCCTCGCTCCCTTTCTCCTCTGTGTTTCTTGGTCTCTCTGTCTCCCTCAGTCTCTGTCCACTTCTGGCCCTGTCTCTCCCCTCACCCAGGCTGGGTGGGGTGGCGGCATGGGCGAGTGTGGCCTGGGCCCGGTGCCCAGAGCTGCTGCCCGGGGTTTGTGGCCAGGACTCCTTTATCTGCGGCTCCAGCTGCCTCTTATCTCCCAGCTTCAAGACACGAGACTGGGATTAGGGCGGCCGGGGCCAAGGACGGATGGAGGGGGGTGGTGGTGTGTGTGTGTGTGTGTGTGTGTGTGTGTGTGTGTGTGTGTGTAAGAGAGCGAGAGAGAGAGAGAGAGAGAGAGAGAGAGAGAGAGAGAGAGAGAGAGAGAGAGAGAGAGAGAGGAGAGGGAAGGGAGAAAGGGGGAGAACTCACCACCCTAAGGCTGGATGGAGCGGCGGTGACAGTGGGTGTCTGAGTCAGTGGGTGTGTCAGTGGGTACATGCATATGTCTGTGTATAAGTTCATGAGTGTGTGTCTCCATGTCCATTTCACATCAGGTTCTCTGTGTCTGTGTGTGAGGGTGTACCTGTGTGTATGCGTGTCTCCTATGTGCCCTGTCTCTTCTCTGTGAGTGTGTTTCTGTGTCTACTTCGCATCACGTGCTCTGTGTGAGTCAGGTTGGGCTGGCTGTACACCCTGCCTCACCTGAGGACTGGGGCTTCTGTGGCTGTGTGTCTGAGGGCGAGCATGCCAGTGAGCCAGTGTGTGTGTCCGCGTGTGCACCCTCTCTGTGTGAGGGTGTATCTCTGTGTGTCTAAGTGTGTTAGTGTGTCTATGTGAGGGTGTATCTATATGTGTATATGTGTGTGTGTGTCAGAGTGTATGCGTGTCTCTGAGGGTCTGTCAGGGTGTATCTGACTGTGTGTTTGTATATGTATGTGTGTGTGTTTTGAGTGTCTGTGTGAAGGTGTATCTGAGTGTGAGAGTGGATTTATGTGTCTGTCTCTGAGAGTGTGTCAGGCTCTATCTACAGGTGTGTGTGTATGAGTGTTTATGTGTGTGTGTGCCTGAGTGTGATCGTATGCATTTGTCTCTGGGGGACTGTCAGGGTGTATGTAAGGATGTGTGTGCGTGTGTGTGTCTCTGAGTATGTGTGTCGTCTCTTCTGTGTGTGAGAGTGAGTCTGTGTGAGTGTGCATGCCTATGTGCCTCTGAGGTCCGGCTAGCGCTCAGCTGCCCTGGCAGAGGCTGCCTCAGGTATGCCAGGTGTGACATGTGGCCTGAGGTGTCCCTGGAAGGCCACTGGAAGTTCCCACCACCAGCAGTCAAAGCTCCTCCTGCAATTTCCAGCTAATTGCCATTTCCTGCTCTGCTGGCAGCCTGATGGTTTTCCCGACCCAGCCCTGGTCCCGGGGGACCAGTCTTTAACCCACGACCCACGGCTGCAAATGGCCCAGTGGGGACAGCCTTGGGGCCTGCTTTTCCCATTCTCACCTGGAACTCAGCCCCTTCCTGATGCCCACAGACCTCCTCCCTCCCCCCACCCCAAGCTCTTCCTGTGGCCTCGGGAACACCCCGCCCCCACTGACCCCGGCTCAGCAGGGGTAGCCCGTCTGTGTCCTGGCCAGGCCTGAAGCCTCTCTGAGCAGTGTCCAGTCTGCGGGTGGGCAACACAGCCAAATGCTTCTTGTGGAAGCCAAGTTTGGGGGAAGCCACTTAACCGCTCTGAGGTGTCCCAGGGACCCCAGTGCTTCCCATCAAGTCTCCATGGGACAAGGACACTACCCCTTTCGAGGGTCCCATGAGATGAAAGGCAGCCGGTGCTGAGGCCAGCGGGGAAAACTGAGGCCCAGGGAGCCCCTGCTCCCACAGGTTGGTGTGAATGTGATCCATGCTCTGGCTGGGACGGAGAGCCCTGTGGGCACCAGTCACCTCCTCCTCCACAAGCCTGGTCCCTGGGGTCCCTGTTGGTCACCTCCTCCTGTAGGCCTGGTCCCTGGGGGTCCCTGGACCAGTTCCCGGGCTAAGATGGAAACTTCTCCAGCAGCCAAGTCCGAGTTTTGGCCAGCAGCCCCGGCCTCCCAGAACCTCCGCTGGGGTCTCCGCTGAGAACTGAACACCCCCTGGGGACAATGGCTGCCCGGGCTGGACAGAGGACCAGTCCTTTGGGACAGGGCAGCCACCCCTGCCCGGGCTCAAGCTGCTTTCTTGAGTCAGTGGTTTGACCTTTCCAGACCTGGGGCCAAGTGGGCACAGGGCAGCAGGGTAGGGGGTGGCATCACTGGCAAGTGCCTAGTGGGGAAGGGGGTGGGGGCGGCTCAGGAGGCAAGGGGAGCAGAACCAGTATAGGGCAAACACCAGGAAGGGCAGGCCGGCCCTGAGGCTGGGGCTGTGACCTTGGGCTGTGTCCTGAGCTTCAGTCCAGAAGCCCTGAAAGGTTAATGCATTTGTCGGTGCCCGCTGTCCCCCTTCACGCCTCAGTTTCCCCAAGTCTGTGCAATTGAGGCTACACTATTCCCCCCCCTCCCACCCCCCACCCCACCCCCCAGCCCAAGTCTGAGGCAGGCCAGGTTTAAAAATAAAGTGTGAAATCCAAGTGTTTCCTACAAACAGGACCCAAAGAGACCCACCCAGGTCCTTGGACCTCCCGGCAACATAGCAGGATGCATCCTTGTGGGCAGAGCCTGGTGAAGGGTGCTGGCCCCAAGGGGTCCTGTTTGGGGGTGAGGGTACAGAAGTGCCAGCAGGGCCAGGCTGGGTGTGTCTGCCTGCACCCCAATTCCTGCGAAGGAGTGAGTCAGAGTGGCATGGAATCTCAGTCTGTCACTGCTTGTCCAGGAGTTGACAGCAAGTGTGGATCCATGACACAGTGGTGGGGGAGGGGTGGGGTGGGGGGGAGAGGGGGGGCACTGGATTGTCTGAGGTGATCCTGCACGACTTTGTAAGAGACTTTGTGGGAGCTGATGCTGGAAGGGATGGGTCATATGTGTGTGTGCGTGTGCATGTGTCCCCACGTGTGTCCATGTGAAAATGTGTCCCAGAGTGTGACAGGGCCCTATATGTGCGTGTGACAAGGTGATGTGTGCATATGTACCTGAGTGCGACAGGGCCCTGTGTAAGGGGGCTTTGTCCCTGAGTGTGACAGGGTGATATGTGTGGGTCTCTCTGAGTGTGGCAGAGCCCCGAGTGTTTGTGTCTGTTCCTACGGGTTACCAGCCTCCCCTGTGCTGTCCCGCCTCACGCCCCTGCGCCCCCTCCACCCCCCTCAAAGGAAGAACCAAGTCTTTCAAGTCCCTGTTGCCAGGGCAACCTCTTTACGAGCGTCCACATGGTGGGCACATGTGCGTGTCCTGCGCCCCATGTGTCTGCCCGCCCCCACCCCCACGCCCTCGCTGCACAGGCAGGGGAGTGAGCATGGTGCAGCCAGGGGCAGCTGGTGACAGCTTCATGCTGGCTAGTTGGCGTGGGGGTGGGCTCCTGACCCTGTTGCGGGTGTGAGGGGACAGAGCCTCCCAGACGGGGACAGCGTGTGTGTGAGAGAGACTGTGTAACTGTGATTTCTGTGAGTGTGTGGCTGTGGAATGGACACCCTGCTGGCATGTGCGTGTTGTGGGTCTTTGTGTGAAAACTGTGGGTGATAGATGGGGGGGGGTACTCACACATGATAGGAATGGTGTCAATTGATGGGGTGGCAATGGGTACCAGCCAGGGTGACCTGGCCAGGGGGGTGTGCTGGGGGATAGGGGTGGGGCAGGGAGTGTGCTGGGGAGTGGGGGACATGACAACTTTCACGGTAAGTGGCTGTGGCTGTGCACGTGTGTCGGTCTGGGTGTGTATTTCAGTTGGCTCTGTGTGTGTGTGTGTGTGTGCGCGCGCACAGCGTGAGAATGATGGTCGGTGTGAGATTGTGGGCCATGTGCTCAGTGGAGTTTAGCACATGTGTGTGTGTGAGGAGCTGGGCGTGCAGATGCGGGTGTGCATGTGGGTGTGGGCATGGCCGTGAGGTGTGCTCCTGTGTGGGGACATATGTGGATCGAATGGGGGTGGCATCTGTGTGGGAGTGGCCGTCGGTGCTCCGCCCTCGCGTGCCTGTGCGTGTGTGAGAGTGTGTGTGTCCCGGTGAGGAGCAGCGTGTCAGGGACCTGCAGGAGAGTATTCATCAACGGCACGGCCGGCCTGTGAGCACTGGTCACCACCACGGCCCTCATTTAACGCTCACTGCGTATAGCACCCCTGCGGGGCAGTGGGGAAACAGGCACGGAGCAGCCCACGGGTCCGTTTCTCTGACACGCGCCCCCATCCAGAAACTCACCCCCAATCTTCCACCTGGCTGACTCTGCCCGACGCCCCGCCCCTCTTCATGCCGCACAGAGGGTGGACAGACTGTCTTCGTGCCCCCAGCACCGTGCACAGGCCCCTTGGGGGCCGGGTCAGGTGGTTGCATGGCGTTCTCTCTGTTGTAGTGGGGCTGCGGCTTAATCGCCTTCAGGTCAGCAGTTCCATCCTCCAACTGCTCTGCGGGAGAAAGATGAGGCGTTCTGCTTCCCAAAGATTTGCAGCCTCCCCAACTCTAGTGCCGTGCAGGGTCGCTGCCGCGGGGCAGGCTCGACTCCAGGACAGTGGGTTGCAAGCTTTCTGGGAGCGGATCGCCAGCTCTTTCTCCCGGAGTCCATGGGTCTGAACCCGCTAACCTTGCGGCTTAACCGTTGGTGCGCGCTGGCTCCTTAGGGTGCCCTCGCTCTAGGAGCCCCAGGCTTCTGGATCCGGAGAAGGTAGATGGTGGGGTCCACAGGAAGACGGAGACCCCAAAACACAGACAGCAAAGCTGGGAGCCGGGGTGCGTAGCGGAGGCGCAGGCATGCGGGGGTGGGGTGGTAGGGTGGTGGCAGCGGGCGAGGTGCAGCATGGGTGTTAGAGGCGGTCCCAGGGAGGCCCCAAGTCTGCCCCCCACTCCCCGGAGGCCCCGCCCCGCCACCACCGCCGAGTCCGTCGGGGCCGCCAGGGGGCGCTTTGGGACCGCGGCGCCGTCGAGGGGCTCCGGTGGGTCTGCGGGTCGAGTGGGGAGCGCAGGGTGCTGGGGTCCCGATACCAAGGGACGGGGGCGGGGGGAGGTGTTGTCTGAAGCCAGGGGTGGGACTGGATTCTTCCGCAGGACTAGGGCGAGGGGGGGGTCACATCGGGGGAACTCCCGCTTCCTGGGGGGCGCGGCTTTCGCTGTCAGTTTTAGGGCATCGAGAGCCGACTTAGGGAGACCCTCAGAGGTCTCTGCGCACTGATTCTGTGGAAGGGCTGTCTTGGGGAGCTTCCTGGGGATCCAGCTCTTTGGAGAAGGATAGAGGAACTTTCCGAGGGGTAGGCTTTGGGGGTTCCAGCGTTCTGGGAAGGGAGTGGGGAAGGGAGAAACTGGGGGGATGTTCCACGATCCTCAGTGTGATGGAGGTCATTGGGATGGAGGCGCTTATGTCCTTTAGCTTCCTAGAGGCGTCTTTAGGGAAAGGGGACCCCAAAAAGGAGCTGGTAGGTCCCGGGCTTCACCAATGGAATGGTCGCCCCCCCACCTCTGGGGTCGAGTACAGCTCTGGGGTTCCCCTGGAACACCTTCCTTGGGAAGGAGGCCTCGACTCTCCATCGAGGACCGGGACAGAAGGAGGTGAGCCCACAGGCCAGTCAGACCAAGTTCTCCGTGGGTGGGGGCGCTGGGACCCTGAAATCCCAGGGGGAAACTTTGGACGCGGGGATCTGTTAGGACCCTGGTTTTCCCGATGGGGCGTCGTCGAGATCCCCAGAGCCGCGGACGCTGGTTGTTGGGTGGGGGGCGCGGCGCGGTGGTCTTGTGACCCAGCCACCTGCGCTCCCGCGGTCCCCTCAGGCGGGGGCGGGGCGGCTCCCGGGCCCACAAACCCGAGGCCCCGCCCCCGGCCCCGCCCCCGGCCCCGCCCCCGGCCCGCGCCGGCCGATCCGTCCTCGGCGGGAGCGGCCGAGCCGGCGGGAGAGCGCGCCGCGGAGCCGCTCCGAGCGCCGGGCCCCCCGCGCCGCCGCTGCGCCCCCGCCCGCCCCGGAGCCAGGCCGCCCGCGCCGTCCGTGCGCCCGCGCCCGCACCCTCGGCGCCGCCCGCCGTCCTGCGAGCCCAGCCCCACTCTCCAGGATGGCAGTAGCCCGCGGCTGAGCCAGCCGGGGGGGCCCATGGGCCGCCCCGCGCCGCGCCCCCCCCGCGGCCGCCCCCTCCGGCCTGGGTCCCCCAGGCGGCCCGGATGGCGGTCGCGGTGGCTGGGGCAGGGGCTGGGGCCGGCGCGGGCGGCAGGCGCGGCCGCCACTGACGGGTAGTCTGGCGCCCCGAGGAGCAGGTAAGCCGGGACAGGCGTGGGGGGCCGGGCGTGGGGGGCGCACCCATAGACAGGGGCTTGGGGAGCCGGGCAGGGACCCCGGGTCACCCAGGGGTGTCCCTCCAGGAGCTCAGAACCGGCATGTGTAGGGGGCGAGGTCAAGGGGGCGACAGGTCTGCTCCTCGTGGCCTGGGAGCGGGGCTGCATCTGAAGCTGGCGGGGGTCCTTGCCCGACGGGGCGGCCACCCCTCTCTGCCTCCTCCGACCCCCAGTGTGTGCGTCCGGGGAATGGACTGTTTGGGGCTGGAAGGGGGGCGGGCAAGAAGCCCCCTCCGCAGTCTCTTTGACGAGGGAGACCCAGACCACCCGCCCTCCTGCCTTTGGGTCCCCAAAAGATCGTGGGGGGCGGGCATCGGGACTGGAAGAGCCCGGGCGGAGGCTGCCGTCGCGGCCCAGCTGCGCCCAAGTAAACATCTGTCAGCGGCGCGTTCCAGCCGTTCCCTGCGCGCCGCCGCCGCCGCCGCCGCCGCCGCCGCCGCCGGGGACACCGTGTCCTCCGGTAAGGGCCGGGCCCTCTCGGCCCCGAGCCGCGGTTCCGCCACCAGAGGGCGCGAAACCCTTGGGGGGGGGGCAGGGGGGAGGGTAGTCTCTTAAGGGCATAGACTGGACTTGAGAGGGGGCACTTGGTGCCCGCCTTCCACCGCGCTTGCAAAAAAAAGA
This sequence comes from Tenrec ecaudatus, assembly GCF_050624435.1. Taxonomy (NCBI): domain Eukaryota; kingdom Metazoa; phylum Chordata; class Mammalia; order Afrosoricida; family Tenrecidae; genus Tenrec; species Tenrec ecaudatus. The sequence continues at coordinate 5,956,894 of NC_134530.1, forward strand.
AAAAGTAGCTTTTGCTAGGGATGTTCTTGAAATCTTCCCAGGAAGTGAGCTTGATGGGATCAATGGGAACAGGGCGCTGGGGACTTTTGGGGGGGCACGTTGGAGGAAAAAAATGCCACTGCCCTTCCTCCCCCATCAGAAGACACCAGCATACACGCAGGGCCCACCAGCCTGACTCAGCCTGCAAGGTCATGTCTCAGCCGTGATCTGGGAAGTCAGGCCAGGGGCCTAAGGGTGGGGGCAAGGGAAGGAAGGAGCCCAGACCCCTGATTTTCCCAGCTGCCCTGCCCAGCACCCTATTCCTTGTGCTCCATGAGACTCTTTGTCTCAGAGCGCCCCAGGCTAAGGAAGCCCCAATGGGGCGTGACTGGCCTAGGCAGACGGTATTGGGGAAGGTTCCCATCTTTGCCAACTTCTCCATGCCCTAACCCCTTGCCTTGGGGCCCTAGGACTACCCGACCTCACTCCCTTCATTCCAAAGATCCTCCCCACTGAGGCCAATGTAGCCCCCCCCATCCCACCCCCCACCGCCAGCAAGCCAACGGACCTGGGTCTGGGGGCGCTTTGCCAGGAAGAAAACCAAAACACCTCCTCTTCAGTATCAGAAATTGCACCATCCGCGCGTCTTCCCTGCCAGGGACCTCTGTTTTCAGGGACCGGGTACAGGGTCCCGCTTTCAAGAGTCCGGGACAGGAAAAGGGACCAAAATATTTGCAGCCAGGCACAAGGACACAATCCAGAAATTGTCTCAGCAAATGCTTGTCAAACAAACCTGGTGTGGCCTATTCTTTGGGCCTTCTGGGCTCTGTCCTTCCTGGGAGCCACAAAGACAGGAAGCTGGGGGTGTGGGCCCAGGGAAGAGCAAGGGTTCTTCTACCTGAGAACAGAGAACTAACTCAAGGAAAGTTTTCTGGAGGAAGGGCACTGGAGCTGGGGTTGTGCAGCATGAGTAGCAGTTTTCTAAGCGGGCGAAGAAAGAACCGGCATTCTTAAGGAAGGAACCGCACATACCAGTCTAGTGGCAGGAAGAAGCATGGTCAGCTTTTGAATCTTAAAGGTAAGCCCAGGGGTGGGGAGAGAAAAGTTGGTCTCAAAGGCGGAGAGAGAGTGTGCAGGGCTGGGGCAATCAAGGAAGGCTCCCTGGAGGTGGAGATTAGTAATAGAGGACACAAGAGCAAGTTAATGCTCCTGGTGTCACTGGACCCAGCTAGCTGCTTGACTGAGGGAATTTCATGGGAGGACCTTCCCTGGTCCCTCCAGGTAGGCTGGGAGGAGGCTTCAAGGGAGCACCTACAAGTGTTGGCCTGACCCCGCAGACCTGCTCATTGCTATTTGCAGCTGAGAAAAGCAAGGCTGAGGGAGGTTTCTTGCCCTTGCGTAGTTACGTTGCTGTGCCCCCCTCTGTTAGGGTGCAGCAAATGATGACGTGAAGGGATATTGATGGGACAAAGCGGGGCAGTAGAGACAGACAAGAGGCCCCCAAACCAGCCCATCAGCCTCCCACTTTCGAAGATGTTGAAATGGAAAGATGACCTGCTCCCAATTAGTGTAATTAGGCTGTGTGCAGGCCCTGGAAGAGATCCGAAGAATGGTCACAAGTAAACCCATCTCAGGTAGGCGGGGATGGCAGAGACCGGCTCCCCAGGACACCTGGGGCCCATGCCTCTGTTTCCCCTCTGTCCTGGCTGATGGCCGGCCTCTCCCTCAGGACCCACGTGCCCCCCTCGCCACCTGCCGGGCCCCATGCCAGCAGCTCGGCTGTGCCAGGCCTCATTAGGCTGATCTGATCCCATCATCCTCTGGGGAGCATCCCCCCCCCACTTCATCCTGTTGGCCCCAGAGGCCCAGTTGGCTTCCTCCTGCGCCAACCCAGCACGGTCAAGGTGGAAATTTTATGGGACAGCCGCAGAGGGCTGGCCGGAAATGGCGGGTTTGAAAAGCTGGCTGCCGGACAGCCCACACGCTCCCCAACCCAGCCAGCTCATACGCTCCCCAACCCTGCCTGCCTATTCTGCCCCAGAATTTGTCTGGTGGGAAAGGCCCGGGAAGAACCGGTGGGACTCCCTAAGCCCTTGTCTCCCCTCACAGTCCTCTTCCAGCCCCACGCGTGGTCTGGGTCAGGTCCAGCCTTTGCTCGGACACATCCTTCTTTCTGCCTGGAATATTCTCCCTCCTGCATGAGGCGCCTTCCTCCCCATCCTGCTGGTCTCGGCATGAATGCCACCTCCACTGAGAAGCCTTTCTTGATTGCCCAATCCCCAGACACGCCTGTTTCACTTGTTTGTTTTTGTGGTCCCTCTTGTCAACAGTGTCATTACCTCATCTCTCTCCTACTTTTGACTCCTCTCTCCCACCAGAGGGTGAGCTTGGTGAGGTGTGTGTGGTGGTGGTGGTGGTGGAGGGGGGCTATGGTGACCACTGAGCCCTCTCCCACCCCATTTCCAGCTCCCAGCAAAAACCCTGGTACCCAGAACTACCTGGCACCCTTGCTCTTCACCACGCGAACCCTTGACAGGACTCCCTGGTGGCGTACGCTGTGAACACGGTTGGCTGCTCACCGAAAGGTTCAGGTCGGTGCCTCAGAAGAAAGGCCTGGCAATCACCTTGGAGGGAAAAGCAGCCAGTGGAAAACCCTAGGAAGACCAGTTCAGTTCCCCTCTGACACACACGGGGGCGCGATGAGATGGGGTTGATGCACTGGCAACATATTTTGGGGTTTTCCTTTGAGGGGAGGGCGCCAGGGAAAGTTTTACTTGCTAATTCTCCCCTGCTGTGTGTCTTTGCAAATCCCTCTCTGAGTCTTAGCCCTTCTGTTTTCCCCAATCAGCGAGGAGGCTCACACTGCCCCAGCCCCTTTCTCCCCCCCTTCTCCTCAACCTGACCCTGGTCACCAAGAGCCAGAGCTATTTCAGCAGTGGTCAGGGTCACATCTGAGCTCAGTGCCTTCTTGGCTGTGTGACCTGGGGCAGTCACCTGCTTGTTCAGAGCCTAGGTTTGCCCACGTGGAAGAGAGGTGCTGACTGCGTTGGTTCGGATACCCTCCAGTCACATATGATGGAAGGAAAGAGCCATCCTCACCCCTGCTATGTCTGAACCCATGTTTGCAGCCACTGTGTCCACCCACCTCGCCAACGGGCTGCTCCCTCTTTTTCGCTGCCCCACTCTTTTGCCGAGCGGCATGCCCTTCTCCAGGGCCCAGTCTCTCCTGGTAACGTGCCTCGAGTACATGCGATGAAGTCTTGCCCTCCGTACGTCTTCCAAGACGGATCTGTCGGTTCTTTGGGCCATCCGTGGTACTTTGCGCATTCTTCGCCAGCACCGCCGTTCAAAGGCATCGATTCTTCCCAGGCCCTTCCCTCGTCAATGTCCAACTCACATGTGGTGGGAATTAGATGTACGGAAAGCACGGAGCTCATGCCTAGCACGGGACAGCCAACAGGGGTGATGGTTGACATTGCTGCTGTCGTTTGAGGCAGCTCCCTGTGGCGCCCATCGCTGCCCAGTCGATTCCAACTCACTACCACCCTGTAGGGCAAACGGGAGAACTGTCCTGTAGGTAGGACTGCCTCGCAGTCCTGCTCCAGAGTGGGATCTTTGATGGACGCAGACGGCCACATCTTTTTCCCGCAGAGAAGTCGGTGGATCTGCACTGCCAGCTGTTCAGTTTGCAGCCAAACTCTTAACCACGGGGGCCAGCATGGCTCCGTGTATTCCGATCCATGCTGCCCCGGTAGCACGGGGTGGAGCTGCCCCTGGGGGTTTCCTAGACTGACATCTTTATAGAGACTGCCAGATCTTTCTCCCTCTGCGGAGCCTGCTAACCTCTTTGCAACCCAGCCCTTAACCATTGCACCACTAGGGCTCCTGGCTACACACAATAGTCATTGAGAATGTGGACGAGCGGGTGTTGGGGCTGGGACTTTGAAGGATGGGTGGGAGTCTTCCTCGGTTCAAAGTCAAGTTCCGCCACGTACACAGTGCGAGTGACCCTGAACACAACCCCGCACTTCTCGGGGTTCACAGAGCAGTGTCACTTTGCTTTCTGTTTGTTTGTTTTTTTCCTGGCGGGGGCGGGGGGAGAGAGGAGGGAAGCCACATTTTCTGTCTCTGCTGGAAGCAGCCATCACAGACCCCTGGCTCCGAAGTCTCTAGAGGTCACTCCCTTGTCTCTGTCTGCTGAATCTTCCAGTTCAAATTGGCAAAGACAGACCCAGACATGCCCAGGACTTGGACTTGAAGCCCAGAAGTAACGGGGAGCCACCGCTGACTCTCCTGCTTGTGCAGCAGGTAGCTTCCAGAGTAGGGGGAACAGAAGAGGGGGTGCCCCCTCCCTTGCCGCCCCTGCTGTCAGGCGTGGAAAGGTCTTTGGTGGGGTGTGTCTCCGTCTGCATCCCCCCCACCCTTGCCCATGCCACACACACCAATGGAGCCACCCCACAGGCTGGCCCCGGCCCCTGCAGACGAAGCAGCATCGGAACCAGCTGCGCTCACCAGATGTTCCTGGTTTGCCCCCAGATGTGCGTCGTCACTGGCTGGTCGAGGCTGCCCCGGCCTCCCTGTCCCCCCATGGGGTGGGGCCTGGCCCTGGGGCCCTCCGAGGGAGGGGCACATTTTTGTGGGTTTCGGGATTCGTTTCTTGTTTGCACCGCCAGTGAATCCTGCCTTTAGAGAGGCCCAGGCCCCTGGCCGAGGCCTGCCTCTCGGGGCCTCAGTTTCCCCATCTGTGGGAGCCCCAGGGGTTCATGGGGCACCAGGAAGGGCGGAGGGCAGGGCTCCGTCTGCGCAGCGCAGCCTATCGGGAATCTGGGTGCCTCATTCTCAGAAGCAAGAGCGGTCAATACCTGGGTGCAGTCGCCACCGCTTCGGGGCCCATCGCCTGCGGGGCGATGAAATAGTGCCCCTCCCCCCGCCCGATACTGGACTGCTGGCCTTTTGGTAAATGCACCCACCTGTTCCACGAGAAAAAGACCTGGCGCTCTGCTCAGGCAAACGTGGCAATGGGAGGAAACTGGAGCGGGGAGGAGGGCGCACTGGGATTCTATAGCTCTGGAGCTACAATGATTCAAAACTACGACTCCACGTCACCCAGCCACGAAAACAACCGAATGCTGCCAGGTGCCTTGTATACAGATGGGGAAACTGAGGCGTGGAGAGAGCCCCAAAGAGGTCTAGCAGGGGGAGCTCAGCTTGGCCACCATGAGCCATGGATGTGACTGCATCCTGGATACGTGGGCCTTCCTCCAGAGGCAGATGGATCCTGCCTGCGTAATAAGCCTGTCCAGCTGGGGGGTAGAAACGTCGATAGCCAATAGAAGCTGCTCTTTGGTGCCCCACCCTCCCTTGACCTCCAGGACTGGAGGGCCATACCTGAGATACCCCTCCGCCTTTCTTGCACATCCGCAGGCACCTGCCTCGCACCCTCGCGCATGCCCTCTGGGTCCGGTGCCCACAAGCACAGCGGCAGCCCCAAGAGCCGCGCTCAAACTCCCCAGAGCCTCCCCAGCCTTCCCTGAGCTCCCCTGGGGCATGAGGCACCGTGCCCAGGAGTGAGGTGGAGAGGAAGGAGGGGGTGCACGACGGAAGGTGCCACATGGGAACCCATTCCTCTGGGAGCCGAGTTGTCAAAGTTGGTCCTGAACTTTGAGAAGACAGCCTAGACCAACCTTCTAGAAACCTCCAGCCCTTTCAAGACAGATGCGACCCAGGCACCACACCATCAGGGGCTGAACAAGAGAGAGAACCTGGGGCTGATGATCCGAGCTGGGGAGCAGGAAAGGCTTCCTGGAGGAGGGGCTGTGACCACTGGGGCTTTGAAGTATGAATAGGAGTTTGCCTGATGGTGAAGAGCCTGGATTCCAGGCCTCAGCCAGAGTGGAAGAGATGACTAGTGGGAATGGGCAGGGAGCCTTTCGAAGGCCTGGAGCTCTGGGAACGGAGGTCGCTGACCCCAGACCCAGGTATGCCTGGCAAGTGTCCCCTGGGAAGCCTGGTGGGAGGGGGGAGCCCAGGGTGCTGCCTGGGCATGAGACTGATGAGTAGCATTTCCTGGCACTGCCAAGGAAGCTGCCAGAAAGACCCCCATCCCCCACCCCAGCTCTCTGCTCCTGGGATCAGAAGGACCAGCCCAGCTGTGACACTTTGGGCTGCCCCCTCACCTCTCCAAGCCTGTTTCCCCCTCTGCCCCAGCACTGTGGAGTCTCTGCTCCTAGGGTCATTTTGCTGCAGTTCAGGTGCCTTACTGCACACCCCAAGGAAGGGATGTTGGTCCCTGGCTGGCAGGGAGGGCTCTCCAGGGCCACAGCATTCTCCCCCAAACTGGGGTGCCGGGGAAACCGCTGGTCAGGCCCCTGCCAGGCAGTGTAGGTGACATTGGAGATGCTGCCCCGAGGCAGGGGTCGGTGGTTGGACCTGGCAGTTCCCTCCTGAGTCACACTGCCTTCGCACACTTCATCTGTTCTGCTCTCCGTCATGGGGAAGTGTCTGCTGCTTTTGTGCCTGGACCCTGCCACCTCCCTACCCTTGCTTCTGCTCTTTCCTGTGAGCCCTTGTGCCTTATTTAGGGGCCTATGCCCAGGAGCGGTGTGTGTGTGTGTGTGTGTGTGTGTGTGTGTGTGTGTGTGTGTGTGAGAGAGAGAGAGAGAGAGAGAGAGAGAGAGAAGGGCTGCCCTGTGCACTGTCAGCATGCTGAGACAGAGAAACACCTGAGGAGATGCCTTAAGGTGTGTGAGTGTAACACACACACCCCCAAGGCATGAGTGTGACACTGTGTGAACGCTCCAGTGTGTGATGGTGGCTGAGTGTTAGCGTGAAAATGTCCAAGACAAAAGTGTGGTGCTGTGTGTGTATGTGCCAGAGGGTGAAAAAGGATGAGTGTGGAAAGGGCTGTGGGTCTGAGAATGATTGTGTGAAAGAGTATTGGCACTGTGTGGATGAGTGGGGCAAGTGTGTGAGCAGGCATCTGCACACGTGAGTGTGAAATGGCCACATGTCCAAGTGTGATGCGGTGTGGGTGAGTGTGCAATAGTGTGAGTGTGTGATAGTACTTCCAGGTGAAATTGTGGAAGGGATCATATTGCAATGGGAGTGTGATGTGTGCAAGTATGAGACTGCTCAAGTGCATGAGTGTGATAACATGAGCATGAGTGTGTGTTCTGTGTGTGTGAAAATGCTCCTAAGTGTACAAATCTGATGCTGGAGTGTGTGAAGCACAGAGCGTGTGTGTGTTCAAATGTGAGTGTGGAAGTACCCTGGTGTGCGGATGTGCTAGTCTGTGAGTAAACATCCCTACTGTATGTATGTGTGCAAAGACCTGAGTGTGGGAGTGTTTGAACCTGTGGGTGTGGGGACGTCTACATGCATGCCGTGCTGGTGTTTGAGCATGGACCACCGAGTGTGCAAACGTCCTAGCGTGTGAGTGTGATCCTGTCTGTGTATGTGGGCATATTGAAGCATGAGGGTGATTGTGTTTGGGTGGATGGATGTAAGCAGGTCCACATATGTGAGTGTGAGTGTGAACATCTGGATGTGCATGTATAATAGGTGTGGAGGTGTGAGTCTGGTCATGTCTGAGTATACAGTCTGAATGTGTCTGAGGATGAAAAAGCCAAAGTGGGGTGTGAAGCATGAGTGTGAAAATAGCCCCTCGTGTGAGTGTCCGTGTGTATGTGTGTGTACACATGAGAGTGCCCAAGAATGTGTGTGGAAGGGGTCAAATATGTGCAAGCCCATGAGTGCTGTGTGTGTGAGCCACCCCCAGCATCAGGAGCCTTGGCAACACACACACACACACACACACACACACACACATTGTGCACACCGGTATCAAGCTCCACCTTTCTGGTCAGTAGGTGCCAGAGACAAACCAGTCCGGTGACCCCCTGCATAGAAAGGGCCCATTGTTAGCAGATGCTTATCAGTGCTGGTGCTGGGCCCCTCCACAGATGGCCCCTGCCTTCCTGCCTGCACCATCTCTCCAGGGGGTCTGTGCCTCCCAAGGCCATCAGGGCCCCCTCCAGCCAGACCATCCCGGGCTGGGCACCTCCTCCACCTTTCCTGTGCTGTTGAGCCCTGGTAGCAGCCAAGAACCAGAGCCGCAGGCTGCATGTGCAGAACCAGAGCCGCAGGCTGCATGTGCAGAACCAGAGCCCCAGGCTGCATGTGCCGGTGACACTCACTATAACCCAGCTGGAAAACTGAAACATGCTTCTCTAAGAGTTGACGGAGGGCAGGTGGGGAGCTGGGAGGTGTTAGCGTCCCTGCGCTCTTTCCCTTCCCTGAATGGTGGCCAGGCTGCCTGGGCTCAACTCGACCCCCACTTCCGTGACCGTGAGCAAGTCCTTCTACCCCTTCGTGGCCTCAGTTTTCCTCATCTATAAAATGGGTGAAGGCCATGACCTGCCTCGTTAGCTCTCCTGGGAGTGTGGAATGACTCCGTACATGTGGCATGGGTGGAACAGAGCAGAGTCCTGGCTCGTTAAAAGGTAATAGGGGTGGATTTGGGCTCCTAGCAGGTCCCAGGCCTGACTTCTGCTTGCTGGTTAGCCTTCAGGAGCCTTCAGCTCTGAACACCCTGTCCCATCCTCTCCCTTCCCTCCCTTCCTCCTCACCTACCTCTCCCACTCTGCTCCAGCCACACAGGCCTCCTTGCTGTTCCCCCACCTTGCCAGGCCCGGTCCTGCTCCAGGGCTGTGCCCTCTGCCTGGGAAGCTGTCCCCACACCCTCCTTCCATCATCCATCATTTTTGTGACAAATACTTGACTTGAAGTCATTTTCTTCGGGTCTCTGTGCACAGGATCTGTTTCCCCACCAGGTAGCCCTGGTCTGTCCTGACTGGCGCCGTCTGCGGAGCCCAGCCCACCGTGGGTGCTCCTCAGAGGAGCGAGCAAACAGATGGGTGTGCTGATTGGGTGGATTTAAAAGGACAGATGACAACTGAGACCACAGGGTTTAGGATTCAGTCAGTGCTTAATCAGCAGGGGTGAGTTTCTTGAGAGGGGTGGTAGGAAGCTGGACCCCCCCCCCACTTTGGGATCTGAGTTACTAGTTGCCTCACTTCTGTGTGTCTGTCCATCCATTGCTAAGGAGCCCGACAACGCTTCATTAAGCGCTCAGCTGCTAACCCATAAGTCAGTGGTTCAAGACCACCAGCCGCCCCCCAGGGATAGCCTTCTTTTGTCCAGATGACCAACAACAAACCAAACTTGGGGCGGCAGAGTGGATTTGGATCTGCAGAGCCACACTGCAGAACCGCCCGAGGGGGTTCCACATCTGCCCGTCTTTATGACAGAAGCAGCCGGCCACGTCTCTCGTCCCTGGGGTTACCGGCTGGTTCCAAGCTCTAAGCCAAATTCTCCCAAGGCTGACTTTGATCAGAACCACCCCTACTCCCAGAGTTGGTTTGCAGCCCTCCCCCGTTCTCAATTCAGGGGACCCACTTCCTATGGACACCACAGGTTATCAGGGACCCCGTGAGTGCCCACCAACTCCACAGCTCCTGGAGACAGAGTGGGTCAGGGGGCAGAGGTAGTGTTGTCAGATGCCATCGAGTCAGTAGAGCAAAACACTGCCCTGTCCGACCCCATCCTCACAGTCGCTCTTATGCCGAGCCCGTGATTGCGGGCACTGTCAGTCCATCTCCTCCTGGCCTTCCTCCTTTCCACTGGCCCCCCACTAGGCCTAGCACGATGTCCTCCTGCGGGGACTGGTCTCTCCTGACAACGTGTGTAGAGTACCGGAGACCAGGGGGCAGAGAGCCTGAGCTCAAATCTCAGTTCTATTTAGTTTTTAGGTGCCCGTGGACAAGGCCTTATGCTCTTGGAGCCTCAGTTTCCCCAGGGGCAAAGTAAGAATACTACTGCCTCCCTAGGGGCCCTCTGGATGGAATCAAATGGTTAAGCAATCAGTGGGCTGTGCCCATACACCCAGCAGCGCCACCGAAGAACTGGCCAGTTTCTGAGATTTCGGTGGAGCAGTGCGTTCTGCGCTGCAGTCGTGGCGCGGCTGTGAGTCGCTGTGCAAACGATGACAAGACCAACTGCTTCCCTCCCATCCCAGCATCTGACCAAACCGGGCCATCACTAAGTCCCTGGTTTGGCTTGGTGGGGGGTGGCTGCTGGGCCCCGGTGGAGGCAGGGAGAGCGGCCAAGCAGGGAGAGCGGCCTGGCTCATGGAAATCGCATGCAAATGCAATGCAAACCCCACGCAAACGCGGGCCCATCGCCGGCGTGGGGGGGCGCTCGCTGACCCCGCGGGCTGTGTCTTGGCGGAGGCTGGTCGGGCGCTGACCAGCAGGAGAGGCGTCCGCTGGCCTGCAGTGCCGTGTCCATGTTTACAGCCGGCCGCCCGCCAGGCGCCCCGCGGCCGCCGCTGGGCGGGGAATGGAGACGCGGCTCGGGCGGGGCTGCGAGCGCTGGGTTATTAGGCGCCTACTGTGTGCGGGGAGCCCCACGCGGCCCAGCAGAGGGCTTCGGGGGCCCCTCGCCTGCGCGCGCCCGGGGAGGTTTCCTGCAGGAGCTGAGCGGGGAGAAAGGGAGGGGGAGGGGATGGACGGAGAGCGGCGTCGCGGTGGAAAGGCCTGGAGGTGGGACGCGAGGTCCGGGCAGCTTCACTCCAACGCGGCCCACTGCTGGTCATTAGTTTACCCATCCGGAGGGGAAGCCGGGGCCCCGGAGGGGCAGGCAGTCACCCGAGGACATCAGTAACTAAGCGACAGCGGTCCCGCCGCCAGACGCAGCTCAAGCACCGGCCCTGCCCCGAACCTTTGTCCCGCAGCGCCTCCTGCCGGTATGGCCTCGCCTCCCCGCACTGCGACCTGCTGCTGGCGGTTCCCTGCCTCCTGCCTCCGGGCCTTTGCACTGGTGGGCCATCCTGCCCATTCTAAAAGTCTCGGCTCCATGATCCGCGTCTCTCCCGCCGGGATTTTCCCGATCGTGTCGAGTGGTTCCTTGGTGAATCGTGTCTGCGTTATTTTTGACCATTAACCAGGAGTTGTTCCAGGTCAGGTTCCCCCATACACACGCCCACCCCCAGCTGTGTGCCCAGAGCCCCGCTTGCTGATGGACTGACCGTGCCCGCGCCCACAGGCCGAGGATGCAGCGCTGGAAGGCGGCGGCCTTGGCCTCGGTGCTTTGCAGCTCCGTGCTCTCTGTCTGGATGTGTCGAGATGGCCTATTCCTTAGCCAGCGCCTGGCACCCGCCCGGACCCCACTGCGCCGGCCGCCTCGCACCCTGGACGCCCGGATCGCCCGCCTGGCCCAGTGTAAGCTCCTCCCGTTCTCATTTAGGGTGGACATGAAGGAGTCTTGCTAGTGCAGTGGGTTTCACGTGGGCTGCTAACAGTCCAGTTAGCAATTGGATCCCACCAGCGGCTCCTGGGTTTAAAAAAAAGAGGCTTTTTATTCTAGTCAAGATATACAGCCTGGGAAGCCCACGATTCTACTCGTCCTGTAGGGCCTCTATGAATCAGCTCAACTGGTCAGCAGGGAGAAAGGGGTTTATGTATGTATGCATGTATGTATGTATGTGGATGGCCCAGCAGCATGGTGCTAACCAAGATTGTATGAACCCACTCAGCTCTAGGCAGAAAGCCCTGGCCCTCTATTCCCATGTAGATTCCAGAACCCCCTCGGGGCTGTTCCATTGGACACGGGAACTTGTAACATCAACACCAGTCATGGTGGAACTTGAGTTTGTGGAGTGGGGTGACCAGGCTTTCTTTAGCAGGAGGAGGGAGGGTGCAAATCCCCCCCAACGGCCTGGCACGTAGTATGGTGTGTGTGTGGGGCGGGGGTGCTGGGAACTGTGGTCTCTTGGCTCAACTGTCAGAAGGAATTAGGCTCTGAAGTTGAGGGGGGCCAGATGGAGATTAGCTCCGGGCAGTCTGTCTGGGTGCCCCCCCCACAGCCCCGCGGGAGGTGGGTGATGGGGGGTTGGGAGGTTTAAGTCCATGATGCACCAGGGTGGACAGGGACCAAGTGGAGTGAGGACAGAGAAAGATCTAGAGGCAGAGAGCGAAATCTGAGAGATGGTGGGGAGAGACACAGACCCGCACGCACCCTAAGGTGTGGCTCAGGCAGGGATCCGCCCAACACCTCACTCACCCCTGCCCCTGCCCAGCAGCAGGTTCCTTGGGGAGGCCTGATGCATAGGCCCAATGGGTGCGCGCGCGTGCACACACACGTGTCCCCGCGAGCGCGCTGGCGCAGGACTGGGCGTGAAGCAGGCAGACGCGTGCGGGGCGCCTGCAGGCGCGGGCCGCTGGAGCCTGCACGTCCACACCCGTCCTGGCGGCCCACACAATCCCTCTTTCTTGTCTTCACAATGGACAAGGGTGGCCCCCGGCGCGGGTTCCACTTCCGCCCCGCCCCCTACAGACAGAGCAGTTCTCCCCAGGACACTGGGACCCAAGGACCCAGGCGGGGCCCCCCCTCCCCAACCACCCTGAGCCCGTGTGTTGTGTGTTCCAGGACCCCAGGCGAAGCACGAGGGTGGAATTCCAGGCGGCTGGGAGGGTCTCGGCCCAGGGCGGGTGCCTGCCTGTCTGGTTTCCTGTCCTGGGCCAGCCCTGCTTCGGAGTGTGTGGGGGGGGGGCTGATCCCCAAAGCTGCTGGAGGGTGGCATTGCATCCTGTCCCTTTGCATCCCAGACCCCGTGCATGCAGCCAGCCCACTTTTGGAAGGGGCAGAGGACTGGGGCTCTGTTGTCTCTATCAACCCACCAGTGACCCCCAGACACACACCTCTGGGGTGGGAGCTCTGGGAATGATCTAGGTTGGCATCTACTTGCCAGAGGGCACTCCTGGTCAGCCCAGCCTAGTGGTCCTCCTTCTCCAGCTATGGCAGGTACTGTAAAAACCGCATGTACTGTCAGGAAAACTGAGGCACTGAGCAGGGCCAGCTCCTGTCTGCAGCTGCAGCCAGCCTCAAAGCCTGCATCTGTCTGGCTTCTGCGTCCAGCCTTAGAAACGATTCAACCCACTCCTGCATAGCGGGGAGCCCCTTCCCTTAGGCCCCTCAGGAAGCTCCCTCTGTGACAGCCAGGTGCAGTACCCCTGGGGCAGGTGGGGACCTCACTGAGGATTTCCTCTCCAAACCACAAGCATGACTGCCACCTGCCTGGTGGCTGGGAAGCCCTGTCTGCCTGGCGGTCTACCTTCAGTGCTGTCACCACCATTCCATTTCTCTTTCTCTCTCTCTCTTTCTCTCTCTCTCCCTCCCTCCCTCCCTCCCTCCCTCCTTCCCCTGGGTCTGTGTTGCTCCAGTCAGGGCTGCAAATAGACTGGGGCTTCTCTGGGAACCAGAGGGGAGCGGGGCTTTAGGCACAACATAGACTCAGGCTGGAGCCTTGGGAGGCCGCCTGCTGGTAGCATGGCCTTGGACTCTTCTTTCCTCACACAGGACCCTAGAGGCACAATGGTTACGCGTTCACCTTCAAACCACAAGGTTGTCCGTTCGACCCCATCCAGCAGCTCAGAGGGAGAAAGATCAATGTAGGAAGCCTTACAGAGCAGTTCTAGTCTGTCACATAGGGTTTGTAGCAACATGGAATTCTCTGAGATTAACTGCTGTCCCCTCCAGGGGGTGTCCCATCGCCACTCTGTATTCTCAGAGGCCCAACTCTGATTTGGTTGGATGGGGAAACTGCTAAGTGGTGGACAACCCAGGGTGAGGTGGGGGGCACTACAGAGAAAGTGAGTTAACGACTGACTTGGTACCTGGGGCAGGGCAGCACAGGGATGGGGTCCAGAGCGAGTAGTGGGGATCAGTGGGGAGGGGAAAGTGGGTCCCAGCTCAAAGGAGAGCATGAGGGAAAGTAGCTCCCCGACCCCCGGCGCTGAGAAAAGGCTAGTAGGGTGTGAGCAGCCATCAGGGTCCAGTGTCGGGGCTAGATCCGAACCCCAGGTCGGTGTATAAAGCCCTGGGAGACAGAGCAGCAGGGATCAAAGACGGTGCCGCAGCGTCCAGGGCGCCCCAGAAAGGCTCTGGTTTTGCAGATGAGCCTGGGAGGGTGGGGGGAACCCCCTGCTGACCCTGTCCCCCTTTTCTCTCTCTCCATCCCCGCAGACCGAGCACTGCTGCAGGGCGCCCCAGATGCGGTGGAACTGCGCGACCTGGCGCCCTGGGCCGGGAGGCCCCCAGGTGCACGCCGTCGGGCGGGGCCTCGGCGGCGGCGCGCGCGCGCGCGCTCCAGCACGCGGCCGTGCGGGCTGCGCGAGCTCGAGGTGCGCGTGAGCGACTTGGGCCTGGGCTACACGTCGGACGAGACGGTGCTGTTCCGCTACTGCGCAGGCGCGTGCGAGGCGGCCGCGCGCTTCTACGACCTGGGGTTGCGGCGCCTGCGCCAGCAGCGGCGCGTGCGGCGGGAGCGGGTGCGCGCGCAGCCCTGCTGCCGCCCGACGGCCTACGAGGACGAGGTGTCCTTCCTGGACACGCACAGCCGCTACCACACGGTGCACGAGCTGTCGGCGCGCGAGTGCGCCTGCGTGTGACCCTACCTCACCCGGCCGGGCGGGACGGCCCGCGGCAGACTGACCGCGCGCAAACGAGGCCGTCGAGGCCCGCCCTGGAGACGGACTCTCGGGAGGAGAGGATTGTCCCGACATAAAGTGTGGGAAAATGAAGCCAGGCTCGTGCTTCCGCGCTCCCCAGGGCTCCCCAGCGTCAAAGGAGCCGGTGGGGGAGAGGGGGTGATGGGTGTCATCTGCAGCGGGGTGAGGCTTTGGGGAGAGGGGAGGAAAACATGCATAGAGCAGGATCATGGAAAAGTGGGGGCAGTGTTTGGGGGAGAAGTGTTCCCACCTGCCCCTCCCCGCTAGGTGGGCTTGTGAGGAGGAAGCGCGAGGCTTGCCGGGGCAGAGGGAGATGAGACTGAGGTCTGCGTGGACCCAAGCTGCTTTGCCTGATGGCCCGTCCCATCAGGGTGAACTCCCAGCCGCTATCTTCTTTCACAGCTAAAAATACCCGCGCAGCCCACCTCCGGGGTGGGGGTGGGGGGAGGAGGCTGAGCCAACGCTTGTTGGAGCAGAGCTGAATCCCCAGGGACCTGGGTCCTGGACCCATAAAAGCCTTGGCTGGGCCAGAGGGGGGATTTACGACGCCCCCCAGGAGAACTGAAAGTACGCTGAGCTGTGTTTATATTCGCCTGCGGTGTCACCTTGATGCTTGACAGGCCGGCTGAAGGGCTGGGCTCTGGTGGGTCTCATAGTCTGGGAAGGGGGAAGGGTCCAAGTGTGTGTGTGTGTGTGTGTGTGTGTGTGTGTGTGTGTGTGTGTGTGTGTGTGTGTGTGTGTGTGTGTGTGTGTGTGTGTGTGTGTGTGTGTGTTAGAAGAGGGCCATCACGAGGAAGTCTCATCCTGATTCACGCCCCAGACTGGGAGCTCTGTAGGTTACCCCTAACCACCCTCTCGAAGGCATTCTCCTAAGGCCTGGCTCCACCCCTCCTCCCTGGTCCTGCCCCTTCCACTGACCAGGCTCCCACATCTTCCCACACGTCTGAGCTCAGGGCCACCCTTCCAGACCGGTCCTCATTCCAAAGCTGAAACTGTCCTCAGGGGTCCACCAGCCAGAATCCCTCCCCCAGGACTCTGGCTGCACCTGGAGACACTTGAAGGCAGCTAACAAGCAGGACTTCCAGGGAGCTGGGAACTCAGGGTTTGGAGTCAGGGCTGAGCCGGAACCTGTGGGTGGTCTGCTCAGAAAGCAGTTCCCGGGCCTTGGCTGGCTGGGGTCCCTGTCCACCCCCACTGCCTCTGACTGTGAGGTTTGAGGCAGGGGTGGAGGGGTAGGGGGGTGGCTTTCTCACCATCTTGGCTGGGTCGGTCCAGCCATGCAGAATGATCCGAGTCTCCAGAAGCTGGGCAAGCCCAGGTGACATTTGCTCAGAGCCTGAGTTTCCCTACCAGGAAGGACCCTGGGTGTCCTGGGGAGGCCTCTAGTTCCAACCTGTTGTGTCCAGGATGCAGAGCAGGGAAGCTGGTGCCTAGCCCAGTCAGGGGCCCCCTGAAGCTGAGCTGCCTCTGTGTATATGTGTGTGTGTGTGTGTGTGTGTGTGTGTATGTGTGAACTCAGCCTCCTTGTCTCCCACCCAGATCCAACATCCCAACCACAGGGCGCTGGCTCAGCCGCAGAGAATCGCAGTGTAAACAGAGCAGCCCCCGCAGACCCGAGGCTCGGGTTCCTGGCAACGCACACCACACACAGGATCCCGGTCCCCACTGCCACACACACACACACACACACACACACACACACACGTGTATACACACACAGTACACACCCTCAGTGCAGCCACACACATACAGTACAAATCATACATGTACACCCCAGGCACACACTTCTGTTCACACACAGTGCTCAGAGATGACCACTCCCACGGGGATCACACAGTTACGTGTGACTCACGCACAGCCTCAGCCCCAGACACGCACAGCATCATGTCCCTACCAGCCTACTTCTGTTCACACCCAGTCACAGTGTGTCCTCACCAAGCCTCGCTGCTGCCCTTTCAGGCTGACACGCTCAAGGGTCACATGCTGAGTGGGGCGGCCACGCAGTCACAGCGCAGCCCCGCACAGGGACACACAGCTACACCGGCAGCCACAGGCCATCACAGCTACCCTCACACAGTCACAAGCCACAGCGCACCCCACACAGCATGCACATGGATGGTAGCAACTACACAATCAGAGTCCTCGGCACTCACACCCAGCCCCGCGTCCTGCACACTGACCCTCACACACGCACTTAGCATCCCAACAGCCCCCACGCCCTCACACTGACCCTCCTCTCACACACGCAGTCACAGGAGCTGGACCCAGCCGTACACGCACCTTCGCTGACACACACAAACACAACCACACACTTGGCCAACAGCCGCACCCCTCACACACTGCCCTTGCCTTGCACACACTCAGACATGCTCCCAGTGACACACACACACACTCAGCTAACACTGCACACTGGTGGTCTTGCTCACCCCCATAACCCCCCACAAGACACCACCGCCCTCCACAGAGCATCCCCTGCCCTTCTCAGTGTCCCCGCCCCACCCCAGCATCTCAGTCAGGCACGCTCAGCAGCCCCCCCCTCACACACACACACATCCTCATGTTTAAGCCCTGCTCTGTGGGACCCGCAGAGGCAGGTAAGGCTCCAGCAGGTGAGGTCCCTGATAGATACACATCACAAATGTAGCATCCCAGCAGCCCCACCCCCCCACACTGCTCCTCTGTTACCAAGCGCTCCCCACCACCATACATACTCCCTTGCTGATACACAAACACAATCACCTTGATCCACAGCAGGCCCCCAACAGCCTCCAAGGTGAGATTCTGGCCGGGGAAGGCCTGGCAGGTGAAGCACCAGTAGGTGAAGTCCTGAAGGTATGCTCTCCAGCAGACGAGCTCCCCCAAAGTGAGGTTGCCCCTGGCAGGTGTAGTTCCAACAGGTTGGTCCCTCCAAGCCGGGAGGCCTCTCTTAGAGATGGAGTCTCCAGCAGGTGAGCCCTCCTGGCAGGGACCGGCTCATGTGAACCAGGATGCACTATGCACTACCTTGTACCTGCTGCCCCTCTCAGCTTCCAGCAAGCCTGTGCCTCCTGTAGCCAGCCAGGTCCCCGTCCAGAGCCTGCACGTGGCAGGCTGGAGCCTGGGGAGTCAGCCGTGGGCATGAAGGCATAGTGGGACCTGCGGGGACCCAGCACCACCAGCCTGTCCCCGGCCTGCAGTACGGTCTTCCCTCTGGTAGGCCAGGGAGAATTTGTGCAGGGTCTGCCCTTCCAGCAAGGCCGCTGGAGGCAGCACCCAGTGGGAGCAGTCATGCAGGTCCCCCTGGAGGTGGGGCCACAGCTGCTGGTCATCACACACCTGGGCCTGGGCCTCCTGCCAGGTGAACACCACCCAGCTCACCAGCTTGGTCTCTGCTGAGCCCTGGCTCCAGCCGTAGTGTGCGCAATGATGTCGGAGTAGCTGCAGTGGGCCAAGATCAGGTGCAGGTAGCCGTCCAGGGTCTGCCTGCCCAGGGTGTGTAACTGCCGGCAGTTGGAGCGGGACTGCAGGCTGAACCAGCCCAGTGCTGGCCTGGGGGTCGTGGGGAGGGCGGGGCTGTTCCCTCCAGCGGACGGCCTGGGGGTCCACACTGCAGTCAGCCATCGGTCCTCCAGACCATAAACAGGGACAGGTCCACTGGGATATGGAAGGGCCATGCCTGCAGCAGGATGACCAGGTCAGAGATGGGAGGTGCTGCTTCCCAGGGCTTCCCAGGCCAGATGGTGGATTTAATCAGTGGCATGGGGGTGGGGCCCGGAGCCACGTGCAGGTAAGAGAGGATGCCGCAGCAGCAGCAGCAGGCTCAGGAGCAGTGAGGTCCAAGCTCAGAAGCTGGGGGAGGGAGTAGGGTGGAGGCCTCACTGACAGAATAACAGCTCCAAGGCAGATGGAGGGGCACCCCTAGTCCTGGGGTCACAGTGGCTTGATGCCCTTCAGTTGGCCCCAGAGGACAAGCCCACCCCTACCCCATCAAGGGCTCAAACTGCTCCCTCAGGTGTTCTTGGAAGGAGTGCTGGAGGTATGCAGACGGTGATGCCCTTGGCTGCTACCCAAAGGTTAGTGGTTCCAGCCCACCCATCGGGGCTGAGGGAGCAAGGCCTGAGGCTTGAACTGTAAAGGCCACAATAAAACAAAACCACAGAGTTATTTCATGCTGTCTCAGGGGGCTGTCCACGGTGATTCAATAGCCCTGAACAACAATCATCTTTACGGAAGCAGACTGCCTGGCTTTTTTCCCCTCTGAGCCGGAGGTGGCGGGGGGGGGGGGGGGCCTTTAAACCGACACCTCGCTGGCCAGCCACCAAGTGCTCGCATTGTCCATATAATTTTCCAAATGGGAAAGCTGAGGCCAAGAGACTCGCCGCAAGGAATCTGCAGAGCTGGGATTTGGCCAAGGTGGCCGGCCCCAGACTTCATTCTTTCCCAGCCCAAGTCACTGGGAAGGGGGAGCAGGTGCCAAGGACTCTCAAGTCCCCCCACCCAGCCCCGCCAGGTCCCAGCTCCTCTGGACTCCTATCTAGACCAAACCAAACCAAAACCTAACTCCCTGCCATTGAGTCGACCCCACCTCACAGCGACCCTCTAGCACAGGGCAGAGCTGCCCCTGTGGGCTTCCCGGGCTCTGACTACTGGAGTAGACAGCCTAGTCTTTCTTCCCTGAATGGCTGGTTCTTTCAAAGTGCCAACCCTGCAGTGAGCAGCCTGTGCTGGCCTAGGTAGACTAGAGAATCAAGTTCATAGACCTTCATATGGGTATAAGAAAGAGCTTTGTATACAAGAGCAATTGTATATTAAGAAAACATCACAGCCAAGCCCAGACCAAGTCCATAAATCCCATATTAGTCCACATGTCCGATACCTCTCTGTAAATTCATCTTCAGACTCATGCAGCACATTCAATGATGCTGAGTGCAGGAAGATCACAGGCCAGTAGGTGGAAAGTCTTGTGGGTCCAGTGGCAATGGAAGCATCTCAACACTGGCGTGGGTCTCCCCGTGGCTCCTCCAGCTCCAGGGCTCTGGCTCCTTCAGCATAACTCCATGTGTCTTGTCAACAGGAATGTCTCCAGGGGGACAGCCTATGTCTGGTCTCCAGTGAGCTTTTTATCTCCTTTGAGCTTCCAAATAAGGTCACCAAGCTGCAACCTGACTGACGGGCTAGACTCACCTTCAAAAACCAATAGATTATGTAACTGTCACACAGCACCACATAACCATTACAGCGCCAGGACACCATCTCATCTGGACAGCCTGTTACAGAAGCGTCCAACCCCAGGAGGGGAGGTTGGAATCCAGGACTGTCTCTCCTTGGGAGGGGGAACAAAGCATTTGGGTTATGGAGGTTATGTAGGAGCCTGCCAGATAGAGTTGGGGCTTGGGGAGGGGCATCCTAGCAGAGGGAACAGCCATTGCAAAGCTCTGACCAAAGGATGGGGCGAGAGGCAGGACAAAAGGAGCTCTGCAGGCTCCACACTGAAACTTAACTGCTCGTCTGGAGAATGGGTGCAGTCAATGAAAGCGTGCAGGCTCAGGCTCACTTCGAGGCACCTCAGAAGAAAGGCCTGGTGATCTGACTTTCCTAAAGACAACAAGCAGGGAAACCCAGTGGAGCCATTCTGCTCGGTACCCAGGGGGTGGGGGATCAGGAGTGGGGTCTGCCGCATGGTTCTGGGGTTCTGGACACCAGGAAGACTTCGGACATGTTGTCGGGAGAGGCCAGCCCCTGGAAGAGGACATCACGTCCGGGACAGCAGAGGGGCAGGGAACGAGAAGGCCTGAGACAAGATGGATGGGCACAGTGGCCGCAACAATGGGTTCAGGCACAGGGACAGTGGCGAGGACAGTGCAGGACTGGGCAGGGTTCGCTCCGTTGGTCGCAGTCGGATTGCAATGTGTCAGAACCAACACAAAGGCCTTGGTCTGCCACCAAACCGTGGACAAGCTGAAGAAGAACCAAAACCAACCGCTGTGATCAGCCGAGTCCACGCCTGCCAGCCTGGGGGACAGAGGAGAGCCGTGCATGTGGGTGTCTCCCGCTGTCCTCACACAGGAGGAAGCAGACTGCCACCACCACCCCACCCCACCCCGCTCCCGCCGAGCGGCTCCCGGGTCCCAACTGTTGCCCTTTCCATGCTGAAGCTAGTGCTTAACCACTATGCCACCAGGACCCCTTTAAGCCACTGTGACCTCAAAGCCAAACCAGATCACCTGCCCTGGGGCCCGTTCCCACTCACAGCGACCTCCTCTAGAATTTTCTGGCTGCCACCCTTTACAGGGGCAGGCAGCCTCACTTTTCCCCCGAGGAGCAGCTGGGGGGCTTGAACCACCAACCTTGCGGTGAGCAACCCGATATTTACCTGACACCAAAGAAAACCAAACTCACTGCCTTGGTGTCAATGCCAATGCACAGCGACCCCACAGGACAGGGTGGAACTGCCCCTGTGGGTTTCCAAGATCATCACTCTTGACGGGAGTGGAAAGCCTGGTCTTTCTCCCAAGGGGCAGCTGGAGGTTTCAAACTGCCGACCTTGAGGCTAGCAGCCCAACATGTAACCACGAGGCCACCAGGGCACCAGGCAGCTCTGGTAGTGCAGTGGTTAAGCCCCACAGGCTCTGTCCCCACACAGTGGCCCTGAGACCTTCCAGCTCAGCTGTAATTAATACCCTCAATGGTGCATGCACAGGACTCGCCGGGTGCGACAAACAAAAGTTTGGAAGCCCAGGTCCACTGAGAGACACCTGTGAAGAAAGGCCTGGTGATCTGGCGCCGAAAGCTCTGCCCTTGAAAACCCTTTGGAGCGAAGTTTCCCCTCGGACCCCCATGGGGCCGCCATGGGGCCAAGTCGACTCCACAGCAACCAGATTTTAAAAGCCTCGAAGGGGAAGCAATGTGATAAGCAATCGTGATTTCAGACCTACTGACCCTGGGGCTTGGCCCAAATGCTCATACGCATGTGTATACCAGAGCACTTGGGACCAAGCCACCTTCCCATCCTTGGGAGGCTGGTTCAATCTCTGCAGTGGAATACTACACAGCTGGGGAAAATGAACCAGGGAGCCCTTGCCAGGCGCCGAAATCCACAGGCCCCGGGGGGCGTCCAGACCAGACCTTGACGTTCCCTCAAGTTGGGGGACCTTCTTTAGAAGAAGCAATCAGAGCTGAAATGTAAAAATAACACTGCCATCAAGTCGATGCTAACTCACAGCGACCTTACGGGCTGGGTCAACCTGCTCCTGTGTGTTTCCAACACGAGCCCTTTGGAGGAGCAGAAAACCCCGGCATTCTTCCCGCAAACAGCGGTGGTTTCGAACTGCTGGCCTTGCAGTTGGTGGCTGAACACGTAACCACTATGCCACCAGGGCTCCTTAAGAAGCAAACATTATTTTTTTAAAAAAGCACAGCTAAACTCCTTGCCATTGAGTTGACCCTGACTCACGGCAACTCTGTAGGATAGAGAAAAGCTGCCCCTGCGCACTTTGAGACGGAGCAGACAGCCTCGTCTTTCTCTGAAGGAGCAGCGGCGAGTGTTGAACTGCTGACCTTGTGTTTAGCAGCCCAGCCCGATGTCTTCCCCACAACGCCACCAGGGCTCCGTAATCTCTGTTATGAATCCAGAATCAGGGAAGACATCAAAGCCCTGAAGCTTAAGGGAGAAGCCCTGGATGGGACACCCTTGTGATCAGCTGCTAACCGAAGAAAGGTTGGGGGTGTCTGAACCCACCTGGCTGTGCAGCGGAAGAAAGGCCTGGTGATCTGCCATTAGAGGACAGTCAGAACACCCCGTGGAGCAGCTCTATGACACCAGGAGTCGGAACCGATGCCACAGCCACGCACTTGCTGCTAACATGACCTTGGTCTGATAAGAAACCGTTTACAAGGGAGAAAAGCCCCATCGCAACCAGTCAGTGGGTTGGAGCTGCTCCTGTGGGTTTCTAAGGCTGTCGTCTTTTTAGGAACGAGACTGGTCCACCTTTCTCCCCCAAAACAGCCCCTAGGTTCCGACTGCCGAAGCCCCCCCTTACCAGCCCACTGCACGACTTAACAGCAACACCAAAAACCCCTCAAACTCCCTGCCATCGAGTTAGTGCCGACTCCCAGGGGCCCTAGAGGGCAGGGTAGACCTGTCCCTGCGGGTTCCCAGACTGGGACTCTTAGAGGAAGAGAGAGCTTCCTCTGTCTCCCGGGGAGCAGCTGGTGGGTTTGAACTGGTGACCTTGCAGTTAGCAGCCCAACGCTCACCACCACGCCACCAGGGCGCCTCGTTGTACCGCTGGGGTTCCTTTAAGCCACGCCCACTTCAGTGGAATAGATTCCAACTCACAGTGTCCTTAATTCAGTCCTGCCCTGCCCTCGGGAGCCTGGTGGTGCGGTGCTTAAGCGTGTGGCTACTAACCGTGAGGTTGACACCTTGGGACCCCGCAGAGGTCCCGAGGGAGGAAGCTCAGTTGCTCTGACCTTGAATTGGGAACACCTGGTTCGCAGGAGTCTGCGGATGATAGTGGGGCCCCCAAATCCATTTGCAGGTTCCCCACGTGGATGAGGCCTCTGGTGAACCCCCTCTGGCCATCGCTGAAGGATGTGAACATCCCAGCTATGGGACAGAGCATCGTGAAGTCGATTACGGCAGACATAATTAGATTAAACTGTCATGCTGGGTCATTTGATCTCCCTTTTGATCCATGTTAAAGTCGTTTCAGTTGGGAAAAGAAAGTGAAGGAGAAATAAGCATGGCTTAAGCTTCTGATGAATTCCCCGTGACCGCGGCCCGGGACACGAGCAGCCTCACTACCACGCCGGCGCACTGGGAAGCGGGCGACGCAGATACAGTTAGGCTAAAATCAAACACCGTATCGCTTGATCTCCCCTTGGACCCATTTTACATTTATTCTAGTTTTTTTTTTTAATGTTTTCTGCTTTCTTTTCCATTGAGGTTTTTATCTGCTTTATCGTTGTCGAGGTTTTTTGTCTGTTTTTTTTTAACATGTTTTTTTCCAAATGGTTCTTTTGGGGGATGGCAGGGAGGTTGTGGGGGGAGTGGGGAGCTCATAGCATTGCGTGCAGAAGGAAGGAAATGGTCTAGAATGGTTGTGGCGATGGTTGTGCCACTCTTTCCTGGTGTGCCCTGTGGGTTCCATGTTCATACAGTGGTTTACAATAAAACCAGGACAACAAGAAGAAAAGCTTTCTACCTTTACCGGGACAGTTCTCCCCAACACGTGGGCTTGCTGAACACGCCATGGGCGACAACCTTGTACTGCTCCTGAGGGACCTCAAGACTCAGTTACAGAGGGCCTTCAAATGCTGTTTGGCTGTAAATACACATTTAGACAGGAGATGGCATGGGTGTGTGTGGCTTGTATGTGTGTGTGGAGGGGGCATGCATTGACAAGGGGAGAGTGGGTTTCTGTGGACGGCGGTAGCATCCTCTGGAAATGGATGCTTATGTCCTCAATGCCACTGGCTTGTCTGTGTTGGAAAACAAGCAAACAAACAAAAGTTGAGTTGGCCAATGTGGGACTTTCTCACCCGAAGGTGGTTAGAAAGTCAGAGAACCCGTTGCTTCTTGGCCGAGCTGCCATCTCGGTCCATGCCCTGCTCAAGGCTGTGTTTCCACCACCCTGCCTCCTCCTTGGAGAATCCTGTGCTCTCCGACTGGCGTCCCACGGGGAGGGACGTCTGGACATCTTTGAGGCACTCAAACCGGGTTCCTTGTCAGTGTCTGTGTCCGTCCGGGTGGACTAGAGAAACAAATCCAGAGACATGCATGTGTGTCTGAGAAGGAGCTTGATATCAAAGAATCATTGTCTATTAAGAAAACATCCCGGCCCAGTCCAGATCACAGTCTGTAAGTCCGATATTAGTCCGATACCAGTCTGTAAATTCCCCCTCCAGACCCATGCAGCCATGCCATGATGCCGAGTGCCGGAAGCTCACAGGTCTGTGGGTGGAAAGTCTTGTGGATTCAGTGGCAGTGGAAGCATCTCAGTGCTGGCGTGGGTCTCCACGTGGCTCCATCAGCGTAACTCCATGTGGCTTGTCAGCAGGAATGCCCCACAGGTAGACGAAGCAGAGTGGGTCTGACCTCCAGTGAGCTATTTATCGCCTCAGCACTTCCGAATGACGTCATCAAGCTGCGACCTGATTGACAGGCTAGACTCCACCCCTCCCCTCTTCATAGTCACAGGTTGACACCAGAAGATGTAAGGACCACATAGTCTCAGTGTTTGAGGAACAAAAAGACATTGGGAGGGACAAAAGCAGGGCTGGGAAGTGAATGGGGCTGGACTTCCCAAAGCAACTCCGGTAGCACAGCCTCCGTCCGTGTCCTCAGAGAACGAGCAGGTGTGTCACCACAATGGAAAAGAATTGTTCAGTGCAACTGCCCTGGTCTTTGTGCCCACCAATGTCCTTTCCAAGTATCTTAGAATTTCTTCATCATTAATTGCTGTGACCATGCTGTGTCACTGAGGAAACTCTGTCAAGGTGACTCCTTCAGAGAGCAAACGTGAAGATGTGTCTGATGGTGCACGTATAGCCCTGCTGACAAAGCCGGGCAAAGACATCCTCAGCACAGAGCATTGCAAATCACTATCCCTCGTGAACATCGGTGCAGCAATTCTCAACAAACTTCTAGCTAAGAGAATCCCACAACAGCATGACACGGTCACCGAGCGGGGCTCCTCCTGGACATACAAGGATGGCTCAGCACCAGAAGGAGAATCACTGCAAGCTGTCGTAGAACTAAGACAAAGATCTGCGTGATCATAGTAATCGGTGGAGAAGAGGCATTTGACAAAATCCAACACCCACTTCTGACCAAAATACTCAACTAAATAGAAATAGAAGAGAAGTTCCTTAACCTAATCAAGGCCCTACCTGCAAAACGAAAGGCCAGCATCTCACTCAGCGGGGAGAGACACGGGAGCGGTCCCCTGGTGAACGGGACCCAGACCAGGACGCCCCCCGCCATCACACTTCTTCAATATCCTGCTGGAAGTCTTCGAGCCATTAGACAGCAAAAAGAAAACAAACGCCTCCAAGTTGGTACAAAGAAAAGTAAAACGTTCTCTATTTGCAGAGAAGGCCTTGTGCGTCCAGTGGCGGTGGAGGCATCGCAGTGCTGGCGTGGGTCTCCACGTGGCTCCTGCAGCTCCAGGGCTCGGGCTCCATCAGCGTGGCTAATGCCCCACCGGGACATGAAGCAGAGAGAGTGGGTCTGGCCTCCAGTGAGCTATTTACCTCCTCAGCGCCTCTAAATGAGGTCATCTGCATCCACAAAACGTTCTCTGATGCTGTACGTAGAAAACCCCAAAGACGTGGGGAGAACACTTTTGGAACTAAGTGAAAGATCGCGCGAAGCGGCAAAGTCCAAGACCAACGCACAGATATCCACTGGATTCCTGCATCCAATGCAGACTCGTCGGAAGTACCACGGAGTGCTGAAAGGACAGACTGGTGTGTCTTGGGAGAAGAAGTGCCGCTGGAATCCCCCTTAGAGAGGAGGATGGGGAGACTGCGTGTCACGTGGTACTCTGGGCATGTTGTCCGGAGAGACCAGTGCTTGGGGGAAGGCATCATGCTTGGTGGCGTGGAGGACTGATGATGAAGAGGAAGGCGCTCAGCAAGATGGACGGACACAGCGGTGCAGCAGCGGGCTGGGGCTCGGGCACGGTGGCGAGGAAGGCGCAGACTGTGCGGTGTTTGGTTCTGTGGTGCACGGGGTTCCTGTGGGCCGGAACCGGCTCGACAGCATCCACCAGCAACATGCTCATGAAGCGAGCTCTGAAAGGAAAATCGGTAAAACAAGACCATTGACAACAGCCATCAAACTGTGAAATACTTGGAATAAACCTCACCAGGGGAACCAGAGACTCGTATAAAGAAAACTACAAAACTGTAAAACCGAAGGATATGCCATTGTTATCCCAATCCCAGCACAATGCCTCAAAGAAACGGAAACACTTACCACCAAGTTTATGTGGAAAGGGAGGAAACCCAGGCTAAACAAGACACTATTAAAAGACAAAAACAAAGCAGGGGCCCTTTTATTCCCAGATTTAAAATCGATTATACAGTCACAGTAATCAGCCATAGACATGAAGACCAATGGATTAGATTTGAGGCCCCCAAATACAACCCACAACTATAGGCACCTGATCTTTGATAAAGGACTAAACCATATTAAGGAGGGAAAAGCGATTCTTTTCAATAAGTGGTGCTGGAAAAATGGAATCTGCAAAGGAATGGAAACAGGTCCCATAACTCATATTAAAAAATGAAGTCAGGATAGATTAAAGACCTAAATTTAAATCCTAGAACCAAAAAGACCATCCATGAAAAACAGAGAGAAAGTTAAGGGATGTAATACAAAACATAAATACACTACCAAGCATAATGAAAAATATACACACTGTAAAAGACAAACTAGAGGACTGGGGCCTTCTAAAAATACATTTGTGCGCATCAAAAGATTTCATCCAAAGGGTTCAAAAAGAATTCACAGATCAGGGAAAAGCATTTAGCGATGATATATCAGATAAAGGGCTAATGTTTAAAACCTGGTGGTTTAGTGGCTACGCATCGGGGTACTAATCACAAGGTCAGCAGTTTGAAACCACCAGCTGCTCTGCAGGAGAAAGACCAGGCGTTTTACCTCCATGAACAATTACAGTCTGAGCAACTCCCAGGAGCAGTTCCGCCCTGTCCTGTACGGTTGCTACGAGCTGGAGTTGACTCGCTGGCAGTGAGCTTGGTTTTTGGTTTATAAAACACTATAACACCTTCATTACAAATATATAGATAACCCAGTTTTTAAAATGGGCACAAGACATGAGTGGACAGTTGACTAAAGATGATATCCACATGGCTCATAATCATATGAATTCATGTTCATTAGCCATAAGAGAAACAAACGAAGACAATAATGAGATACCATCTCACACCAACACTCTTAGCAGGATTAAAACAAAAAGAAATGTCGGCAAGCCACTCATACACGGCTGATGGGATTGTAGAATTGTACGGCCACTTGGAAGTCACTATGGCACGTCCTTAAACAAATGCAAGTGCAATACCGTGACCGTAGAGGAATGGATAGACAACTGGTCATTTGTACAATGGAATATTATGCAGCCTTCAAAAATAACGACAAGTCTGTTAAACATCTGAAGACACGGGCAGAATTAGAGAACACTATGCTCAGCAAAGTCAGTCAATCTCGTAGAAACAAACATTTCACGAGACTATTCTAGAAAGGGGGAGGGGAAAGAAAATATGTGTTTCACACTAAACGATAAGGTTTTAACGACTATGATGAAGCCAGGGTCTTGGCGTGAGAAGGGGAGAGGG
Organism: Tenrec ecaudatus; assembly: GCF_050624435.1. Taxonomy (NCBI): domain Eukaryota; kingdom Metazoa; phylum Chordata; class Mammalia; order Afrosoricida; family Tenrecidae; genus Tenrec; species Tenrec ecaudatus. The sequence goes on from NC_134530.1 coordinate 5,984,784, forward strand.
AAGGGACACGAAAGTGAGGAGGGAGGGGGGCTGAGAAAAGGGGAAAATAAGAACTCCATATATGGGGGTGTGTGAATGGGGTACTGTTACCAATTTGGGAGAAAGACAGGGCTTTTGAATCCCATGAAGAGTTACTGTATTAGTCTGGGGAATTTAGAGAAACAAATCCACAGAAAAGCATGTATAAGAGAGAGTTTTATATCAAGGTTAAGTGTGCATCAAGAAAACATCCCAACCCAGTGCTGCCCAAACCCACAAGTCCAACACTAACCCATATGTCCAACACCCATCCACAAAGTCCTCCTCCATCTCACAAAACAGATGCAATGATGCCCACTGCAGGAGGAAAGCTGAGTCAGTGAATGTGTAAACATCTCAGCACTGGCAGGGGTCTCCAGCACTCAGGGCTTCATCGGGGTAAGTCCATGTGGCTTCTCCTTAGGGATGTCTTGCAGAAAGTGAGCCTTGCCAGCTGAACTGGCTAAGGCTGCTGCACCCTGGTCCGACCATCAGAGAGCAAGAGACCTGAGAACTAGAAAGGTGAGGCTCTCTGAGCCATTTATCCCTCTGCCCTTCAATTAACCTCCCATGTGTTTATCGGCCAGGTTGGCACAAGAAACTAACTCCATCAGTCACATTCTCAGAAACTCCCCTGGACAGTTCTACCCTGTCCTGTAGGGTGAGTGTGAATTGGCACTGACTCAGTGGTGGTGAGTGTTTGGGTTTGCTTCCTTGTAACAGATTTGATTAGATGAGGTGCATGACTGCGTAGACTGTGCCTTTCTTTGAATATAGTGTAGTCCACAAACAGAAGGAGACGTGTCTCTGTGTGTGTGTGTGTGTGTGTGTGTGTGTGTGTGTGTGTGTGTCTAGGTGTACATTTGAGAGAGAGGTCATGGTCTTTAAGATCCTCCAGGTTCCTTGCCCGTCAGATCTAAATAAAAGGAGGAAAAGTAAAAATGAAAGCAGACTTGGATTCTTTTGTGACATCCAAGTTGATTTCAAACAAACTCACAAGAATCCAAAGGAGAGCCACATACATGGGGCAAGATACCGCACATGTAGATAGGATAGATTGTGAACATGTCAATATTACCCACATGATCTATGAATACAATGCAACCCCAATCCAGATCCCAGCACCCTTCTTTAAGGACCCTTTAAGGCCAGGTCCCTTTTTAACCTCTTGACTGCTGCTTCCAAGAGCACTGATTGTGGGTCCAAGCAAGACAAAATCCTTGACAATGTCAATCTTTTCTCCATTGATCATGACGGTACCTCTTGGTCCAGTCATGACAGTCTGGGTTTTCTTTGGATCGAGTTGCAATCCACACTGAAGGCCGCCATCCTTGATGGTCACCTGCAAGTGCTTCAAGTCGTCCCCATTTTCAGGGAGCAAGGTTGTGTCCTATCTCGGGTGGTTGATAAGCCGGCCTCCGATTGTGATGCTACATCTGTCTTCACATAATCCGGCTTCTCTGATGATTTAGTCAACACCCAGATTGCACACCTTTCCTGATTTTACACCATGCTCTTGTTCTGTTTGCACGCCTGCCTCTTGATCCACGTGTGAGTGTCACATCCCCACAACGCAGTGTTCTGAAATTCCCGTTCCTCTCAAGGCTGTCCACAGCTCCCTGTCCGTGTCCTGCTGTAACCGTTGTTGGATGATCTTCAGCAAAATTCTTCTTGCATGTGGTCTATCCATGGTATTGTTCTATAATTTCAGCATTCTCCTGGGTCACCTTTTTTGGAAAGGGCACAAATATGGGTCTCTTCCAGCGAGTTGGCCAAGTCTTCCAAAGGTCCTGGCACAGAAGAGTGGGTGCTTTCAGCGCTTCGTCAGCTTGTGGAAACATTTCCACTGGGCATTCCATCCATGCCTGGAGCTTGGCTTTTGGCTAATGCTTTCAATGGAGCTGGGGCTTTTGTCCTTCAGCAACACGTTATTTTTCTTCTCCCCGCCCCCCCCCACAGTCTTATGGGCATATAGTTGACAGCCCATAAATTCCACAGTTCAGTCACATCGGGAAGAGGTGTACAATCATCACCACAATTGACTTTAGGACATTTCCTTCGTTCTAGTGCTCATCGTTCTCAGCCCCCATTCCCCTGCTACCTGCCCTGCCCTGCTCCTCCCCTCCCCGCCGCCGCCCCCCAGAAACCATTCATGCAGCTACTGTTACCTATCCTGGATTTCACATCAGGGAAACATTAAAATAAACAACCAAAAGACCTAATGATAAAAACAAAATGAAACAAATGAAAAACCTCAATGGAAGAGAAAACAATAAAAACTAGGACCAATTTATATGGATCACAAAAGGAGGTGAAACAATAAGATGTTGATTTTTCTTTTAAATCATTGGGGCTCTTAAAATTTTAAAATATTGGGGGCTCTCACAGCTCTTATAACATTTCATACATTGATTGTATCAATTCCATATATCAAATTGTATCATATTTGTACGTATGTTGCAATCATCTTTTCCAAACCATTTAAGGTGTTGATTTTTAACCTGACTGCTTTCTGCTGTTCACAACCCTTGTCCATGAGCACCACTGGTTCTTGCTCATCTGCTGCCTCCTTGTGGCAGTTACATCATCTCCTGTCAACTTGCGAAGGGGTGGAGTCTAGCCTGTCAATCAGGTCACAGCTTGATGACCATTTTTGGAGGCACCAGAGAGATAAATAGCTCACTGGAGGCCAGACCCATTCTCGCTCTCTGCAAGACATTCCTGTTGACAAGCCACATGGAGCTACTCTGCTACAGCCAGAGCCCTGGAGCTGGAGGAGCCACGTGGAGCCCCACGCCAGCCCCGAGATGCTTCCACTGCCACTGGATCCACAAGACTCCCCACCCACTGGTCTGTGATCTTCCTGCATTCGGTGTCTTGCATGTGTTGCGTGAGTCTGAAGAGGAACTTGTAGACTGGTATTGGACATAGGGGCTACTGTTGGCTTTATGGACTTCATCTGGACGGGGCTGGGATGTTTTCTTAAAATACAATGACTCTTAATGTAAAGCTCTTTCTTATACCCATATGCGTGTCTACGATTTTGTTTCTCTAGTCCACCCGGACTAACTCACCAAGACATGTGTGTGACGGAGAGAAATTGTCTGCAGCCTTCAGCTGCTCACAGAGACTTGTCTAGACATGTGTTTGGAATAAGGCTGTGTGTGGATGGAATTGTCTTCGTATTCCACAATCAAAACCCCACAGACAAACCCACGGCCATTGAGTGCATCCGGCTCACAGCAACCTTACGGGACAAGGTAGAACTGCCCCTGGGGGCTTCTGAGACTGTCACTGTTTATGGGAATAGAAAGCCTTCTCTTTCTCCCTTGGAGGGGCTGGTGGTTTCGAACTGCCGACCTTGTGATTAGCAGCCCAACAACTATGCCACCAGGGCTCCTTGATGTTCTTCCAAGGAGCCCCAGTGGGTTTGAACCATCAGCCTTGTGATTGGCTGTCCAGCGCTCACCCCAGCGTGCCACCAGGGTACCTCCGTATTAATTCCGTCTGCACAAATGCGTTTCGGCTCTCTCGGATGACATCACAGATATTGTCCAAATCGGTTTCCCTTGGATCTTTTTGTTCTTTTTAATGCGCCTGTCGGGACATTCGACATTATGCATTTTTAAGATTTTATTTTATTGTTGTAAACGTTCAAATAGCACAATGGCTGCCTATTCCACCCTTGGCAGGCACACAGTTCTGGAGGGAGGGCTCTGAAGGGGCACTGGGCCAACCTGGAAGGAGGGGCTGGGGGTGGGGGGTCTCTGTGCCCTGGACAAGGGGCTGGGTGAGGATCAGCGTTCACGCCCAGGTTTCTGCATAAAGACACCCTTTGTCACCCGTTACGTCTGGCAATGAGCTCACCCATGGGTCTGTTTTCAGACCAACGACAGTCAGGTCTCTAGAGGACCTGTTGGACTCTGCTCTGCGTGAACAGCCCCTTGCTGGCAGCGCGTGGATAGGGACCACAGCCGTGGGGAGGGTCCCACGACCTGAAACGATCAACCCTTTGGCAGCACGGACCCCAGGACGGAGCTGCAGATGGGCAAGCAGAGGCGCAGGAATGGACACGGGAGAGCCGGGGCGGACGCGAGAGGAGGCACGCTGCGCTGTGGCCAGGACCGCCCAGGCCAGGAGGCACGAGGTGTAGACCTGCCGGGGCGTGGCCGCGGTGGGCGTGGTGACCGGGAGCTGACCGCGCCCCCTCGGACTGCACCTAGATTTTGGCTCCTGTGAGCCCAGCGCCCAGAGCGGCCCGCCTGGAGCCCACGGGGCGGGCTAGTGGTCAGACGGGCGAGGCAGATGGTCCTGCAGGACGGGTGTGGAGCGCTGGTGGCGTCCGCAGTTAAGCGCCGCGCTTAGGCAGTTCGAAACCACCAGCAGCTAGCTCCACGGGCGAAAGACAGGCTTTCTACTCCCGTAGACACTCACCTTCTCGGAGACCCGCAGGGGATCACTATGAGTCCGCCTTGATGCGTTGGCGGTGAACTTTGAGTTGTAGGACAGGGTGGAACGGGCCCCTTGGATTTCCAGAGGGGCCCCTCTTTCTCCAGTGGAGCGGCTGGTGATTTCGAACTGCTGGCCTTGTGGTTAGCAGCCTCATGTGTAGCCTCTGTGCCACCAGGTCCTCAGTCCAATGCTTAGGACGCGGACTGTTAAGGAGGTCCGTCCTAGTAGTGCAACTGTTAGACGCTTGGCTGCCCCTGCACGCTCCCACCCAGCCATTCCTGGCAAGAAAGGGCTGCCCATCTGCTTCCATAAGGATGACAGCCCGGTGGGCCATCCCCTCTGCCTCCCGGGTCGCTGAGGACCTACGGGACTCCAGGTCACCCCCACCACCCAGAGGCAGGGGGAGAACCCAACCCTCAGCCACTTTTGCAGCAAATCAGTCTGAACCTCCCAGCACCCCTGCCCCAGCCCGGAGAGACCCTTGCCTGTGGCCAAGGGCAAGACTCGAGGCCACTCCAAAACCTGGTGGACGTGGACGGTCACCTCCCTGTCCCTGCCTGCCGCCACAGCTGGCTGTAAGAATGGAACCAGCAGGTGGGTGTGGGGAGGAGAGGCTGGGGAAGAGGGAGTGGCCAGAGGTGCTGGGGATGGGGGGAAGGTCCTGGGTAAGGGAGGGGCCTCACCTTGGGGTCAGCCGGCAGGAGCAGCGGGCTACGAAGCGGGGAGCAGGCAGAGCTGGCCTCCGGGGCGAGTGTCCCTACAACTTGAGCACATACAGCCTGGGCACAAAGCCCAAGTCAGGTGACCCATGCCACCTCCGGAGCTGGAAGACATTCCCGGGCCACGTGTGACTCCAGGCTGCTTGGCCTTGGACCCGGGGGCCCCCACCCTGGGTGTGGGGTGCTTGTGCCACCTCTGTTCTTAGCCACCGGGCCTGTGTCATCATCCACGCTGTCTGCTCCGGAGGGTTTCTGGGGGGCTGAGTTTCCTGGAAGCAGATTGCCAGGCCTTCCTTCCGGAGGAGCCCCTAAAGTGAAAGCCCCCACTGCCCTCCTCCACTTTGAGGGACCCCAGAGGACACAAGCAGAACTGTCGCCCACCTCCAGGCTTCCCTCCACCTCACCCCGCACCCCGGGCAGGGTTCTGAGACCGCTCCTCTTTCCAGAGCAGCTGGTGGGTTCTGACCTCTGACCTTTAGTTTAGTAGCTGTGTGCTTAAGTGGGGGAAGGAAGGTGGGCCTCTGGATTCCCTAAAGGGGTTCTTTGGGGGGCGGGGGTGGGAGCTGGGGGCTGGGGGGAGCACACCAGGGGTCCTTTATGGCGGGGCAGGACAGGTAAGTTTTCCAACTTCCCCCTCCCCTCTCTGCCTCTCCCCTTTTCTTTTTTCTTTTTTTTAACTTTTTATTTTTAACATTTTATTAGGGACTCATACAACTCTTATCAAAATCCATACAATCAATTGTATAAAGCATATCTGTACATGCCTTGCCCTCATCATTTTCAAAGCATTTGCTCTCCACTTAAGCCCTTTGCACCAGGTCCTATTTTTCCCCTCCCTCCCCACTCCCCCCTCCCTCATGAGCCCTTGATAATTTATAAATTATTATTTTGTCATATCTTCCCTATCCGGCATCTCCCTTCACCCCTTTTCTGTTGTCCATCCCCCAGGGAGGAGGTCACATGTAGATCCTTGTAATCAGTTCCCTCTTTCCAACCCACTCACCCTCTGCCCTCCCAGTATCGCCCCTCACACCCCTGGTCCTGAAGGGATCATCCACCCTGGATTCCCTGTGCCTCCAGCTCCTATCTGCACCAGTATACATCCTCTGCCCTATCCAGACTTGCAAGGTAGAATTCGGATCATGGTAGTGGGTGGGCTGGGGGAGGAAGCATTTAGGAACTGGAGGAAAGCTGTATTCTTCATTGGTGCTACATCGCACCCTGACTGACTCATCTCCTCCTCTAGATCCCTCTGTGAGGGGATTTCCAGTGGCCGACAAATGGCTTTGGGTCTCCACTCTGCACTTCCCCCTTCATTCACTATGGTAAGATCTTTTTTTTTCCTGAGGATGCCTGATACCTGATCCCTTCGACACCTCGTGATTGCACAGGCTGGTGTGCTTCTTCCATGTGGGCTTTGTTGTTTCTGAGCTAGATGGCTGCTTGTTTACTTTCAAGCCTTTAAGACCCCAGATGCTGTCTCTCTTTTTTTAAACATTTTATTAGGGGCTCATACAATTCTTATCACAATCCATACATATACATACATCAATTGTATAAAGCACATCCATACATTCCCTGCCCCAATCATTCTCAAAGCATTTGCTCTCCACTTAAGCCCTTTGCATCAGGTCCTCTTTTTTTTTCCCCTCCCTCCCTGCTCCCCCCTCCCTCATGTGCCCTTGGTAATTTATACATTGTTATTTTGTCATATCTTGCCCTATCCGGAGTCTCCCTTCCCCCCCTTCTCTGCCGTCCCTCTCCCAGGGAGGAGGTCACATGTGGATGACGCTATCTCTTTTGATAGCCAGGCACCATCAGCTTTCTTCACTACATTTAGTTGTTCACCCACTTTGTCTTCAGCAAAGTGGGAAGGTGAGCATCACAGAATGCCAACTTAATAGAAGAGAGTATTCTTGCACTGAGGGAGTACTTGTGTGGAGGTCCAATGTCCCTCTGCTACCTTAATACTAACCCTATAAATATATGTACATAGATCTATTTCCCCATCCTCAGGTATAAATATATTTTCATATGTACATGTCTTTATCTAGACTCTATAAATGCCCCTGCCTCCTAGCTCTTTCCTCTATTTCCTTTGACTTCCCTCCTGTCCCACTATCATGCTCAGTCCCCACCAGGGTTTCAGCCATTCCTCTTGGTTACATTACCCTTGATCATGCCCAAAGAGGAGGCCCACACCCTCCTCACCACCGATTTGGATCGCTTGTTGTTCCCTTGTCATTGAGTTTATTAACACCACTACCTTTCCCCCACCTCCCTCTCTCTCTCCCATGTCCCCACAGAACTATCGGTCCCGTTGTTTTCTCCTCCAATTGTTCAACCAGCCTATCTTATCTATCTATCTATCTATCTATCTATCTATCTATCTATCTATCTATCTATTTATTTCTGGCAAAGAACATTTATATTACGTATTCACCATCAAACTTATGATCTTGACCTTTCCTCCTTGCCTTTGTATAAGGCCAGGAGGGACACATTGGCTGCTTTGACAACCTTAAAGCGGGCTCCAGGAATGTCACCGCTGGCATGACCTTTGCGACCAAATCCAGCCACCAGAACTTCATCGTTTTCCTCAATAAAATTCAAGCACCCATCGTTGGGCACAAAAGCTGTGATTTTCTTGCCGTTCTTGATCAGCTGGACACAGGCACACTTGCGAATGGCGGAATTTGGCTGTTTGGCTTCCACTCCCACTTTTTCCAACACAATTCCCTTTGCATGGGAAGCGCCTCCAAAGGGGTTGGCTTTCAGAGCCGTGCCCAAGCGGGCCTTTGTGAACTGTTGATCGTGCCATTTCTGGTCCCGTCGTGGCTGCGGAGCTTCCTAGCAGTACGAAGACCCCGACACTTGCCCACGTTGGCGATGTTGCCACTCCCCCAGCCTGTCTTATTTAGACAGACCTGCGGCGATGGTAACATGCCCCAAAACAAGACAGCACAACCAAGCAACACTATACAACAAAACAACAAACCAATGCCAAAAACACAACACAACAAGAAAGAAAAGCTTGTAGTTAGTTCAAGGATTGTTTGTTGGCCTTTAGGAGTGTTTTCCAGTCCAGTCTGTTGGGGCACCACGTCCTGGCCCCAAAGTCCACCTTCAGCATTCCCTGGGGACCTTGCAGCTCCATTCCCTTGTTGTTCTGTTGCACCCTCCCCTTTTCACCCCACAAGTCAGACTACACACCCCCAGTGGGCAGCTCCCCTGGCCCCAGAGCCTCCCCTCCATAGAAGGCCAGCAGCACAGGGAGATTAGCAGGGGGAGGAGGCAGGCCTGGCCCCCCCACGAGCAGAGCTACAGGCCCCCAAGGCTTCTTGGAGTAAACAAGGGGAAAACACTGACAACAAACACCCACAAAATCTCTAACCCATAGGGGACCACACAGGCCAAAGGAGACCTGCCCCTGGTGAGACACCAATGCTGCCAGTCTTCCCGGGAGCAGACAGCCCTGTCCTTCTCCTTCAGAACGGCTGGTGGATTCGAACTGCCAACCCTGCAGTGAGCAGCAGCCCAGGGCTCCCTCCCTAGCAAAAGGTCACAGGAAATCCCAAAGGCATCCCTTTGCTTTCTGGTTGATTTCCTACACAAAGAGGACATGCCACTGATGTCAGGGTTCCCTCGCTTATTTGGCATCAACCAAACTCTTGGCCATCGAGCGGATGTCGATTCAGAGCGAGCCTGTGCCAGAGTACACTGTCCTTGTGAGTTACCCACGTGGGGACTGTTAACCGGAGTAGATGCCCACCTTGCCCACTGGGAGCAGTTGGTGGTTTCAAGCCCAATGCATAACCACTATGCCACCAGGGCATCTACCGTCCCCCTTTTTAGAAACAACCAAAAAATACCCTCAAGCTCAAGCACGCCCCCCAGCAACTCAAAACTTGCACTGCGGCCCTTGTGCTACACCACTTGGTGGTCAGCCATTGCCCTGGGGTGGCCTGTGTGCCTCCATGAGGCCGTAAGTTCTGTCACTGGTATTTTCAACACCGGCAGAGTCACCCAGAGTGATCAGGGCTGTGTTCGCCTGGGAACTTTAGAGAAACAAATCCACAGAAACTCACATATAAGAGAGAGTTTTATGTACAGGTTCAGTGCGCATCAAGAAAACACCCCAACCCAGTGCTGCCCGAGCTCACAAGTCCAACATGAACCCATTAACCCATATGTCCAACACCAGTCCACAAGTCTTCCTCCATCTCACAAAACAGACACAACGATGCCGACTGCAGGAGGAAAGTCGAGTCAGTGAATGTAAACATCTCAGCGCTGGCAGGGGTCCCCACATGGGTGCTCCAGCACCCAGGGCTGCATCGGGGTAGGTCCATGTGGCTTCTCCTTGGGGATGTCTTGCAGGAAGTCAGCCTTGCCAGCTGAAGCAGGAAACTGACTAAGGCAGCTGCACCCTAGTGTGACCATCACAAAATCAGAGACCCGAGAACTAGAAAGACGAGGCTCACAGAGCCATTTATCCCCCTGCCCTTCAATTAACCCCACCTGTGTTTATCGCCCAGGTTGGCTCAATAAACTAACTCAAGGTCTCAGCGGAGCTTCCAGACTGAGAACAGACAACAAGGAAGGAATCAGATGCCCACTTCTGAGGAAGGAGCTACTGAGAACCTGATGCCGGGGCGTGGAACGAGAGAGGAAGCAGATGGATGGACCTGTGGCTGCAACAATAGGCTCAAGCCCGGGAACCACTGTGAGGGCGGCCCAGGAACGGGCAGTGTTTCCGTCTGCTGTGCACGGGGTCGCTGTGGGTCGGAAGGGACTCAGTGGCCGCTCAAAACAACAGGGATTGCTGCCACAGCCCATCGTCCAGGCTAACAGATCGGGACCTGCTTCTGCAGCCCGCCTGGATCGTGCCATCAGCCCCCTCCCCAGCGGGCAGTGTCGCCTACTTTGCGAAACCCTACCCTAGGACAGTCCGATGGGAACCTAAACCTCACTGCCGCTGCTCACAGCAGCTCTACAGGACAGGGCGGAATTGTCCCCGTGGGTGTTACAAGACTGACACTCGCCGTCGTTAGGAGCCATCAAGTCAGCTCCGACCCATAGCGACCGTCCGCACCAGAGAACAAAACCCTGCACAATCCCACTGGCACTGGTCCCTGTGGCTGAGCCACAGTCGCGGTCACTGTGTCCATCCATCTCGTGAGGACCTCCTTCTCCGCTGCCCCTCCACGGTACCAAGCACGAGGTCCTTCTCCACGGACTGGTTTCACCTGACAACGTGTCTAAAGCGTGTAAGGCAAGATCTTGCCATCCTTGCCTCTAAGGAGCACTCTGGCCTGGCCGTACTTCCTTCCCAGACCGATGGGTTTGTCCTGCGAGCAGTCCATGGTACTTTCAGAATTCGTGTCCAGTGCCGCCGTCCAACTGCAGTGATTCCTCTACAGTCAGAGTTCCACGTCCACATGCAAATGATGCGATGGAGAAGACCAGGGCTTGGGTCCGGCTCACCTTCATCCTCAAAGTCACGTTCTTGCTTTTCAACTCTCTAAAGGCAGCAGATGGACCTAAGGCGATCTGACTTTGGGTCCCTTGATGGCTGCTTCCAGGAGCACTGGTGTGGACCCGGGCAAGACCGCACCCTTGACAATTTCTGCCTTCTCTCCATCATCGTGATGGAACCTCCTGGCCCAGTGGCGAGGCTGTTGGTGCTCTTGACACTGAGAGAGTCCTCATCCACACTGAACGCTAAAACCCTTCCTCGTCATCCGCACCAGGTTCAGGTCCTCACTTTCCGCAAGCAAGGTTGTGTCGCCCTCCCATCTCGGTTGCTAATTAGCCTTCCTCCAAGCCCGATGCCGCCCTCTCCTTCCTCTCACCCATGATTTGCTCCGCATACAGATTGAATCCCATGGTGAGAGGACACAGGCCTGGCGCACACCTCTCCTGATTTTCGACCATGCAGCGTGGCCTTGTTCTGTTCACCCACTGCCTCTCGATCCGGGTACGAATTCCCCGTGAGCACCATCGAAGCGCCCCGGAATTCCCATCCTGCGCAAGGTGACCCACAGTTTATTCTGCTCCTCGCTGTCCAGTGCCTTGGCATAGCCACTGACACACAAGCAGACATCTCGGAGTATCCTCTGCTGTGAGCCAAGATCCAGCTGACATCGGGAATGGCATTCCCTGCTCCCTATCTTCTTTTGAAGCCAGCCTGCATGCCGGGCGGTTCCCTGTCCATGTCCAGCGGCAGCAGTTGTTGATCTTCAGCAAAAATGTACCTGTGTGCCATGTCTCTCTGGCATTGTGTAAGCTGAGCATTCTGCTGGGTCACCTTTCTTTGGAATGGGCATGAGGATGTACCCCTTCCAGTCAGCTGTCCAGGTGGCTGTGTCCCACATGTCCTGACACAGATGAGGGAGTGCTCCGGGGGGGTCTTCTTCAGCTCTCTGAAACATTCCCGGGGGTATTCCACTTCGGGGAACTCTTGGGGCGGGGGAGTAGAAAGCCTCGTCTTTCTTCCACGGAGCAGCTGGGTGGTTCTGAACGGTTGACTTCATGGCTAGGACCTCAGCCCCTAGCCGCTGGGCCAGCAGGGTTTCTTACATTCTGACTTATCTAGGGAGTTTGAGGCTGTCCGTCTTTGGGGGACCAGGCAGCTTCATCTTTTTAGGAGGAAGGGCTGGGACGTGTGAACCACCGACTGGGCTGAGGCTAGCAGCCACTGCAGCACCCGCAGCTCGATGTTTGGTGTGGTGTTTTGGGGGGATGCTGTTGGGTGAGCATCCAGGAGCCCTGGAGGCGGCGTGGTTACGAGTTGGGCTGCAATCTGAATGGCTGGCAGTTCGAAACCACCAGCAGGTCCTCTGGAGGCCGACTGAGCTTTCTACTGCCGCCAACAGTGACTGTCTCAGAAACCCATGGGGGGGAGGGGGGCGTGAGTCACGTGGATGCCGTGGCTGAATGAGTTAGTTTTGGGCTCGGGAAGCACTGGGTTGCTAATGCGTGGTATGGTCAGTGGCTCCGACTTACCAGGTGTTCCCAGAAAGAGAGGAGGCAGCTGCTCCCATGAAGACTGGCAGCCGGGAAAGCCTGTGCAGGTTGCTGTGTGTCAGACGTGCTCCTGGCAGTGGGGTTTTAGGCTTGGCAGATTGGACTAAACCTGTTTCCCTAAGTGGGTGATACCATCCTCTGTGGGGTGTCTGGGGAGACACTGGAATGATCCAGGGGGTCTACAGAAACAAACAACCAGAAGCCTAACAACTCCCTGCCATGGAGTCGGCTCTGACCCACCGGGACCTTGTAGGACAGGGCAGAACCGCCCCCGTGGGCATCTGAGACTGTGACTCTTCATGGGAGTAGACAGCCTCGCCTTTCTCCCGAACAGCGGCTGATGGTTTCAAACTGCTGGCCTTGGGGATTGCAGCCTGAAAGGCAGCGGGTTTCTCGGGTCAAAGGCTACACTGAGTTCTCTCTGGCTGCTGTGGAGCAGGCTACTGGCGCAGAGCAGAAGCAGTGAGGCCTGAGGAGTGGGCTGCAAAAGGTATCTGCACAGAGGTAGGGCTGGAGACTCGAGTCCTGGGGGGTGACTGGGAACCAGCTCCTCTCTCTGCTGGGTCCTCTGTCCCCTTGGAGGCCTCTGGGGAGCCAGCAGGCCTCCTGCAGTGGAGGAGAGGAATGTTCTAGAATAGAAGGCTGGTTGTGCCTTGCTAATCCCACTCTGGGCACGCACGCTGCAGAGCCTCAGCTCTGGGTCCCGCCTCCGGGATCCAACCGATTTGTGCCTTCGCTGGGCCTGGCACCACCCCTCGCTCCCAGTGGGGGCCTGGAGGCAGGGCTGACCCCAGAGGGTGGGGTCCTCACCCTCAGCAGGGCACAGGCAGTCCAGGGAGACCTGTGCTAACTCATCATACCTGCCTGCGTCGGACAGGGGTGGGTGGGGGTGTCTGCCTGGTTGACTTGCCCAAAACCTCCTTCCGGAGGCTGAAGATCTTAGAGTCACAGAGTTCTGGGCCCAGGGCCAACCTTGGCAGCAAGTCTCACGGGACACCAGGGCCCAGGATGAGCAGTCCCTTGGAAACTTGGAGCGCCCACGCCCTGGTGGTATAGCGGCAGTGCGGTGTCCAGTCAAGGTCGGCAGTCAACAACCACTCGGTCGCTGTCCGGGAACACCCACCTGGTCATCTGCCATCTGCAGGGCGGAATCCACTGGACAGCACCACCACAGACTCCTCTCCTCCCCACATCCTGGACTGGCCAGCAACACCCTTCCCTCCTACTGCCCTCAAGCAGGCGCCTCCTCCAGAAAGCCTCCCTGGCTCTCCCCTGCCCACCATGCTGGCTCCCATCCTCCCTGGGGCTCCCAAGTCCGGCCACTCCACTTCCCTCCCAGAGGAAGGAGGAGGTGGGAACAGGGTCAAGGACTCGAAGCCCCCAGATCGGTCTCTCTCTCTCTCTCTCTCTCTCTCTCTCTCTCTCTCTCTCTCTCTCTCTCTCTCTCTCTCTCTCTCGATCACAAGGCCTCCCCCATCAAGTATCCATTTGTGATCCAAGTTAGGCTACAGACGCCTGGAGCTGGGCCAGCAGGTGGGCAGGGTGGGGACCATAATCCTGTCTTAATCACAGAGAGTTTGGGGTGGGAAGAACTAGGGACTGCCCCTCTCTTAGCCTCACTTTCCCTCCTCTGTAAAATGGGGCAAGGATCCCTGGTGGTGCCGTAGCTACAAGCTGAACCTACCAAGCTCCTCCTTAGGAGAAAACCGAGGCTTTCTGCTGCCTTTAGAAACTTATCGCCAAAAACACACGGACCGCGTCAGATACGCACAGGGGCAGTTCTACTGTGTTCTAGGAGGGCGACAGAGTTGGAGATGACTCAACGACAATGCATTTTGGGTTGTTTTTAATTTGTTTGTTTGCTTAGTCAAATCAGGTTGTGACTGCCAAGGGGAGCGTGCAAACCAAGTGGCTCTGTTGTGAACACAGCGTGGCTGGTCACAGCTGCTCCCAGAGGCCCCTGAGGAGCCAGGAGTGGCCTGACCCGCCCCAGGCTGGTCAAGAAGGTGCCAAAGAGACCTCTCTACCTGGCAGGGCCTGACAGGCTGGGACTGGAGCCAGAGCCCGAGGTGGCTGGCGGGGAGGCTTCCAGGAACTGCCCCCTTGGGCTGGCTTTCGGCTCCATGTCCAGGCCCGTGTGCCAGATGGGGGTGGGGTAGCGTTTCCCACAAGAGGTCCCCACACACTCACCACTTGGGAGGCCAAGACCCTGCAGTTCCCCGGAGCACCAGCCATCTGTCACCAGGTATGGGGCAGGCAGGGACTGGACTGCAGGGCTGGCCTGTAGGGGGTGCACCTGGGGGCCATTACTGCAACAGGCCAAGACCACCCATGAAGAAGCCCCTGGTCCCAGGCTGGGCCCCACCCCCCCGGGCTGAGCACTTGAACCCCCAGACTGAGCTAAGCCCAGTTTACAACAAAGGGGGGGTTGGTGATTAGGGCCCATGGCCCCCAGCCCTCTGCTCACACACCCCCTCCTTGGCAGCCCTTTCCCTCCACGGTGATCGGAAGAGAAACTCACCCCCAGCCCCCACACCATCTTGTCAGGACAGGAACCAGTGGCTAGAGGCTCAAGTCACTTCCCGCCATCCCCAATGTCCCCACTGCCTCCCAGCTCTGTCCAATATCAATATCTAGTCCTTACTGAGAACCCAACCACCCTGGCCGGAACCACGCTCAGGTCCCCTCTGTTCCCTCCCTGCCTGGGGACATCAAGTACTCCTCCTCTTCCCCAAGTGCCCACTGCTCAAGGAAGCGGGCTCTCCGACACTGGGCTTTTCTGGCCACTTCCCTTTACAGTTTCATGAACATTTCCTGTGTCCACCTCCCTGGATGTGGTGCTGCCTGCTGGGGGTTGAACCCTGGCCTCCAGCCTTAGACATGGACAGCTGAGCCAAATGCTGCTTCTACACACACACACACACACACACACACACCACCCCCTCCCCAGTGCTTGAGGAAGCTGCTCCTGAATTTGCTGTGTGACATGAGCTACTTCCTGGCCCTCTCTGGGCACAGTTCCTGGCCACGCCAGACAAGGCCTACCTGGAAGGCACTGAGCCCAGAGCCCAGAGTGAGGAACCTGAAGTCCCTCTCTGGGGCTCAGGACGAGCTGGGACCAGCTTTCGGAATGGGGTGGGACTTCTCCACCCCTAGCCCCAGCCAGGGTCTCTGCCCCCATCGGACCCCTGGCGCCTTGGCCTGGGCTGGGTAGGTGGGAAGCTGCCAGGCTGATGGAAAAATTTCCCCCCTAGGCCCCATGGGCTCAGTGCCAAGGGGCGTCTGTCAGGGGAGGTGGGTGGGGAGTCAGCCACAGGTGTGATTCCTGGCACATTGGAGGGGGTGAGGGTCCAGTGAGGAAGCCCCCACCCATCAGCATTGGTCATGCCCCCACCTCCATGGACCCCAGGAAGGTCCATACTGAGCAGGGACAAAGGACTGTGTCACTACCTCCATCCGGCCGGAGGTAACCGTGGTGGTTATCACCTTGGGGACCAGTCCAGACCCCCCTCCCCACCTGCACTGCAGCGTGGGCTGCCCCTCACCCAGGGGGGGTTGACCACCTCCCTGGACCCCTGGCTTGCAGCCAGGTGGGGGAGGAGACCCCAGGTGTGTGGTGTGGGTGGTGGGTGAAGGATGGCTTAGTAAAACCAGCTCATTCTGAGGTTGGCAGCTGAGTAAACTCACGCCAGGGCCCCCCTAGACCTGGGGCAGGGAGCCCTGACAGCCTGGCCTTGCCGGGAACTCAGCTGCTAATGGAAGCCCACATCGCTGCTTCCAGGGGAAGCCCTGGTGCTGTAGGGGCTAGGAGTTGGGCTGTTCACCACAAGGTCAGCAGTTCAAAACCCCTGGTCGCTTTCTGTCCCTGTAAAGAGCTACCGTCTCAGAAACCCACAGGGGGCAGTTCTACCCTGTCCTGTAGGGTCACTCTGAGTCAGCATCGACTCTACATCGGGGAGTTTGGTTTGGGTTTGAGCTACCTTCAGGGAGAAAGACGTGGCGACCTATCCCCCTGCAGGGAAACCCACCGGGCAGCTCACCTGCGTTCTGCAGGGTCTCTGTGAGCGGCCAGGCTGCACCGGGGCTCTGAGGTCAAATGGAGAGTAAGAGCAACAGGAGCTTCCCTTTACAGCACTTTTGAAGGCGGCTGGTATTCAGATAGTGTAGCTTTCATTTGTAAAAACATCTGGATGGCGCTCCAATAGCTTCTAAATTCCTGCGAGGGTCAGCATTGACTATTTTGTCTTAAAAGTTTGCTTTCCTCTGGGTGACACATCCTTCCCTGTCCCCCCCTCCATCTCCCCAGCCCGGGGACTTCAGACTGTTTCGGACCACCTGCTGTCCCTACAAGGCATGGTGCTGACTTTGAACCTGGGTGGGGGGTGGGGTGTCT
Source organism: Tenrec ecaudatus (assembly GCF_050624435.1). NCBI lineage: Eukaryota > Metazoa > Chordata > Mammalia > Afrosoricida > Tenrecidae > Tenrec > Tenrec ecaudatus. The sequence continues at coordinate 6,001,395 of NC_134530.1, forward strand.
CTTGTTCAGCAGAGTTCCCTAGGGTACTTTACCCTTGTGGGTGCTGTGTCGCCCCAGGGGAGTGCCCCTTCCTCTCTGGGCCTTGGTCAGCTCACCCACCAAATGGAGCCAGCGCCCACCCCACCCCACCCCACCCACGGATCCTTCACGGGTCTTCTCCCACAGCTGGCCAAAGGGCACAACTGTGGCACCAGGGCTCGCAGACCCCGCCAGGCCTTGCTTTCCCCTCCCATCCCCTTTAAGCACCTCTTCTCTCCCTTCCCCTGTCTCCGTGTGGATGAGGAGGGGGGGCTCAGGGTGACAGAAAGCTGGCACCCCGCGCGGGCGCCTGCCCCAGGCCTTTCCTCACCCCAGCCCCCCAGCACGTTGGGGTCTGCCTGCCTGTCCCGCCACCCCAGCTTGACCCGGTTCACGGGGCTTAAATTTCAGCCGGCGGTGGGTGAGGAGGCGGGGGCTGGACACGCTTCATTTTCCGATTTTTGGAAATAAAAGGCTGCGGAGGCCACCTATTGTTGAGTGGGGGTGGGGTGGGGGGAGAGCTAGTTGCAAAACGATGTGTGGAAAAGCACAATAAAACTAGGTGCACTGCTGCTGGGAGAGAATTCCAGGGCAGACAGGGGTCCCGAGAACAAAGGGGCCTTTCTCTCGCCTGGAAGGGGCGGGTGGACAGTGCGCCCCCCCCCCACACACACACACCCCACTGCCGCTGCTGCTTCCGCGGAGCACGCGCGGATATTGACAAGGGAGGATATTGATGCGGAAGAGATCCGGGCTCAAAGGTCTTTTTGTTGTTGTTTTGAGACAAGGACCTAAAAAGCTGGGGTGCAGGAGGCGGGGTCTTGTTTGTTTGCTTGCCGTGGGGGAAGGGGCGCCCTCAAAGACACCTGTGTCTCCATCAGCAACTACGCCAGTCCGGTCACCTGGGCACCAGGCCCGGCCCCGCGGGGAGCAGGTGGTGCTGCCACGTGCAGCAGCCGTGCCCGGAACCTACCCCCCGGAACCTCCTCTGGAGCCCGGGCTCGCCGGAAGCCCTCCCCTGGAATCAGGAGCCACCTGCAGCCTATGGAACGCTAGAAGAGCCTTTGCCTCGGGAGGCCTGGCAGCCTGGCATGAGTCTGTCCATGCCCAGCAGCGCCCCTTGCCCTCCGAGGCTGGGGACCCCCGCCCCCTAAGACCCTGCCTCAGCTGCACAGTCCAGCCACCCCTCCCCACTCCCTCTTCCTCTCCCAAGGAAGGCCTTTGCACATGCGGTTCCCTCTGCTTGGGAATACCTGTCCCTCAGGTACACCGCCCCCAAACGGGGGTCCCCCAAATGGTCCCCTCTCGGGTCACCTTACTTCTCACTGCACCCACCCCCAACGCCTCATCTCTCTGCCTTAATATTTCTCCAAGGCAACAGAAAACCAACCAATCAACAAACAAAAAACCGCGTGTGTCTAGAACTGCGTTTCTTTGGTGGTGTCGCTGGCTGGCAGGCTTTTGGGAGTAGATGGCCAGGTCTCTCTTCCTCCTCCGCCCCTCCGCCTGGACTTGCACCCCCAGGCTTGGCGGTAGCAGCCAAGCACAGTAAACTCGCCCCCCTGGGCGCGCAGTCAGCGGCAGCCGGGAGTCCACAGCCGGCCCGCTGACGCTTCGAAACTTGGAACGTTGGACAACTGCCTTGGAGATTCCTAAAGGCTGGGGCACGGGACGGGGGCGCCGAGCGGAGGCGCAGCCGTCAGCTGGTCCCTTCCCTCCCTATGCCCCACCCTGGCCCCCTTGGCCGTGAGGGCTCTGTGAGGCCGACCACCCTCACCTCCGGGGCGGTTGGGGTGCGGGGCGCAGGGTGCCGGCCGACCAGGAACACTGGCAACAGCAATTAATAAACAGGCTCTTCAGATGGCGGAGGTTGGGGGGGTGGGGGGAGGCCTTGAACCTCACGCTCGGCTGGGGATGTTTGGACAAGGCAGGCAGCCAGGGGGTGTCATCAGTGCTAAAATTAGACTCTGGTTCCCGCTCAGTCCCACCCCCGGGGCCGCGAGGGAGGCCGCGCGCAGTCTTGCGAGCGCGAACTAAGTGCCAAGCCAGTCCCTTCCACGCCTTGCGGCCTCTCAACAACCCCGACGACCGGGACTGTTACTCTTCTGATGGCGGGGCCCCCGGACTCCACCTGAGCCGTGGTGACCCCGAGTCAGCCGACAGGACCGGTCACCAGGCCTTTCCTCCGAGGAGCCTCCGGTGGGTTTGCACTACCTGTCGGAGGAGCGCTGTCCCTGGGGTTTTCCATGTGCCCTGGAGCAGAGCCTACATGTGGGCACTAGGTTTGCAGAAGGGCTGGCACTCCCTCCTTGCCATCCAGGGCATCCCCACTCACAGCGACTGTCACCCAACAGAGCTGACCTGCAGCCCTGGGCCTTCTTGATGGAAGCCAGGCCTTTCCGACAGCAGGGGAAACGCCTCTGCTCAGACACCCAGGCCTTCTGTCCACGAACAGGCCTTCCAGCGAGCCCTGGCAGTATCTGGGACACATTTACACGGAGACACGAGTCCTTGTTTATTGGACATTCCACGGGAACTGGACATGCCGTATTTTTCCCTGCTCCAGCTTGGGCCGTGGGGGTAGGGGAGTCTTCCGGAGGATGGGTGCTGGGAGCAGAGGTAGGTGATGAGGTGGCGGGATAGCCTTGCAGTCAGGGGTGGTGGTGGGCTCCTGATGAGCTTCCCAGGTGTGGGGGACCAGCCGAGGGGTTAGAGAGGAGGGTGGGGGTGGGGAACCTCAATCCCTCTCCCCCACCAGCCACCCTCTAGGCAGGCCCTGCTGGCTCTGTCTCATTTTTCATCTTAATAGTGGCCACTGGGGCAGACAGAGGGCTGGGAACACCTGCCCCCTCGACAGAAGGCTTCACTAATGGGGGTCAGAGAAGGAGGAGGGGGGGGAGGGGAGAGGTCCCGTCCACCGAGGGGCTACCTCCCAGTAAAAGGAAGTGTCCAAATTTGGGCAGAGGTGGGAGCCAGACCTGCCTGCCCTGCCCCACCTGGCCCTGTAACTTCCTTTCCGGGGACTTCACCTCTGACCCATTTGGACAGGGACCACTCCCACTCTGGCTTTATGAACCTTGAGGCCACAAGTAGCAGTAAGCACTGGCTGCTAACCAGAAGGGAAGGCTGGCTGTTCGAACCCAATGGCAAGATGCCAGGGAGAAAGGACTGGCAGTCAGCTCCCTTAAAGTTTTATTCTGCACCTAGCAATGCCAGATATTCCTAGAGCCCCCACCCCACCTCACCCCGTCCCTGTCCATCCCATGAGGAAGAGGGGACACACACACACACACACACACACACACACACACACACACACCAGACAGCACAGGAATCCCACAATTGACCCTCCAGCTCCCAATGCGCCCGGCTCAGCCGAGCATATGACCTAGATGAGCTTGCTGCATGCAGGTGGGCAAAGTGTGGGGCCGGGCTGCTCTTAGGACCCTGGTCCCCACAGGGGTAAACCGAGCCTCAGCGAAGGGACCGGCTTGCTGCTCCTTGTCGCTCACCTCTGAGCCATCACCCATGCCTTTCCTTCCCATGCCTGGGCCACTGGTCTCCCTTGCCCCTGGCAAACTCCTGTTCAGGAAACTCTCTGGGCTTCCAGGCTGAGCCAGGCTCCTGCTCTGGCCTTCCTCTGTCCATAGCGTTGCCGCAGGCCCGGTCAGCCTGGTTGGGTGTCCGTCTTCCCGCCTCGATCATGGGCTTTGGGAGAGTGATCCCCGCCCCCGCCATGGTGACGCTGTGTCCCCTGCGATGCAGTCGGTGGACCTGCCCTGCTGTCAGTCCCAGGGCTCTGGATCTACCTGTACCTTGGCTGCTGGAGGAGCTCTGATGGGGTAGTGATTACGTGCTGGGCTGCTAAACTCATGGTGAACAGTTAGTTCGAAACTGCCAGCCGCTCCTCCGAAGAAAGACGAGGCTTTCTGCTCTTGTGAAGTGTGAGAATCTCTGAAGTCCACATGGGCGTTCTACCCACAGCTGCGTTGCTCTGAGAGCCAATGCTGATTGTGCACCTGTCCCCGGGAGGGCTGCCACCCATGTCTGCTGCTCAACATAGGCAGACCACAGCCACAATGTGACTGTACTACACGCCGGTTAGAAAGTGGCTACAATCCAAGCTCTGACAGTGGCAAGTGTGGACGCAGCGGGGAGCAGCAGGATATCTCATTCACGCCTGGGGAGAATGAGCCAGGGTGCAGCTGCGTGGGAGGACAGTCCGCTCGCTTCTCACTGAGCTAAACAGACACTGTAGGGGCCAGCCTTCGAGCCCCTACGAGGTATGCACCCAAACGAGCCAGCTGGTCGATGGGTTCTGTTGGTTCTCTCAGCGATTCAGTGTGCGACCCGACAGAACACTCCCTGCCCTGCACCAGCCTCACGACTGTTCCCAGGTTTTCTACGGGAATCCATTCCTAAGGGATAGGACTTGGATCCCACCATGATGCGCTTCAGTCCCTCCCTGCAGAAGGACCTCACGCTGGTCCAGTAGAGGGGCAGCAGAGGAGGGGAGGCCCTCCAGGAGATGGATGGCCGCGGTGGCTGCTGCCATGGATTTGGGCGCAGGGCGGGGTGAGCACGGTGCAGGACAGGTGGTGTTCCGTTCCATTGTGCACGGGGTCACCAGGCGTTATTGCTGGCTAGAAGGCCCTTCCTAATATCGGCAAGTTGTGCGCCTGTAGAGCTGAATTGATAAAAGATCTATAATACATACATTTCTAACAGTGACCCCAAATAAAAGCAGCCGCGAGGGACAGCTTTCTGTTAGCAAACACCTCGTGGTTTCTCGGTTTACAGTGTTGGGGTCATGATTTTCTTTTCTTTTCTTTGGGGGGTGAGTCATGGTTTTATGGGACATCCAGTTCATTGGCCTAGTGACCTGTGTAACGCTTCAGTTCCAGCTCCTGGTGTGTGGAGTGGTCAGCCACTGCGATCTTCAAAGCAACCCCATCCAAGACAGGACAATGGGTCTCTTTCACCCAGAGCCACACAAGGCAGGAGGTGGGTCAGGAACAGGAAAAGGAAGTGGCGAATGTGTGGCTGATCCCCTCCAGGCACAACCACCTCTGTCACCATGAGACCAGAGGGACTGGATGGTGCCCGGCGCCCATGACTGGACCTCCCTGACCAAAGATTCTATAGAGAAGATGCCTGACCAAAAGGGGAGAGACATGCTGAGCAGAGCTTCACCTCCTTGTCACTTTGTGAAGCTGTTTTTTGGAAGAATGTCTGAAGTGATTGACCTGAGAGTCTCTTTGAACCTTAAGCCAAAAAGTATCTCCCGGAGGCTTCTGAGAACCAATCGTTTTACTAGCAAAGCATGCCGGCCGTGGGCATTCTAATTTGTCAAGAACTGCCCACTTGTGGCTATCCAAAGAAAGGTGGCAACTGGAAAAGTTAGGTGGGAACCTTAAGGGGGCAGTGCGACCGTGCTGATGGGGCAGAGACAACTCAGAAAAGGAGGGTGAGACTGGTTATCCGAAGAAGGCAATTGACGCCAGGAGACTGCCTGTCCAAACTGTGAACGGGGTCTGCTCTCCAGAGCAATCCAAGGAAAGGCAATCCCCACCCCAACATAAATCGACATGCTGGACGAGGCACACCCATGCGTTACGTTAGGTGCGATGGCTGAGTTGGTTCTGACCCACAGCAGCCCGATGGGCAGCCAGACGCCCCCCGCCCCCAGGTTTGTGGCAGCTACTTTGTCAACCCGTCTTGTGGGTCAGGGTCTTTCTCTTTTTCGAGGACCCTCTGCTCCATCAAGCATGATGTCTTTCACCACGGCCTGGTCTCTCCTGATAAAGTGTCCAAAGGACGTGAGATGAGGTCTTGCCATCTTTGCCTAGGGAGCCCTCTGGCTGCACTACTTCCAAGAGACGCGTCTGTTCTTTTGGCAGCCCGTGGTACTTTCCAGATGTCCTCACCAGCGTCATAATCCAAACGCATTCTCCTCCCCGCCCCCCCGCCCCCAGTCTTCCTTATTCGATGTCCACCTCTCTCATGTGCCTGGGAGGCGAATGAAAATACCACAGCTTGGGTCAGGTGCACCTTTGTCCTCCAAGGGACATCCTTGCTCTTCAGCATTCTCTAATTACTTAAAACTCCGGAGCCTGTGAGAGAAGCAGACACTTGCTGGGAGGACAGCAGGACGAATAGGGGACAGGGTGGGGACGGAGCATGGAAGGCATTTTTAGAGCCCTGAAGCTGTTGCATCAGATCCCTGCCATGGGAGACACAGGACAGTATGCATGTGTCAAGACCCTGAGGGCTTAGTGTGACACCGAGGTGGACTTCTGTAGCCAAAGGTGAGTGGGTAACAATGTATAACAATGTATCCGCGTGAGTTGCTCAATGTATCAGGCAGACCACACAGGAATGGAAGGTGTTAGCAGGAAAAACTGCAAAGGGGTGGGGGTTGGGGGGACACAGGGATAAATGGGCCGTCCTTGCATGTCCTGGGAAGTTTTTCTATTTAGAGTGCTTTGAAAAGGAAGTTTATTAAAGTTAAAAAAAAAAAAAAAAGCAAGGATTGCGGGTGTTTTCCCTCAGGGCTATAAGGACAGGTGGGAGGGGATCTTCACCTGCTCACTGATTGTGGTCGCGAACGTTTCAACCCCGGCTGCCCCACAGGGTGGTCAGTGGCTGCCTTTCCTCTAGGTGTCTACCAGCTTTTGCTTCTGAGGCACCTCTGGGTGGACCTCAAGCTCCCACCATTTTACCTGTGCACCAACCCAGGGATGTGCAGTTGTTCAGTGCCGTCGAGAGCCGGCCCGCACCACCCTCCCGGTGGTGGTTATGCCTGGGGCACGGTGTTCATCTATCTCCTTGGGTGGAGGGAGTGCTTTTCTTTTTCATTTCACGTGACCTAGCATGATGTTCTCTTCTTCAGGGACTGCTCCCTCCTGATGACGTGTCCAAAGTACAGGAGCCCCAAGCCTCGCCCTCTTTGCTTCTAAGGAGCCTGCTGGCCCATCTCCCTCCAGCGCAGGCTTGGTTCTGTCCTGCCTGCCGCCCACCACACCGTTAACCTCCTCCACCAGCTCTGGGGACAAAGGCCTTGACTCGTGTCTGGTCCCCGGACACGGATTCAGTGTCCAGTGTCCATGAGCATAGGGGACGATGGGAAGCACCATGCCTGGGGCGGTTGGCTCGCCTTGGTCCTCCAGGGCACATCTGCTTTGGCAGCCGATTTGCCCAGGCGATGATGCGTCCTTTCATCTGCTTCCATGAGCTTTGAGGAGGCAGGGGCCTCGGTCCTCTGTCAGCCAGGGAATTGCAGGCACACGCTGAAAAGGGTTCTTAGCCCTTCAGGAATGAATCGAGGATACATCGCTGAGAGGGCCCCAGAGCCCCCGGGGCCAGTGAAGGGCAGCAACAGCAATAGTTTGTGTGTCGGGGAGAGAAGACACCAGGCATACTTGTGGGGAACAGGGGACACGAGGAGCAAGGGGGCAGGCGGCCTCTGGGGACAGTGATGGGGTGGGGTTGGCATTTTTTCTAGAACATTTTGGGCTTTTGGGGGGTATAACGGTGGCCTGTCTTATCACAAACAATACATTCTAAGAGAAGTATTTTAGAAAGCCTCCCATTGGGGGGGGGTGGAATAAAAAGGACATCATAAAAGGATTTGGATGGTTTTACAGAAAGGGAAGGGTGGGTGGTGGAGCTGGCCCCGCCCCCAGGCATCTCCCTGGTTCACCCCTTTCCTGCTCTGGTTCAGTGACTGTATGGGGACCAGCAGGGCCCTGGAGGTGAGATGCAGACTGGGCCATGGCCAGGCCGACCACCCAGGTCCTGGAAGGCCCCCAGAGGGCTGGCTGGCTCTGAAGAAACCTAGAGCCCTGATGGTGGGCCTGTGGCCCAGCCCTGGTCCCCAGTGAGCCCCGGGCCTGTTCTGTGCCTCATTTTTCCTATAGGCAATGTGAATGTGAGGACCTGTGGCCAGTTAAGGGGGGTGTGGTATACTGTGGGACCCTATGCTCAGAAACCCCCATCCCTGGGCTTTGAGGAGGTATTGAGGGTAGTGGGGGTGATACCCCTGGCTGGAGCCTTTTCCATTGGGGAGCCTTCATACCCCCTTTTCTGAGACCGGGTCCCCTCTTAACACACTCCACACACACTAGAGGGGTTCAGAGATCCTGGTCAACCCCCATGATCTTCCGTGTTCCTGTGAAATTTTAGAAGCCCCCTTTGCATTTGTGTACGGAGCCCCACATGTCCGATATTGAGCGGCTGGTAGGTGTGGGGGGAAGCACACAAGGGGTAAGGGGCAGGTGGTGCTCCTATCAGGGCTGGGTCCACTGAATTCGGTGTGAGTGCCTGCTCCCCACTACCCTCCTTACCCACTCATACCTCAGGAGGTGACACGGGCTAAGGACCAGAGGTGGAGGGGCTGCGAGGTAGGGAGCAGGTCTGGCGTTAGCAAGGTGGCCATTGCAGACCCAGTAAAGCCAAGGGGAAGGACAGGGCGCCTTCGGGCTTCAGTGGGGATCACAGGCTGTGGAAGGCTCGGCTGCAGCCAGAGGCGACCTTGCTGGAACCTACCTGAGATGCACTTCTTTAAGCGTTCCTCCTCCACGAAGCCCCTCTCCCACTCCCCTCCTCCCCCACTCAGGCCTGGGAAGACCGGCCTCCATCAGGGCTGGAGAAAGCTGCTGATCAAAAGGGGCAAGACCAGGTTCCAGACAGAGGGTGGGGACTGGATGGCCCCCCTCCCCTGGAGGGGCCGTGATGATGTCAGCTGGTCCAACCTAGTAAATGTTTCCTGCCAGAGGTGAGGCTCCCTGGAGCCAGCAACGCCCCCTGCCTCCTTTTGGGGAGATGGGCCCCAGTGGGGGGTAGGACTAAAGATGGGCCAGCAGGTACGGCCTCATGGCTCCGTGACTGGTCAGGGGGAAACCGAGGCTGGGAGGTAGGAGGGGCTTTGAACTTCCGGCCTGCCCTCCCCGGCTTCAGTCAGTGATCTGTGGAAGGGCCAGGTGAGTGCTGCCCCCTCTGGCCGCGCCAGGAACGTGCCTGGCCGAGGAGGGCTGGCAGTTATCGCAGCCCAAGGGGCTTGGGGAGCAGGGCCTTGCTGTTCCCACTTGCCAGGTGTGGAGGCTGTGGCTCAGGCAGGGGCAACCATGGAATTCAGACGGGGGTATGAGGCCAGAACCTTGTTTCATCATGGCTTGGCTTGAGCCCCTCCTTCCCCTGGGACCTCCCAAAGCTGGAAAGGTACTTGGGCCTGGGTGACCCTGACTAGGATTGGTGGGGCATTTCCAGTCCCCACAACACCCAGCTTGGGCTCTGCACGTGCCTCATTTCAGCTGCTCACCCAACATCCAGGCATTTTCCAGTCCTGGTCTTGGAGGCCGGTGGGCAGGGGCAGCGGTCTCAGGTGAGGGTGGTGAAGGGTTGTGCACTGGGCCCACCCGCAGGGAGGGGCTGAGTCCTGATTTACACTCTGGGGCAGGCGGCCTGCTGGAGTGCCTTTCCAGCAGCTCCAAGCCAGGTCTGGAAAGCATTCTGGGGCCACCTAAATCACCAGCTGACAGGCGCGGCAGCCCGGGCTCCAGGCGCGCCATGGCTGGCCACCCACCTGCCAGCCGCCCAGGACTCAGCGCTCAGCGTGCAGGAACGCGGAGGCAGTGCTGGGCTGGGGGCCTGTTTCCACTTGCTCTGCTGGCCTCCGCCAGGGGATGGTTCCTGACCTGCGGCGGGGGCGGCCACTTCCAGGAATTTGCCCTGCCACAGGGGGACCCAGGCAGGGGCTGCTCAGCAGCAGCACCCCAGAGCCAGGGAGGGCGGCGGGGTGGGTCTTCTGCTGCCGCCTGGGTCCCGATCCTCCTGTTGCAGCACGTGTCCCCAGGATCAGATGGACAGGAGGGCGGACGCACACACACACATACACAGTTTATTTGCAGACGCGTCCACACGCCCAGGCAGGCGCCTCACACCCTGGGCTCCGGGAACACCTTCCAGCCCTCTAGCTGGCCCATCTTGACCAGGGCAGCGACTGTGCCCATGCACATGCAGGCAGTGGCGCCCACGCCATTGTTGTGCACTGTGGAAGCGAGAGGAGATGTGGTCAGCTAAGTTGGGGGGGACGACCCTGCTCCCTTGTTTCCAGGACTGTAGCTTCCGCCCAGGGCCCGCTGGAGGGTGGAGTCGCAGGAGCAGCAGCGAGCATAGCTGGGGTGGAGCCCCACTGCAGTAGGGAATGGGCAGGCTGCTCTCCTCAAGGGAAGCCCGACACCCATGCTGACCCCGGCTCGTGGTCTGAGAAAGGCCAAGGCTAGGCTGGTGCCAGGCACTCAGAAAAGATGGCACTCCGAGAGCAGAGAACGAATACCCGGGCCGGGTGAGGACACAGGGTGAGGCGGGGACTGGGAAGAGGATCCGTGGTCGGCTTGGTAGGCGAGGCTAGGTGCCCCCTCCAAGGCTCTGGTGAGTGGTGGATGGCAGGCCCTCGAAGGGGCAGTCTAGGGTCCAGCCTAGGGGCCTCAGCCTACTGTTGGAACCTTCCATTCCCATCACAGCAGCTGGCCTGCCAGCTCCACTTGTCCACGGGGGCAAAGACATGGACACGAGTCTGGGCAGGCCAGGGAGAGGGGGCGTAGGCAAGCACAGACCAGGGGTTTGGGGCCACCTCTGGGGGAAGAGGGCAAGATGTCCTTGTGCAGGGTACCTCAGCCTCCTGCCTGTCAGGGAGGTCCCTGCAGGTCATGGGCAGGGAGGGTGGGGAATGAAAGGAGGGCAGGGGTCCAGGTGAGCATGGCAGCCAGATACAAAGCTGTCCACAGAGTGGTGGGGACAGGGAGGGAGGGGGCCGTGCACACATCTGGGGAGGGCGCTCCAGGCAGAGGGCACAGCTCATGCAAAGGTCTTGGGGCAGGGGCCGGGAGTCGGAGGTACAAAGGGTAGCCTGTGTGGCTGGTGTGGAGGGAGGGGCTGACGGGGCCGAGCCACGCTGAGCACTGGGGGCTTGTGGGGCAGGGATACGGGGTGAAGGGCTATGGGATGGGGAGGGGCTCACTCACTGCGTGCCCCCAAGGTCAGGCCTCCAGCACAGCCTCCGATGAAGTAGTTCAGGGGGTCGTCCGGCTCATCCCGGACCTGGGCAGTGATGCAGGAGGACAGGCCGAAAACGGCGCCAATGGCAGCTGTGGGGCAGAATGGGCAGGGTGGGTGCCAGGGCCACAGCGGGAGGTGTTCCTGGATGGACTCCCACAGATGCATCCTGCCCAGCTCAGAGGTGATCCTCTGGGAGTCCCTCCCCCAGGGACCCAAGGCGATGGACAACAGCTGGGAGCTGGGGGCCAGACCAATAGCCCCCCCCACCCCCCCAAGCAACCAGAGTAGGCTGGATGGAGCTGGGGGGTTGGGCGGGGAACTCACCTGCTGTAAACGTGTACCGGCCTGCCCGGGCCAGCCCTTCAAAGAAAGTACCCGGAGGGTTGAGTGCCAGGCTGTAGGCAGAAGCAATCAGGCCTAGATGGGGGAAGGGTTGATCAGACACCAGTCCCGCCTCTAACGGAGAGAGGTGGGGCTGGGAGCTACCAGCTGGGACCTACAGTCTGGAATCTGACCAAGGGGAGACTTCATTCCACACTAAGGTGTGAGCACTCGGGCACACCACCACTCCCCCAACCCAGCGTGCATGCACACGCACATACCATACGTCTTGCTGCACACACCACACATCTTGCCGTGTTAAAATGCCCAGACCACACCCTGCTCTGATTCTCTCCCTACTGCCTCAGCGCGACGACCCCCAGTGACCCCTCCTGCTTTAATTTCCCCGGAGGCGCGGCTGTGCACCCCCTTGTCCAAGTTCTCATAAGACATTCTCTAATGACTATCGCAGCAGCGTTTCCAACAGTGTATGGTGACCCCGCGGCCCCGACCTGCCTCCCAGTGCTGTCCAAGCCCACCCAGCCGCTCCCAGCTTCAGTCTTCAGAACCGCCCCCTCGCCCTTCGCTCCCACCCAGCCCCACTCTGGGCTTCCAGGGCAGTGAGCACAGGCCCCTCCACACCTCTGAGAAACAGGGGCAGTAATGGCTGCGCTCACCAAACACCTGGGGGCTTTGTTAAGTACGGTGTGTGTGTGGGGGGGGGAAGGGGGGTACAAAAAGATAATGAGATTCTCCCACAATGTCTTGAAGCCCCCCACTCCCCCTGAACATGGTGGTGGTGATTTGTGGGGTGGGGGTGGTACAGAGGGGGAGCTGCTAGTGAGTTGATTCCAAGTCCACATGGAATCTCTGCTCCACGGAGATGCAGTGGTTGAATTTTAAAAAGTGGATAGCCAGGCCTTTCTTCAGCTACACCTCTGGTCGGACTTGACCCTCCAGCCTTCTGGTTAGCAGCCATCTGCACCCGAGGGACTCCGTGGTCAAGTCCTGCGCCACCTCACAATCAGGGCTTTGCCGCAGCCACTGTGTCAACCTATTCTGTTGTGAGCCTTCCATTTTGCGAGGACCCGCGACGTGTTGTATTAGGTAACCTTGCTGCATAAGTAAGAGCCCTTTAGAGTACTGAAAAGCAAGCATGTTACTTGTCCTATGCACGTGAAAGCCGGCCACTGGATAAGGAACACTGCCGTGAACGGATGCCGTTGAACGGAGGGGCTGGAGAATACTATCAAAGTACCGACCGCGGGCTGCCAAAAGAACACACAAATCCGTCTCCGAAGACGGACAGCCAGAGTGCTCCTCAGAGGCCAGGGTGGCAAGACTTCGTCTCCCATCCTTCGGCTGTGTCGTCAGGAGAGACCAGTCCCTGGAGAAGAACGTCCTGCTTGGTGAAGCAGAAGGGGCAGTGACAAAGAGGAAGGCCCTTGTCGAGGTGGAGGGACACGGGGGCCGCAACAACGGGCTCAGGTATCGGAGCAGCTGAGGATGGCGCCGGACGGGGCAGCGTTCCTACCGCTGTGCAGCGGGTCGCTCTGGGTGATAGCTAACAACCACTACTTCACGACAACCACTACTACTGGGACTGGCTGCTCCTGACAACATGCCCCAAACAGGAGGCCAGGGCTCGCCACAGCTGTTTCACCCAATCCAAGTGGCCCTCGGCAGAGATGGGCTCTCAGCCAGGAACCGACCCCGCAGCACATAACTAACTCTCTCCTCACAACCAGACCGGGAGACAGCACCGTGAGCAACAGAGAAAAGACGGCGCTGCCAACGATCCCATCCTACTATCACTTCTGCAACCAGCCCTCACGGAGGCAGGGGCCCAGCTGCCCCCCAGGAACTCCTGGAAGTGACCCCAAAGCACAGCAGAGCCGGTGCTCCTGACCCAAGGCCTCTTATGTATGCACACAGCTAGTCAAAAGACTGAAGAAGAACCGATGTGTCTGAATGAGTCCTGGTGAGGACGGCACGTATCACGTAAAGGGTCCAGGAGGAACACTGCGGCTCTCAGTCACAGCCAGCACCTCTAACCCCTTCTCCGTCCCCACTGAGCTGACACCTCGCCTTCTCCACCCTCTCCCAGAAAACTTCCCCCCTCTCTTCAAAGTTCTGCTGGTGCCATAGCCAGCCAATCGGGGACGCGCGGGCTCCTTTTAGACATGATCATTTATTTCTGTCCCCGAAGTTTATTCACACGGGATTCCTTTGTTCACGCTGAGTTTATCTTCTCCTGTGGCCACACGTCCCTCTGTCTCTTCCTCTCTCTAGCTCTCCCTTTCTTACTTTCGGCTACTCTCTCTTCACTCTGTCTTCCAGTCTCCCTCACCCTGCCCCCTTTACTCTCATTCCATTCCAAACAACGGGGGCAGATCGATAACGCTAATAAACCTGTTCATTAAAACCCAGGCTCTGGGTCCGCTTCCCTTTTCTTCCAGTCCTAACAGAATGGGCTGCCAGAACACTCCTTAGAACAAAGCCATTGTGCTTGGTAGAGGCCGTGAGAATAAAGACCAGGCTCCATCAGATGGCTGACATAGTGGCTATTATTGTGTCCCTCGAGTGCAGTGGTTCTCAACCTGGGGGTCGAACGGCCCTTTCACGGCGGTTGCTCGCTTCATCACAGTAGCAAAAGGACAGTGATGAAGTAACAACGAAAATAATGTTCTGGTTGGGGGTTCCCCACATGAGGAAGGTTGAGAACCTGTGCCTGCCTAGTGTATGTGCTCAGAGGCGCCTCAAGGGCAATGAAAAACAAGGTGACAGTGGGATGCTTGGGGACTAGAGGTCCTGGGGACTGTCTAGGGAGCCACTTTGGAAACCCCGCGGAGCAGTTCTCAGCACACTTGGGATCACCTGAGTTGGATCAACAGGTTTGGGGTTTTTGGGTCCCCATCAACCCCCGCTCCCCCTTCGACCCCCCCCCCCCCAGGCATCTACAGTAGCCTCAGGCGCACCTTCTACAGGATCTCTTGGGCCTCTCCAGTGGCTCCAATGAAAACTGCGGGTACCCTTGACCGCCGCGACCAGGGTACCAAAAAAACCCCCAACCTTGTCCCCATCTAAAACTTCCCTAACTTCTGTGCCCCTTGGCAACACCCCAATAACGACCCATTCAAATCTTGGGCACCTTGTTGGGAAGTCTCCTGACTCCTCATTCCTCTGACCACCAGCACTTTGGCCTCCTGACCACCTCCCCCCGAACCCCTCCGCACCTCCCGCAAAATCCCAGCACCCACGGGCCGCTCCGCCGCCGGTGATCCCCGCGGCCCGGCCTGCCACGGGACCCGTGACTCTCGCCCCCACGGCCACCTCACGAAAGGGCTCCCGAGCGTCCCACGGCCGCCGCCGGCATTCTCCTGACGCCCAAGTGCCCCCCGCAAGACCTCCCAGCGCCCCGGGGCGCGCTCAGACCGCCTGGGCATGACCCCGGGGCCTGTGACCTCGCCGCGGCCTCCGCCTCCGGGGCCCGGCGGGCGCTCACCGGTGGTGCCGGTGATGCTGGTGCTGGCAAGGGTCTTGCGGTGGCACGCGGTGCCGTCAGGGATGTCCCAGTACTGCCGAAGCAGGTACCGCGCCATGGCCGCGCTCCCCCGAGCCCGCACTGCAGCCCCAGCCGGCTCGGCGCACCCAAGGGCAGCCTCCGCTCGCTCTCGCGAGACTTCCGGGCGAGACGCGACGGCAACAAGCTCGCAACTTTATTGACAGCCTCACTCACAGACACCGGCACGGGCGCGCGGCCGGCGGCGGTGCCAGGGGTTCCCGGAGGGGCCAACTGAGGCTGGCTGAGTGCGCGGCGGGCGGGCGGGTCTCCGCTCAAGGGGGTCCTAGGTTAGCGAGGGGGTGCCCGCCGGAGGTGCCGCCCTGTCGAGAAGCGGGAGTGTCGCGGGAACTAGTTATCCCGAGGCGGGCTCCATTGTTAGGTGCCCTTGCGTCACCTCTGACTCGGTGACCCTGTGCGCAACCGAGCATCGCAGGCCCGATCCTGCGCCATCCTCCCCACTGTTGCTCTGTTTGAGCCTATTGTTGCAGCCACGGGGTCAAATCCACCTCCTCGAAGGCCTTGCTCTTTTTCAGTGCCCTTCTGCTAACCCACAAGATCAGCAGTTCGCCACTGCCAACTGCTCCGCGCGAGCAAGGCGAGGCTCTCCACGCCTGTAACCAGTCACACACTCTCAAAGTCACAATTCACTCCATGGCAGTCGGGTTTTTAAATTTTCTTTTGTATTTTTTGGGGGGATGGGATTGGTCTCTCCTGATACCATATGCAAAGTCACCAGTCTCAAAAGTTTCCACGCAAACGTCTCACCAGCCTCGCTTCTAAGGAGCATTCTGGCTGTACTTCTTCCCAGACGGATTTCTCGACTCTTCTGGCAGTCAAAGGCACAGTCCACATTCTGCACCAATGCCCGAGCCCCAAAGCATCCGTTCTCCCGGCTTCCCTTTCCTCTGCCCGGCTTTCACAGGCGTAGGAGGCGGTTGAAAATGACTGTCGCTGGGATCAAGTGCACGTATGTGAGACCTTTGCCCGTGAACCCCTCAGGCAGGCAGCCTCCAGCAGCAGACTTGTCCAGCGCGACACGTCTTATGCGTTCCCGACTGCCGCTTCTACTGCGGGTGACTCCAGGCAATAGGACATACCTGAGCACTCCCCTCTTTTCTCCACTTGTGGTGATGTGGGTCTATCGGTCTTGTGACGATTTTTGTTTTCTCTGTGTTCACATGTGACCCGTTCTGATCTTCATCAGTAAGTGCTTCTAGCCGCTAAACCCTCTTCACTTGTAGGGAGCAGGGTTGTGTCATTTGCCTGTCACAGGCTGTCAGTGAATCTTCCTGCAGTCCAGATGTCATGCTCAGGTTTTCAGACTCTGCTCAGAGTAGACGGCGTTAGCACGGTGAATGAATAATCCCCTTTCCTGAGTTTAAACTAAACATTCCCATCTTGCGATCGAAGGACCGCCTCGGGCTCTGTAGAAGTTCCTCATGTGAACGAGGAAATGCTTCGGAATTCCTATTCTTTGCAACGGTATTCGTAATTTGTTACGATCCATACAATCTAAGCCTTTGCCTAGTCAATGCAACACTGGGTGGCTGCCCCTCCCACCCTGCCTCCCTCCCTCCCTTCCGTCCTTCCTTCTACTCGGTCAGCAAGGATACCCCTCCATTTGATAGGAAACCGGCTATTAGAGGGCAGCACACAGGTAGCACGTGGCCACTCCAGGAACCAGAATCAACATGTGGACGTGGTCACGCCCCGTGGCCAATCTGAGTCTCGTGCGCCTATTCGGGGGCGTGGCTAGTCCCAGAGAAGGGGGCCTAACAAAAAAGTGGCCAATCCCGGTCTTAGAATTTAGCAAGACGTGGCCTGTGTCCAATGTACTCCTTGCTTTGGCCCAAACCCACAAGAAGTCTGCGTGTGTTTCGCGGGCGCGGCCACAACCTTGTACAACTTGGCCAATCCGCGACCACACGGATCAGTGAGAGTCGCGCCCGTGCCCGGGACTGCCCCGACAGAGACGTGGCCAATCGCCACTCCCGAATCGAACTCGAGACCCTCCCCCACCCTCGCCGGGGCGGGGGGCACACTGGTTGTTCCCGGAGTTCGGACCAATCCATGTGTGTGTTAGCTTTTGAGTAGGGCGGACCCTATCTAAATGGCGTGCCCAATCTGGGTGCCCGAGCCGCAGGGGAAAGGGGGCCATGCTAGGGGCGTATTCTACCCAGATTTAGCCAATCCTGGAGGTCTGTTGGGCTCAGGGCCGGAGTTTTAAGGTGCCGAAACAAGTGTGATTGTTCACGTTGGAGGTGGGCGCGGTCAGACCTGGGGGCGGGGCTTGGCGGATGGCAGCCAATCGAGCTTAGGTCATAAGGGAAAAGGGGGGTCTCGGGAGGTGTGGCCCGTCCGGAGGCGGACCTGTCGGTTCCGGGCCGCCCGGGGGCGTGGCCGGGCCTGGACCGCGGCCGGCCAGGGCCATGTCTGCGCCACCCGCCCTACAAATCCGAGAGGCGAACGCGCACTTGGCGGCCATGCACCGGCGCGCGGTGGAGCTGGAGGCGAGGCTGGACGCAGCCGAGTGCACCGTGCGCGCCCAGGCCGAGCGCTTGGCCTGCCACGACCAGCAGCTGCGTGCCGCCCTCGAGGAGCTCGGCCACGCCAAGGACTGGTGAGGCTCCCGGCCGGCCGACCAGGAGGACTTCCCGTAGGAGGGGGAAGGGGGGCCAAGCCGGCTTTGGAGAGGCAGGAAGGCCAAGGGAACTTCTTACATCACGTGGGATTGCCTCCAAAGCCCCCACATTGACACTATGTAACGTTCAACTGAATCCTGGTGCCACCGCGGTTAAAGCCCAGAGGTCGGTGGTTGGACCACCAGCAGCTCCCCAGAAAGAAGTTGGCAGCTTCCTTCAAGGTTACAGGTCTACTCTGCCCGACCTGTTCCCTGTGGGTTGGAATCTATTCCAGGGCCAAACCGAAAATCAAACTCTGCCATCCAGTTGATTCCAACTCAGGGCAAAGTAGAACTTCCTCTGTGGCTTTCCAAGACTAAATCCTTACTGATATAGAAAGCCCGTCTTTCTCCCTTGGCGCCACTGGTGGCTCCAAACCCCAGAGCAGGTTTTTATTTATTTTTATTTTTTAAAATATGGAACGCTTCACGAATTTGCGTGTCTTCCTTGCGCAGGGGCCATGCTAATCTTCTCTGTATCGTTCCAATTTTAGTACATGTGCTGCCGAAGCAAGCACAGTTTTTTATTATGACATCTGTTTTTATAGCGGAGCCCTGGTGGCGCAGTGGGGACACACTGGGCTGCTAACCACAAGGTCAGCAGTTTGAAACCACCAGCTGCTCTTCGGAAGAACAACGAGGCTCTCTACACCTGTAAAGAGTTAGTCTCGGAAACCCAAGGCCAGTTCTGAGCCATCCTGTAAGCTCCCTGTGAGTGGGAACTGGCTTGGTGGCAGTGAGCTGAGCGAGCTAAGGTTTGGATGTGGAGCTTAGCGATGATGTCACAGTGTGGCTTTCTGGCCCCTCTGAAAACAGTGGTGATTTGTCCACATGGCAAAATCGACTCTAGGGCCTGCCCAAGAGGCCCTTGGGAGCCCGTGCAGGTTCTTGACCTGATGGTTTGAACTTGTCCAGTGGTTCTGAGGGAAAAAGGCCTGGCTCTCCACTCCCTTCTGGATGACAGCCTGGAGCCTAATAGAGCAGTTCTGTTAATCACACTGGGTTGCCACGGGGGTTCAGCACTGACTCAGGCAACAGGAATAACCAGCCCAAGGAGCAGCTGAGGGTGGACGGAACAAGGGAGGCACCTAGGCAGCAGGAGGTGTGAGGGCCTTGGGGAAAGAATGAATTCAAGGGTGGATGGGTGGTTCATTCATCCATCTGTCCTGAGCTTCCAGGGCCCTGTCCTCAGAGATCCCAGTTTCGTGGGGTCTCACTGGGCAGTGATAGTGTGGGACAACCGAGTGTGGGACAACCAGGACTGGTTGTGGGCTGGAGGGAAGGCTTCCTGGAGGCAGCTGCTTATAAGGGAACTGACTCCCACAGAGGGAGGGGCACGGAGCAGAACCACCTGCTGGAGAAAGGCCTGGCAGTCGGCTTCCCTAAGGATCACAGCCAAGAAACCCCATACTTGGGGCTCACTAATGTTTTGGAAATTGGCTACAAGGCTCCCCGGGAAGGGAACCGGGAGCAGAGAAGCTGAAAGCCGAGTCCTGGGTGCCCACCCTCCCTGCCCTGCTTCCCCACAGTGAGATCGCCACGCTCCGGGAACAGCTGATGACCTCCGAGGCCGCCGTCCACAACCTGCAGGCCACCGTGCGCCAGAGGGACGACCTTATCGGGCAGCTGCAACTCCAGGCCGAGCTGCTGCGGGATGTCTGCCAGCATCGCCTGCCCCTGGCCAGACTGCTGGCCACTCTGGATGAGGCTGAGCGCCTGGGGTCCCTCCCATCCAGGGACCCTTGCGGGCCCACCCCCGCAATCGTCAGCACCAGTGGGGAAGGTGACGAGGACCACCTGCCAGCGGCTGTGTTGGGGACCACGGTGTGAACCTCGTGGAGTGTAGATCCCAGAGTGGACATGTGGGGTCCCTGCAGGGACTTCTGTTGTGGGCGTCCTGGGTGGGGGTAGGGGGCGGTCACCAGTATCCTGCAGGGACACCCCAGAGCCTTAATCCTGTCCACACATTGGCCCCAGCTAGAAAGCCATAGATCTCAAACAGGCAGCCCGAAGGTCAAGTGCAGATGTTTCACCCTCGCTAAAGAACTTGGCAGTGTTTACACAACAATCCAGGTTTCTAACTGCAGACTCAGTGGGGCTTGCGTGGGTCTGAGTCCAGGCTGCCCTCTGCAGTGTCAGTTCCAGTTGGCCGCCTTGCCACTCTTAGGTTACCTTACTGGACCTGGAAGCATCTAAGTGTGAGACCACTCCATGCCATCCCCTGGAAGGAACCCTGGCGGTGCAGCCACTAAGTATCCCTCTGCTAAACAAAAGGTTGGTGGTTTGAACTGACCAGCCACCTGGCAGGAGAAAGCTATGACCGCCCACACCGATCCAGAGCCACAGCCTCAGAAACCCCCAGGGGCAGTTCTGCTCTGGCCTGCAGGCTGGCTAAGAGTCAGGGTAGAAGTCAAAAGACTTTCTCGGTGGCACAGGCTCAAAACACCCAGGCCAAACGCACCGACTCCTAGCGACCCTACAGGACAGGGTAGAGCTGCCCCTGTGGGCCTCCGAGTTTCAGACAGAATCGAATTCCACATTACTGGAGACTGCCTATCCACTGTTTAAATTTCTTTTTCATTCTTGTTCTTGTTCCGCCTGAACATGCCCCCTAACCCCCCCATATCAGACTTAACACTTTAAAAACAACAAAAAAAGTTGTAGCCAGACCAGAAAGGGGAGCCTTTCCTCTGCCCCTCATTTTGCACTGGGACGTGGGGGCATACATATATACATATATATATATGTATATATATAGCAAACCCTGCACCTCCCTGGACCTTTGGTCCAGAAGGGAGGGCGGGGCGTGGTGCTGTGGAGATGCTAACCTCCAGGCAGACCTGCCGGACCATTACTGTATGGTGGTGGACATGCGGGCCTTTGCCCTGGCCAGTTTCCCCCCCAGGGACAGTTGTTACTTGGCCTTGACCTTCATAGTCAGCTAATCTGAACTATTTCCCACCTCCAGTTCCAGTTCCTGACCAGCTTGCTTATCATCATCCCTTCTGCCTGCCTGCCCCCCACAGCCCCCTCCCCATGCTCTGTGAGGTTTCCTGGTGGACAGGAGGGACCTGTAGGTCCTGAAGGCATCCAGGGACCCTCAGCACACCTGATCGATTCTGGCGAGGTCCTTGTGTTCCCTAGAGATCTGTTATAATGCCCCTGTTTTCCACCCGCCCCCCCCGCCCCCCCACTGCTGCGCCCCAGACACCAGACTTGGTCCTTTTTGTCAAGCCAGGGAGAGGACCGGTCCCGAGACATCTTCAACTCCACCCAACTGCCCAATCTCGTTGGCCACCCGTTTCCAACCGCCTCAGGGAATTGTCACGTCGGGAGCTGCTGTGGGCCAGGGTTCCTGTCGGCTGGGCAAAGCCAACGGCCACCTGCAGCGCTCCGGGTAGAGCCACCTGCCTGGCACCTCACAAGCGGCTGCTCAACATCAGTCACTACGACCCCGTTTCCTCGGCAGAAGGGGGCTGGTCTCTGCAGGGGAGGATCAGCCGGGGCCGGTCTGTGCTAAGGAATAAACCAGAGCCCTCCGCCTTGGCCTGGCTCTGTCTGACATCCTTACCCCCTGGCGTGGGGTGGGGGCGATGCTTAAGGGGATGGGGCTATGCCAGGTAGTCCACCTATGTGCACTACGTACTCTACAACCCCAGCCACCCAGGGAAGTCACCCCATCTTACAGCTGTGGAAACAGAGGTGAAGGGGAAACAGGCAGGCTGCCTCTGGTTTGGGCAGGGGTGTTCTTGTGGCAACCCTCCTCCTCCAAGCGGGGAAAACACCAAAACGGGGACATGGAAGTTGTGGTTCACACACACGACAGCAATGCTTACCACCTTTTAGACAATGCAGTTACTTTTCCTCTGTCCACCCAAGGAATTGTGGGTTGCAGCAAACCCTCTGAATTTTTGGAGCCAAGTAGAGTGGACCTGCAGATCTGAGGGCGCCACAAGGGTGGTGGATCGAAGCTGGGGAGCAGGCTGTTCAGCTGTGGCCTGCAGATGGTTGGCTGTGTGAGTTAAGCCGGGGTTTGGAAAGCTTGCAGGGGGAAACAGGACATTGCTTTGATCCCTGCCTGCCTGAATCCACCCCCACCCCTTCGCGTGGGCCGTGATGCCCATGTACTTTGGTGACTTGGTTCCTGTTTTGTGTTGGGGTTGGACCACCCTCGGTTGGTACTGCTTTTCACTCGAGATGGCAAATTATGCCAGCGACCCAGGAAACTGCCAGCCAAATGTGGGTGACGATACCCTGACCAGCTCCTAACCCTGATGAAATGGGCTTAATGTTGCCCTGTCAGACTCAGCCACAGCCCGGCTCTGATCTCACTGGGCAGTATGTTGCCGTTGCCGTGGGTGTTGGAAGGAGCTGTGGGTTCCCTCGGCCACTTGCTTGCTGTCAGCCCTGGCTCCCACTGAGCTGATCTCTGAAGTGGGGAGGGGCCCAGGAGCCCAGGGGAACTCAGGACAAGGCACTTTGTGGCCGGAAGGGGGGCGCTTGCCCACCTGTCTGGCTCCATCCCAGGCCTGGCAGTGCTGGGTTCGTACTCAACCCAGTGCCAGGGCAGTAGCCAGCGCCCCCCACCTCCACGTGATTCTTCATTGGCCTTGGCCACTGGCACAGTGATGGTTAAAGCGGGGCCCCACCCAGTCTCCAGAGCCACGGTCCCTTAGCAACAGGCCTGCCTAGCTGCTGTGCTGGGACAAACGGGAAGCAGCAGGGACCGGCTGTCAGGACAGACTGAGGCCAGGTGAGCAGGTTGGGGTGGCCAGCAGGAAGGACTTCGCTCCCGTCTCCCTCTGGGAACCACGCATCCTTCCTCCCTCCCAGCATGGACTCGGCAGACGCCACCGTGGAACAACTCCGGGCGCAGTGCCTGGCCCGCGGGACCTCGGGGATCCAAGGCCTGGCCAGGTGGGCGTTCCCTCCCCGCTCCCGGTCAGCTTGTCCCCAGCCCTCGAGGTGACCCTCCACCGCGCCCTCACCCAGGTTCTTCCGCCGCCTGGACCGGGACGGGAGCCGGTCCCTAGACGCGGGGGAGCTTCGGCGGGGCCTGGCCCAGCAGGGGCTGGCACTGAGTGAGGCTGAGGCTCAGGCCGTGTGCCTGCGCTGGGACCGCGATGGCAGCGGGACGCTGGACCTGCAGGAGTTCCTGCGGGCGCTGCGGGTAGGGGCGGCAACACACCCCGGGGGCCCAACCCGCCTGGAGCGCCTGGGGATACTGGCCGGGGGGGGGGGGGGGCGTAGGGCGTAACCGATCTCCCAGCGCAGCACACCTCCAACACTGCGTCCTGGTACCCCAGCCCCCCATGTCCCAGGCCCGCGAGGCGGTCATTGCAGCCGCTTTCGCCAAGCTGGACCGCAGCGGGGACGGTGTGGTGACCGTGGAGGACCTCCGCGGGGTGTACAGCGGCCGTGCCCACCCCAAGGTCCGCGGCGGCCAGTGGACGGAGGAGGAGGCGCTCCGCCACTTCCTGGACGGCTTCGACTCTGAGAACAAGGATGGGCAGGTAGGCCCCGCCCCATATTCCCTCCCCCTTCTCCCTCCCCCTCCCTCTCAAGGCCGGCCCTGCCCCCTCCCCGCAGGTCACGCTGGCCGAGTTCCAGGACTACTATAGCGGAGTGAGCGCCTCTGTGGACTCCGACGAAGAGTTCGTGGCCATGGTGACCAGCGCCTGGCGGCTGTGAGCGGCCTCGCCCACGGGCACTGACCCCGACGCCAAGCCCAAGCAGGCGGGGGAGGGGTCGAGCTTGAGCCCAAAACCTGCTTCACTGGTGTGACCTCTGGGCTCAAGGAGACAATGGTTCCCGCTCAAGGCTCCAGCAGAGGGGCCGCCACACCCCCTTTCCGCTTTGCCCCTCTCCCAGTGTAGCCCCTGCCCCCCACCTTAACCCTCAGCCCCTTCAGCAGGAGGAAGACAGGGCTGGGCAAGGTCTTGAGATGAGAGCCCCGTGGGGGCACCCTGGAGGGAGGGTCGAGTGTCCAGGGCGCTGAGTGTCCTGTGGCCCCTGGCATGCAGGAGGCTGGGGTTTTAGTTAAAAGTTTTAATGTCGATCCCAAATACATTTCATAGGACGATCTTACATAAATGTTCGAGACACGAGGGCATGGTCTGGTTTACTGGTCACTAGTTGGCTAAGGCTGAAAGCAGAGGAGTGACCGGCTCTCTGGTCAGGGCCTCTGGAGTCTTCTTGGTGCTCGGCCAGCTGGGCAGTGAAGGCCCCGCTGAAAATGCAGCCGCTCCGGGAGGGGCCAACTGGCATCATCTGTGGTCCTTTGGAGCCTGTCCACGGTGGGCACTATGGCCTCCCCAGTGGCTGTGGGTGGCAGAGTGGAATCGCCGGTGTGGGAGTCACCTGCTGTCAGGGACCGATCCCCACCTGATCCAGGAGGCCAGAGCAGGCGGGCTTCCAGCAACTCCCAGGCCGGGTGAGGAGTGGCCGGGCAAGAAGCAGGCTGCGGCCAGATGGTGTGCGCACCACGTGATGTGCAGGTGGGAGGGGGTTCCTCGAGGGCCCAGCAGTCTCTTTAGAGGCTTCCACTCCAGGCCGGCGGGCAGGTAGGCTTGCCCCAGAGCAGCCTGCTGCCCCCCAGGTCCAGGAGCTCAGGTGGGGAGCGCGACGATGGGGGAGGGGGCTTCCTTCAGCTGAGAAACCAAACCCCTCTGAAAATAAAAAACGGTCTGCCGAAAGAAAGTGTGCGCCCGGGAAGGGGCTCCCGGGGCGGGCCCTCGGGGAGATGGCGACGCCCGCCCGTCCCAGTGAGAAGCGTGACAAGTCTTGGTGTGCCGTTTCAATTCAGGGGCGTCCTGGGGTTTGCTCATCAATATGATGAGGTCTGGAGCCCAGGCTGCAGAGGGCAGTTCCGAGTCTGCTTGGGGACAGGACAAGCGGGTCCAGACTGCGGTCGCCCAGTGGGGGTGGGGCCCAGTCCGCGCAGACGCTGCCGCGACGCTGCTGCAGGGAGGGCGAGGGCGGGCGGGCGGGCGGGCGGACGGACAGAAGGACGAGCAGCGGCTGTGTGGTGGCCCGGCTGCTATGTGCCCCCGGCCGCAGGCCTGTCCCCTTCATCACCGGTACCTGTGGAGAGAGGGGGCCTCAATGCAAGCTACTGGGTCTCGCTAAGCCACGCCTAAGCCGCCCAGGCCCAAGACCCAGCTTACCGCCCCCTGTGGCCCCTGAGGGAGCCAGCACGTCATCATCGCTGTCGTCCTCCTCGTTGGACGGCGCCACCCCTGGCTCCGGTGCGGCCACCTTGGCCTCCTGCTCCTGCTCCACGTGGCTGCGCAGGGCCAGGATTCGGTGGTGCAGGGCCGCATACAGCTGGCCCGTGTCCTTGGAGCTGGCCTGGGGGAAGGGGAGTCTGTGAGGCTCCTGTCTGAGATGGGGGCCAGTGCCAGGCCCCCTCCATCCTGGCAGAGGGTAGCCCCTCCCACCCACTGCTCAGGTGCCCCGGGTCTCACCGAAATGAGGAAGACCTTCACACCCTGATCCTCGGTGTCTGTGGCCGTGACGCGCACACTCTTCTCACTGGCCTTGTCGATCTGCATCTGCGCCCACAGCTTGGTGTTGAGGATCAGCCGCAGGCTGCCCTGGGTCCGCATCACTGCAAGGGCAGGCAGCGCCGTCAGCCCCAGGCCCAGGCCCAGCCGCAGCAGTGCCTCAGAAGGCTGCACAGGCGGGGTGCACACTGACCTGAGGTTGGGGCTCTGCCTGCTCATCAATCAGGTGCCAAGAATGGCGGCTCCCTCTGGGGAAGGGGGTGATCAGGGAGGAGGAGGGGGGGTGTTGGGAGAGGGTAGGAAACGTCCACCCTGGCTGCGCCCCTGCCCCATCCTCTTGGAGCCCGAGGGAGTGACTGGGCTCAGCCTGCTGTGGGGACTGAGAGATGTGATGTCCGCAGGGCCCCGGCTCCGAGTGCCCACTTCCCTGGGGGACAGGACTAGAAAGGGTGCGGAGGCTGGGCTGGGGTTTCCAACGCCTCTAGGGATGTGGGAGCAGCAGAGGGTCTTGGGGTCCTTCTGGGTCCTGGCTCTCCCGTGGCCACTCCTCTGAACCAGCCTCTAGGGCTCGCCAGGTCCCCTCAGAGGCTGGAAGTCAATCTCTGGTGGTAGGTTGTACAAATGGAGGGAGGGGGAGTGAAAAAGGGAGAGTCTGAGGGGACCCTCAGCCATAGGCACCTGGCCCTCCTGTGGGAGAGGGGAGGGGAGTATTCCCATCACAGCAAATGGAATGTAAATCCAGAGGGCAGTCCTTGGCTCTGTGCCAACTGCTCCTGCCGTAGGATCAGCCCCATTGCTGTGCTATGGAGACAAGACCCATGCAGACTGCCTCTGGAGGCCACCTCTCCTGAGCTATGAGCAGGGACCATGACCATCAAGGAAGAGAGCCACGAGTGGGATGTGTTCGAGATGCCTGCACAGAGAAGGTGTCACAGCATGGAGACCAGGGCTAGAGTGGCCGCCTTTCTGGCTGCAGGCTGACTTGCAGAATGGGGTGTTCTTCTGTCATTTATTGTGCCAAAAGAGCCTTTTAATTCGTGACCGAGCAGTGTCCAAGGGGCCCTGTAGCTGAGGGCAAGGACTGGAGAGAGGATGTCACAGTAGGCGTGGCTGAGAAGAGGCACTGCGGCCCACACTGTAACATTTCTGAGCCTGCTAGCTCCTTAACGATCCTGAGAGAACAAGCGAGCAGAGCATGGTGGGGAACGTCCACACAGAACGCATCCAAGAATGGGAGTTGACGAGACAATGACCCCCCACAGTCCCCCCCCCCCCCCCAGCAGAGCTGGGCCTCCGGCCTCCTAATCTACGAGCAAGAGATGCAGTGCGTCCAGAGCCAGGCAAGTGGTGTGAACCCATCAGCTGGTCTTGGGGAGAAAGATGTGGCAGAGTGCTCCCACACAGATTCACTCTCAGAAACCCCAGGGCAGCGGTTCTCAGCCTGTGGGTTGAATGGCCCTGTCACAGGGGTCACCCATTCATAACAGGAGCAAAATTATAGTCATGAAGTAGCAGCGAAAAATAATTTTATGGTTGGGGGTCACCACCACATGAGAAACTATTAAAGGGTCGCAGCATGAATAAGGCTGAGCAACCTGGCCTCAGGGTGGTTCTACTCTGCCGCAAAGGCTCACTATGAGTTGGAATTGACTTGAGGCACTGGGATTGGGTTGGAAGCTGTTGAGAAAATAAATGGTTTTTGAGACCACCCACCCACTGTGCACTCCAGCAGTGCTAGGTATCTAACCCCCCCCCCCACCCACCCTGGGGAGTTCCTGGTAGTGCGGATAGGTCATGTGCTCTTTGGTTTAAGGAAACCTGAAACTGCCTCAGAAGAAAGGCCTGGAAACTTACTTCCTAGTGAAAACCCTGGGGGGTAGGGGTGGGGGTGGGGTGGGACAAGACTGCTCCGCATGTGATGAGGTCAGCATGAGTCAGAGCCTGCTCCCAGTGGGGGTGTGGCTACATGTGTCCAGGCACAGAGACGGTTCCATCGGCGGCACACTCAGGAGTGGGTCTTGTGCATTCAAGACAGCGTGTGCTGTGTGCATGCACGGACTACCATAGTGGGAAGAACAATGAGGGTGGCCCCAGGGTGGCGGCACCTGCTGCTCCGTGGGCCTAAGGAGTAGTTGGCTGTCCCACCCGCCCCAGGGCTGCTCACCTAGCCGGGACTGTAGCGTGCCATCATCGGCAGAAGCCATGTCGTTGAGTCTGAGCAGCCCACGGCCTCTCTCCACCCAGGACTGGGAGGCCTTGTCAAAGACAAACAGCTTACACTGGATCTGAAACAGACGCGCCTGGTGAGCAGAGGCCCACCAGCTACCACCAGAGAGGCACAGCAGCCAGTGAGGGGAGACGAGGGCCCTGGGGCCCTCTGGCATGGCTGCTGGAGATGCTGAGGGCCCACCCGCCATGAGATTGCTCCTTAAATGGCTCAAGGTAGAACCTCCATGTGACCCAGGAATCCCACTCCCAGGGGTGTGCCCACGAGAAGCGACCGCACAGGGCCACCCAGAGCACCACCCCTACAGCCCAGTGTCCGTCAGGAGATGGCCCCGATGCGCGAGGGCGATGACGGATACACGCCGAGATGAGACACAAAGCTCACTGAGAAGAGCCGGACACACAGGGGCACGTCTCACGGGCTCCATGGTGGGCACTTGCCCGGAGGAGGCAGGCCCAGATAAGGGAGTCTGACCACTGTGTGGCAGGAAGGACTGCTGAGGGGCATGGAGTGTGTTTCTAGGAGAACAAAAACGGTGACGGTGGCAGAACTGCACACGTGTTGAAAACTACCCAAAGGGTGAAAGTGGACCTCAATGAACTGTTATCAAAAATAGACAACACAAATCCAAACGCCCGGCACACACACAAAGCCAGCAATGAAGACTTCTGTGACAAAAGGCCACACGTGGGCCGCCACGGCAGACAGCTACCATTGGTCCTTTACACAAAAGCCTGCAGACCCTGGACGGCGGTAAGTTTAAGAAGGACACACGGCGCAGTCCCTGGAGAAGGACACGGCAGAGGGTGGGTGCAGAGCAATAGGAAGACCCTCAAGGACGGGCTGACCCAGTCATTTCCACACTGGACTCAAACCTAACCACTGTGAGGACGGTGCGGGGCTGGGCATGTTTCCTTCCGAACATTCTGCTGCGCACGAGCTGGTTCGACCTCTCCCCCCCCCACCCACCCCCTGCCATCACCATCAATGGGAATTACACACACCTCGTGCCCCGGGAGAGGGAGACAGCGGAGCAAATGTCTGGCTGGAGCGGTGGCCCGGTCCCCACCCTAAAACTTGAGATGTCTGGGTGCCACCATATTTAGTTGTCAGTTTTGAGAGAACTCAGAGAAGGGGTTTAGTCTCTGTCATTCACTGAATGACCAAAAATGATTCAAAATAGCTCCCTTTGCTCAAGGAAATTCACCACCCCCCCTGTAAGCTCTGAGAAAGTGGCTGCTCCGGCCCCATGGCCCCCTCACCTGGAGCACGTTGCTCTCCGCCTCCTCCCCGGTGATGACTTCCACCTTCTCCAGCAAACATTTCCGGGCTGTCGCCTTGGTGTAGGCGGCTGCGGACTCGGCCAGCGACTCTGAAAGGGCACCAGGTGAACAACACTGTCTCGAGGTCACGGGTGCCGGCTGCCTCTGTGAGGCAGTCTGAGGAGGATGGTATTCCCTAACTTATCACAGAAGGACTCTGGAAAGCTGGTATTCCACGGTAGGAAAGCCTCCACTTTGGTCAGTTCGATGTAAGTAAAGTCCAGGTACATCATCCTGCTTTAAAAATCAGTCCCCCAGATTCTCCCTTTAACCACGAAGCTGCCTTAAAGTGAGCACGTGGTTGATTACAAAAGCAGGGTCTCTGTTTTGCACTCTTCTCGCTAGGACACCCCAGCCCCGCTCCTTCCCCCACGCAGGCATGAGGGCTCCTCTCCTGCGAGCTCAGGGACCCACACTCTGCCGCGTGGACCTACTGACTATGCTACTGACCCCCTCACGTCTCCCAGTCCCACGGGGGCCAGCAGGAGGAGCTGAGGTGAGCGTCGGACTCCCTTTATTTTACTCTCTCTCCTCTATGACTTTACTGTAATCCTTGTATATCATCGCCGCACATGTGGGAGACCAGGATGCCTGAGCTCTTGCCTCCCCACCCACCAGTCCTGAGGAACATATCTCCCCAGGCTGAAGTCTTCTTCTGTCTACCACGGCGGCCTTTAGTCCTTGGTCTGCAGACAGCGCTGGCTTGGCATGGGCCTCTCCCACACCTCCAACCCCGCCCGCGGGGGACAGGAGGACTCAGACGCACCTTTCTCAGGGGTGGCCTCCTGGGACGAGGACTCTGAGCCTGACTCGGCGTTTTCCCTGTTGGCATCTGTGCTGGCCTCGTTTAGCTTTGGCGGGCTCTGGGGGTAGACAGAGGTCATGGGACCAGGGGTCCATGGGTTCCTGGCAAATGGAGGCCCCTACACGAGGACATAGCTTGGCCTGGCTCTGCCAAGGGCCAGTAGCTTCTCCCTTACAGCTCAGAGGACCCACTGGCCCTGGGGATGGTTGGGAGGCCCCTGCCAGCTCCCCAGCCACAAATGCCACTGACTATGTGTGCTTCCCCAGATAGAACCAAGAACCAAAGGAACATGGTGAGCACCTCTAGCACCTGGGCCGGAGGGTAGGCTAGAGCTTCTGGCGAAAGGCGGGTCCCTGGAGCACTGGATGAGTGGGCACAGAGCAGGTAGTCCTGTTTGAGGGAGGGCTAGGGATGGCTGTGCCCATAAAGCACCTCCTGGGCCAGGATGATCCAGCAGCCCCGGGTGGGAGGGCTGCCCCAGAGGCACTGTCCTTCCAACTGAGTGGGAGGGCGCAGAGGCTCCAACAGGCGGCAGACTGTGGGTGATGCTGACAGAGGCTGGCAGATTTGGGGAACAGACAGCTATACGTACGCCAGCTTGTACTCCGTGCCTCTCCGCCCCTCTTTAAGCTGAGCCTGGCTGGGCCTTCTCTTCCTGGTTTGGTTGGTGGCCATGTTTCACATGTCACCTCAGTCTGGGTCCCCACCAAAGGCACTCACCAACACTCGAGCGCTCATGTTCTGGCCAAACACGAACTTGTTGCTGGCGGTGTCAGCACTGTTGGTCGAGTTCTCTACACTGGAGAGAATACGTGTGTCTGTGTGTGTGCATGTTGGGGTGCTGAAGGGGAGGTCTTGGGAGAGCACCCAACATGCACAAGCTGGGTGTGACTAGTAGCCACGCCTTCCCCAAAGCCCAGAGGCAGAGTTACATCAGTTAAGAAGGGGGTGCTGGCCACCTTGGGGACAGAGCCCAGTTTCACGCCTCAGCAGCAGACTGATCTTTCTGTGGGAGCTCCTGATAGCCCCACGGCAGCTCGAATGCAGCTCAGCCATCACTTATCACTTTAAGACATTATCGATCCCAGTGCCTCCCCGTGCGGGAGTGCTGACATGCACAAGATGGGTGTCATCAAGACAGGGGGCTCTCTACGGGCACCTCGGTCCACCCACTCACCCAGACAGGCACATGGTCCAGACACACCACTGGCTCCAGGGGCTGCCACCTCTTGGCCGGACCCTGAGGATTCCCGGGGCCTGGGTCAAAGGTTTCTGACAGCAGCCCCTCACTCCCTCTGCCCGCCCGCACCTGGAACTACTGATGTACTGGAGGAAGTAGTTTGTCGCAGTTGGCGTTTCTGAGCTGGGGTGCCCGGCATTCTCCACGTCAGGCACGTCTGCATTCTCGTTTATTAACTGGGGGAGAGAGGGCGCACTCAGGACCCAGTGCACCACCATCCCACCCAGAGTACAACTCCAACATGTCACCTTCGTGTGTGTATGTGTGTGTGTGTGTGTTGAGGAGAGGGACAAAGTTCCCTGATTAAACAGACACCACTCCGTCTGAACCCCCACCTTTCCAGACGCCAGGACCAGCTCCCGCCCCACCGCTTCGCCCTCATTCGACACAGCCCAAAGGCTTCATTCTTGTGACGTAAGCCAAATGAATATACACCCATTCCTGGCCTCTCTCACACTTGCCCTCGTGTGCTGCTTTGCTCTCAGGCTCCTCTTTCGGTAGGGCATCCTGTGCACTACCGGGGGCTGTGCTGCGCCCGAGCCCCACTCGATGGCAGGAGCTGAAGTGATACTGACAAGTCTCCAGATGTCCTCTCAGGCTTCCAGGGAAGCTCGTGAAGGCCACAGAAGGCTGTGGCCCATCTATAGCAGTGCCACCCCTGGTCCCCACGTGCTGAAGCTGAGGTTCTCAGCTAGGGGCAATTCTGCCTCTGAGGAATACAGGGTGGTGCCTGCAGTTGTAACTTTCGGGTGGAGACCAGGGACTGTGCACAGACCCCAAGGACCCTAGCACCCACAGTGCTGGAAGGCACAGGGAGCCCCCCCTGAGGGCCAGGCTCTGCTCATCCCATCACTGACACGAGGGCTGGTGTCAACAGACTCCACTGAGGCCGTCCTCGCAGGGTGACAGCGGCAGGCCCAAGCCGAGCGCAGGAGCAAGTGCTCCCTCAGCCTGGCCTCAGGGCACAGCAAGGCAGTGGCGGGGACAGGTCCTGACACCATGCCAGTGGCACGGTTCTTTGCTTCCCCGCCCCCAACTCTTCAAGGAAGTGAGGCCTTCCCAAGGGTACGTGGGCTCCTGCACCCCAGGCACCTTCACTCTGTCCCTTAGGTTCTGCCCGAAGACAAATGCCTGCTGGGCGGGGTCTTTCTTCTCGCAGCTCTCCTCCATGGCAGGGCTGCCGGACTCGCTTCTGGGGGGCTCTTTCTCCTAGTTGAGACACAAACAAGTGACATGTTTGCCTGGCCAGCAAGGGGCTGCTCCACACCTCAGAGCACATGCGCTGTGCAGGAAATCCCAAAGCCTTGGCCAGAAAACTCCTGATGTACGGGAAAGATCCAGCACAGGAGCAGAGCGGAGGGCCGACACAGACACGAGTCAGAACCCTCTGTGCTGAGCAGGGCTTTGATAAGAGCGAGATGCTCGGGAATCAACATAACCAGAGAAAGCAAAGACCCACCCAAAGACGATGGCAGGACACACCCGCAGGAAACCCAGAGACTTATAGACGTGAAGAGCACAGCACGCTCGTGGACAGGGGGCTTAACATGGTGAAAATGCCACTACCACCCACGCAGATGTACAGGCTTGGTGCGATCCCCAGCCCGGCTTCGCTGGACCTCGCTGAGGAGCGCAGGGGGAGCCTCCCTCTCCCCGCATTGCAATCATCAAGACAGCTCGATGGGGGTGGGAACCCAGAAGAGAAAAAAACCCAAACAAGAGACCAATCTCCAGAACGCGTCAAGACCTCGAGGTAAGGACAAACAGCATAATTAAAAAATAGACAGAGGACAGGAATAGACACTCTGCCAAGGATGACACGCATGTGGCCAAGAAACAAGAAGAAATCTGCAGCCACTGGCAAGATGCAAATGAAAACAGTGAGGTACCACCTCAGCCAGCCTCACAGTGCAGTTCAACCATACCACCTGCTGACGAGGGAGCTGGAAGAAGGGACTGCTCATACACGCCAACACTTTGCCAAGTGGTAGGTACAGCTGTCCTCAAACATTGGGAATGGAAGTACTGCGTGTCCCAGCAATCCCACGACTTGGTGTGTGGTCTACAGAACTAAGAGCCACAACGCACATAGACGTGGGCACAGTATGCCCACCACAGCACTATTCACAATAGCAAAAACAAAGGGAAACAACCCAGATGGCCATCAGTGGAAGACTGGATGGGTATCAGCTGTGGCACACCCTCACGGGCATCACGCCAGGGTAGAGAGTAAGGAGGAGCTCCAAGGATAACCGGAAGGACCTTATGCTGAGTACAGGTAGTTTGTTCACCACCGGCAAATGCTGCGCGCAACAGCTGCTGTAGAGTCCGGAAACGGCTCTCCGTGTAAAAGAACCCCCCTTTGGAAAAAGTTACGGGGGGAGGGAGAGAGAGGGGGAGAAGACGGGGAGGCTGTGGCTGAAGGGGAAGGCATGGAGATACAAAAATTCCGATGTGCTTTTCCTACACAAGGAAAGCTGCCAATTAGGGAAAATAAACAAAACAAAAGCTCCAGGCGAGCTGGGAGGGGCTGGTAAAGAAGCTGCCATGCTGAGTGCCCCTCGAGGCATTTCCGAGGGACCTGTGGAGACAGAGGCCCTGTTGGTGAGACATCCACTTGGCCCTTGTTGCTGCGGCAGACTGGCAAGGAGCTGACACCAACTCGTTTCTGACCCACATGTCCTCCAGAGTCCGCAGCCATGGATTCCCCCCGGCAGCCTTTGAAAACTGCACGTCATGCTCACTGGATCCCTCAAGCACAGCCTGGTGCCTGGCCCTGGTGGCCTATAGGTGGGGAAGCCAGGCTTCAATAGCAGGACGGAGAGGATCCATGTGGTGAGCCTGGCAGGTCCCCTAGGGGCAGCTGAGGGGCATGGCGGTGTGTGTGTGTGGGGGGGGTGCACAGGATCTCCACTCCAAGTAGCTCTTGGAGGGTGGGACCCCTCCTGTTGTGAAGCAGCCTGACTCATGTCGCTGCAAGGCTTGCACAGCGGCTGGGAGAGCAGGGATGGCAGTGGGGGCTGGAGACCATACTGCTTGGGGGTCAGCGATGGAAGCAGCTACAGCTGGTACTGCCCACACTCAGAGGCATGGAGAGGCTGAGGCTGGATCTCCCCCAAATTCAAGACGACACAGCTGACCGAGTGCCCGCCCAATCCAGGGACCAGTGTCAATGGGCAGGCAGCACGCAGTGGGACAGCTCAGATCTCCATACCAACAGCGGTTGGAAGTAAGCCTCCTGGGGGCTTACATTAACTGCAAATGCTCCTGGAGCCTGCACATCTGCACGTGCGGTGTGTGTGAGTGTGCTCGGCTACTGCAGGAACCCTCACAGTGACTTGGGGCCAGGCAGACCCTGATTCCCACAGAGCCGAGGCTCCACCGGCCTCACAAGCAGGCTCCTCACTGCATGGTCATCTTAACGCTGCCGAGGGAAACACACGCCTGGGGCCTCTGCCTTCCCAGGGCCCCAAGGGACTTTAAAAAAACAAAACCAGCAGTCGCACCTCATCAGCAGGTTCTGAGGGACTCCTCCGCGCAGGGTTGTCAGGCGACGTGGACGTAGCGGCCCCCGTGCAGTCTGCTGGGATGCTGAGCCCGTTGGTGCCGCTGCTTGGGACTGGGTGGGAAGACAGCAGGAGTGCTCAGGGTGGAGGAAGGACCTGCCCCGGCACATGCACCCTGCAGTCCGACTCCTGCCCCTGTCTGCCAATCATCGGGCCAGTCCAGCTGGCAGTGTCACTTTGAGAGAAGGGCCTACTTGTGACCACTGTCCTTGCTGTGGTTCCGACTCCCGGTGAGGCCAGTGGCAGAGCAGAGCTGCCCTAGGGCTCCCCTGCTCCCCGAGACAAGTCTGCCATGACACCTGCACCGCCAGGCTCCTGAGCACCATTACAAGCCGGAGACTTGGGGTGGGAGGGAGGGAGAGTGTCTCACAACAAGGTGACCATCTGACTGCTTATGTCAAGAAGCACTGGGGGGGATGGTCAATTTGTTGGCTTGTTTGGTGCTGCCAATTAAGAACAGAAAAGGGAGAGAAAGAAAATCTAGCTTGTGTATTTTTAATCTTCTGCGCTCTTGAGATCATGACTCTCATAACCGACACTCGGCCTTCCATTCAGTACGAGACTACAAACGCTTTACCGTGTTGGTGGAAAAGGGTTGGGTGGTGTGTTTTGTTATGATTTTTCAGTAACAAAAAGTCTATTACATACATTGAACCACTGAATGTCAATAAAAATGTTTTTAAAAACTTAAAATAATTTTAAAAACTTTTTAGAAATAAAAAATAAAGTGAATTATTATAAAAATGCCAAAAGTTGGCCCCAGAAGGGGCAGTGCTGGGCATTCTGAGGGGCCTGGAGGCCCCGAGAAGAACAGGTGGGTTGGTGGGGTGCGTGTGCACATGCGGTTGGGGTAGAGCCACCATCTATCTGTTGGAGACAGCGGGAACATTGCTATCTGGGGGACTCCGGGCAAAGTGGGGACTCCAAGGGTGCAGGGCTTCTGGTGCCCACAGCAGGCTCTGGTCCAGGGGTGCTCATGGGCAGAGCATGGCCCCGGGCCGAGGGCAGCTCCTTACCAGTCTGGGAGGCTGCCTTGGGTTGCGGGGCCTGCAGCACGGCTGGGCGGAGCACGCTTCGCTGCTGCTCCTTGGGTTTCTGGCTAGGCAGACCTGGGAGGCAGGGTGGAAGGCCAGTTGGGGGCCCAGACATCTCTGGCTGCACCCACTGAGGTACAGTATCCTACCTTCTCAGCTCTCGGGCCCCAGGTGCTCCCCAGGGACTGAGGACTTGGCCTGGGGGTACCCTGAAGGCACCCTCTGCACCTGGCTTTTCTAAGTCGAGAAGTGGGGGTACAGCCAGCATTAGGAAGGCCAGCAGGGCAGGGGGCAGGATGCTCTGGGGAACCCTTCCTGGACTTAGGCCCCCACCCCCAACTCCACGTCCCACTTGGCCTACTAGCTGGGGGCAGCCTGGTGGGGTCTTTTGTTTGGCTCCAGGGTCCCCCAGGCCATGCATACCTGCGCTGGGCGCCTGGCCATGGATGAGCGTTGGCGGCTTCAACCGGAACCCACTGCTCTTCTCCTCTGAAAGCACAAGACAGCAGGAGGGTGGATGAGGGGCTGGGGGAACTGAGCAGTGAGCTCTCTGAGTCCAGCACGCTGTGGGAGCCCAGGGTCAGGCTGGACGGGAGGGTGGTGGGCTCCAGGAGGGGCGGTGGGCCCTTCCGGCTGGAGGCGCAACATTCGGCTGACAGCCATACAGGCGGCCACTGGGCGGGGGGCCTGGCTCTCAGCAGTCAGAGCAGACGTCGGGGGACGGGCGGAGGACAACTCGCTTTCCAGATGTGTTGCTGAGCTCCCCTGCTCCCAAGAGAGCCCTGAGGGCCTGGGGTCAGGGGCTCCCTGGGACGTGGAGGCTGAGTTCCAGGGACAGCAGAGGCCCGGAAGCCTGACTTTAAGCCAGCTAGCGCCCCATTGCTCCGCAAGGGCCTCCTGGCCTGAGGTGGGGAAAGCAGGGCAGAAGGACCATCATCTGGGGGCAGCACAGGCAGGGAGTCTTCGCTTCTGGGTGGGTGGAGGCACTAGCAGCCTTGCCCAGGAGCTGAGGTCCAGCCCAGCTTTCAGGGCACAAACCCACTCTATGTCTCTACACTGAAGGACGAGGAGGAGAACCCCCTGCTGAACATCAAATCAAGAGGGACCAGCACTACAGGGAGCCAACAGGACAAAAGAGGCACCACCCCAGCCCCATGAAACTAACAGACATTGCTGACAGGCCTGGAGGGTCACCAAACAATCTCAAAAAAGAAGTACAAGGTGTGGGTGTGTGTGTGTGGGAGGGTGCTTCAGGAAACTCAACCCAGAGCAACAGTAACCCAGACAAGGGGTGTTGCTGACAGAGCGATGAACCCACTGTTCTCGGGTGCAGAACCCAGAGGGCGGCCAGCTGATTCCACAAGTACACACACCAACCCCAATCCCAGTGACAAGTTGTCCCCTGGGGTTTCCTGGGCTGTGACCTTTAGGGGAGAAGATCCCCGGAGCTGTTGAGGGTTCAGAGTGGTGTCCTTTTAGTCAGCAGCTGCATGTTTAAGTGTTGTCCCACCAGGGCAAACGTGCACAAAGGCCGCCACACGAACTACCCGGGTAGACTGAGTCCACAAAGACAGCAGACAGATGACTGGTTCTGACAGGAGAGGGGAGGGGGGAGAATGGAGAGGGAGCCAAAAATGGTCTCGATTGGCAAGTGATGGTCCCACTACTCTAGGGAGACACAACGCCAAACAAGTGTGCCCACAAAGCCCCAGCCTTAAGACACGAAATCCGATCGGAGGCCAGAGTGGAGGGGCGGGCGGGCCCTCTCACTGCTCTTCGTGGGCAAGGGCAGGACGACAGGGCAGCTCCTGCCCAGGACTGGGGCAGGGCTCTACCAGCCTGGAAAGGAGGCCGGGCTAGAAGGGATATCACAACACACAAGGAGCCCTGGGGCCACAACAGTTAAGTGCTTGGCCATCAGCCAAAAGCCAAAAAGCACGAGGAAGAAAGGGCTGATGGTCTGCTTCCAGCAGGCAGCCAAGGAAACCCTCTGGGGGAGGCCTGCTCTGTCACCCGGTGCCTGGAGTCAGAGTCCAGCTCCAAAGCACCGAGGGGGAATCCCCCAGCACAACAGCATTCAGAACCCGGAGGGCAATTTGGAGAACTGCTTCCAATTACGCTGACATTTACAATCCACACCATCCTCAAAGGGTTCCAAAGCGGACTTTGTCTACAGATTCGTGAAACGCAGCAAGGACGGCAGACCAGGCCGGCACCCCAGGAAGCTGGGGCGGGGGACTCAGAAGCCCCTTCCCAAGATACCATGGGCCTGCCCCATTACAATAAAGGCCTCCTCTTCTCAGTTTCCAAACTCTTGCACCTCCTGAAACCGTTCAAGTGCAGTGCAGAGCAGCACCGCGCGGCCAGACTGACTGATGCAGGGCTGACACAGCAGGGGCAGGAGGGAGGGGTCACTCCTTCTCTGGCAGCTTCTGCCCTCCAGGGAGGGAAGGACCAGCATGAACCAGAACAGAAGCTGGCTGGGAGCACATGCTGAAAAGCGTCCGGAGAAAGCGCTGATGGTGAGTAGGCAAGAGCCAGGAGTAGAGACAGAGCCGGTGCTCACGTAGGAAAGGACAGAGCTGGGGCGGCACGCATAGGGCTCGTCAGCTGCTCTAGATCCGACGTCTTTGTGGGAACCCTGCTCAGCTGGGGACAGGAGGAAGCAAGGCAGAGAGGTGCAGAAACACCCAGATGTTATGTGCACACACCTGGAGGCTGAGATCCCCAGCTAGCACCCAACACCCCATCTAAGTTTATAAGTACCTCTCACCCCTAAAAAGGCCCAGGGCTTGCTTAGGAAAGGGTTGATTCCAGGCAGGGCTAGGGTAAGACTAGGAAGTGCCAGGATGTAAGGTAAAGGAGAGCTGAGGAGGGTGCACGTGCTTGCACCGCCACCAACAACAGATCACCTACCATTGCAAAAATGCAGTTGCGGTCCCCCAGTAAACACGACTCATAGTGACACCCCTCCCTGCTGGACAGAGCAGCCGTGCCCAGAGCGGGGTCCTAGGCTGTACAACTTCACGGAAGCAGATCTCCACACCTTTCTCCTGCTGAGCTCAAACCCTGAGCTAGCTGCCGAGACTACTACTATGCCAGCAGAGCATAAAGCCAGAAGCCCTAACTGTGGCGAGCCCCTTCTCGCTCCTAGCGACCCTACAGGAGACCAGAGCAGTCCAGAGTGTTTTCCAGGCTGTGAGTGCTTATGGAGGAGCCCTGGCTGCTACTAGTTCGGCTGCGAACCACAGGGTAAGCAGTTCAAACCCTCTATCAGCTCCTCGGGAAAAAGATGAGGCTATTTCTGTAAAGGGTTTTAGTCTCAGAACCTCACAGGAGGGTTCCCATGGTGTCAGCTCAAAGGCAGTGCGATCTTCACAGATGCAGACTGCCCCATATTGCTCGGTTGGGGCTGGTGGTGGATCGGAGTGTCTGGGTTGTGGGTCAGGTAAGTGAGAAAGTCAACAGGGAGAAGAAGGAGCACGCCCTGACAGGAGAACCAGGGAACTTGGGTTTGTTGGGGGGCCCGGCGGACAGGGGGCGAGAAAACCACTACTTGGCACCCTGGCCCGAGGATAATTACTTCCAGAGCTGCAACCAGCGGGGTAATTGGGTCCCCACGTCTCTCCAGAAAGCATCAACTACAAAGCAGAAGCACAGAGCCTGGCAGCCACCCAACACATGACCAGTGAACCCCCCCCCCCACACACACACACACCCACCCCTGGGTGAGAGCCGCACCCAGCTTACTCCTGAGGTCTTCCAGCCACAATGTGGCCCAGCCTGGCCTAACCACGAGGGAGGTCATGCCAAACCAACGTGATGGAAGGTTAGGAGCAAGTGGCCTGGCTGGCAAACAGACTAAGGGTATCCGAGGCATGGAGTAGCCACCTCAGCCCCCTGCTCTGCAGGGACGGACGACATCCCTGGGACCACCGGCCACATGGAATGAGGTCTGGAGGTAAAGCATATTAGAAGCAACTTCTTCTAAATATCTTTAAAAAATACGAAAAGCTGAAAGGCAGGAGATGGGAAGGGAGAAAGGAGAAGGGGGGGTGGGGCGAAGCTGCTAAATCTTCCTCCATAGATGGCTACACCCAGCTGCCCAGCAAACCCCCATTCCACCCAGCTCAGGGCAGCCCAGCAGGCTGGGCCTGAACCACCCCCGCTCCTCAGGACATTCCTGCCAGCACAGAGGTTCCAGGGCCGAGGGAGGGGCGCCCGAGACACACACTGCAGCTCAAGGGGCAAAGGGAAAATGGTGCCAGCCAGCCCGCCCAGACCCAGGAGGGGGTCTTGGCATGAGGCTGTGCACAGACTTCTACCTGCTGGGCCAGGGTCCGGTCAACCAATGGACTGACCGACCGACCGACTGACTGACTAACCAACCAACCACCTGACTCCCACAGACCTGACTCGGGTGGGCAGGGAGGGTGGCCCCAAAGAGCTGCCACTCAAGAGCTGAGTGGGGAGTGGGCTGGTGGATGACTTCACAGG
Source organism: Tenrec ecaudatus (assembly GCF_050624435.1). NCBI lineage: Eukaryota > Metazoa > Chordata > Mammalia > Afrosoricida > Tenrecidae > Tenrec > Tenrec ecaudatus. The sequence goes on from NC_134530.1 coordinate 6,041,233, forward strand.
TCAACCCGTAAAGTCTAAAAACTCGCCTGGTCCCAGGATACCACCAGAGGATGGGCTCTTTGGCCACACACAGGGCTCTGAGTCATCTCCCCTTCCCCCCAAGGAGACTGAGCCCAACTACATTTTAACAAGCTCCCCAAGCTTATGAACCCCTCACCTGGGGATCTGCTATAAGCTTCCCATGGGGACCTTGTTAAACTGTAGGTTCGGATTCAGCCAGTGCGGGTGGAGAGGCACCTTTACAGCAGGGGGGCAGGCACTGGCGCGGTGCCCTGGCTGTGTGTTTGAAGCCAACAATGGATTTCTATCCCGAGGGCTGGGTTGCAGAACCTGGGCTGTTACAGGCGCTCATGAAACTCTTTATGAGGTCTTCAAGCCCCAAGGGAGAGCCGGTCAGGAAGTCTGGGAGCTGGCCTCTAGCGAAAAGACCAAAAAAGGCAGGCCCATCAGCTTCAGCGGGACCAGCTGCTCTCTGCAGCTCTCAGACTGCCATCAGATGGTTTCTCTGAGCAGAGCTCCACAGTTTCATCACGGTTAGAATTTAAAACAGAACGGGGGCCGGGGGGACAGGTCCTCAGCAGCGCTGCGTGACACCCTGGTGTCTGGCCCCCACCTGGATGTACCTCAGAAGGTCGGCCTCGGGCTCTGCTCCTGAAAGGTCAGTCTCAAAGCCCTCTGGAGCAAAAACACAACAAGCCCTCGGGGGCAGTTCTGCCTCGCACACATGCCGAGTGGGGTCCACCACCATCTTGGGGAGAAGGGGGCCTGCTGCAACGAGGCCTTTGTGATTTCCTTCTCAGCAAACCTGAGTGTGAGCCTGCATTTAGGTAGGACTTTGGGAACGGGGGTCGCACACCTATCTGTTTGTTTTGTAAATGAGCTTGCACACTCCTTGCATCCAAGCCTTGCTGACAGAAACAGACTGAAGGGCTTCTTCAGCCTCATCTCCCCTGCTCCCCTGGACCCCAAACCCTCAGGAAGGGAAGGCTGGATTTCACCTTCTGTACAAGGCCTGTGTCGTCGTCGAGGGGCAGGGGAGGGAGGGCGGGCTCAGCTCACCTGGTTCTGAGTCAGAATTGCCTGCAGATGATTCACAGAAGGTGGACGGCATGAAGACATTGTTTTTTGATACTGCTGGCCAGGTGGTGCAGGAAGGGGTGGGGACAAGAAAACAGAGGTAAATGAAGGGGACAGACACTCCAGGCCACCTTTCCACAGCAGTCTCCCCTCCGGCTCTGGGCATCCCCAATCTCTCTCTAGCTTGGGCCTCAGCCTTACTACCCTTGTCCACCCAGTGCCACTGTCGTTGAGTTAGAGGTCGGTCAGTCACCCTACCTGGGACGCTGTTCTTTACAATACCAACTCTGGCCCCAGCCCACCAACAGGCTCCTACGAATACAGTGGGCAGGCCAGCACTTCAGATTCTTGGGACCACCGTTCCCCGGCTGCAGCCCATCTTCCACAAAGCCACAGAGCACCAGGGAGGCGGGGTTCCAGTGGGCCCACAAATCAAACGGGCTGGGCCTTGTCCCACCCCCCCACCCCTGCCAGACCTCTGAAATGCTGAGCAAGCTGGAAGGACTGCAACCCATGATCAGGGACTGACAGCTTGCTCTTTCTGTGGGACAGTCACCTGAGCACACAGGAGTCTTTTAAAAAGCTGCCCCTGCCTGGACTGCCAACAAATAGGACGGTCCCACTGCCTGGTCAGTGAGCAAAGCAGCAGTCTCTTAGGCGTCTCAGGAACAGGGCTCTCCGCCTGGGTGGCCTCCTCCCACACTGGACTCCCACCCCAGGCCTCCAAACGTCCTCCAGAGGCCTGGTCAGACTCAGCCGTCAGGGACCCACAGGACTTGCTACTACTGCCAGAAGCACTGCTGGGGGTGGTGGTGCTGCTGCTGCTGGTGGTTGTGTGTGTGTGTGTGTGTGTGTGTGTGTGTATGCATGTGGGTGCACATGTGTGAGCCTGGGCTGCTCAGTTGGGAGACTCAATGCCAGGCCTGTGGCTGGCCAATAAGAAGTTAGGTGGGAGTGCTACCGTGTATCTATCTGAGTAATAGGGGGCTCAGTACTCTCCAATATTGACCCATCTTTGCAGTCTCTCTGCGCGGGTCACTAGTTTGTGTGTGTGCGTGTTGCAGTGATCGCTCAGCTTGGAGTGGTGAAAGGCATCGGGGTTTGGAGGCATGTCTGCTTTACCTGACTGGGCAGGTGGGAACTGGGTTAAAGATGATGTCCTTTCTCTCTTGACTGGAGGGCAGTAATTCCCATCTTCTCGGTCAGAATCTGCAGAGAATGGCAAGAGAGGAATCAGACTGTTCCCGCGTTGACACCGAGCGGGCCAAACGTCTGCAGGCTGCCCTTACCTTCTCCCCCTTCGGGACTGGAGCCGCCGGCTGACCTCTGAAACAAGAGTGGAGGCAGGGTGAGAGGGGGTCGGGCCTCCAGCAGGAATGTAGGAATGCCACCTCCCACCCTACTTGCTCCACACCCACCCCACCTACCACCCCCCGCCTCAGAACCAAGGAGGACGAGCTTACACCAATTGGGTCACTCCCTATCTGCACAGGTCACCCTCACTGGTGTGCTGCACCTGACCTCCCCTCCCCGGTCCTCCAGCCCCAGCACAGCCACATGCTGGGCTCACATCTGCTTGTCAAGGACTCATTCTGCACAGCCTTGTCACACCGGACCCTGGTGGTGGTCTTTCCTGGCCTTGGCGTGCCCTGCTGGCTGACCTGCCTTAGGACGGGTTCATCTTTATGGACAGAGGAGAACCGGCTGTGGTGGGCCAATGTCCAGAGGAGACACAGCCAGAGGGCAACTCCAAACGCAGGGGCTGCAGACACCTCTCAGCTCACAGAATATCTTGGCCTTGATTTTGGAACTTGAAAAGCTAGCAATTCACAATACTCCCCAAAACCAAGCAGTCCTTCCAGAGGGACACATGGGTCTTCAGAACCTGGGCTTATCAGCAGACCCAGGGGGTGAACTGCCCTCCTCCTAGAACTGTCCACCTGGGAGCAAGCCGAGGAGCCAAGTTTCCACCGGGCACCTGGGGAGTCAAAAAGGGACCAGCTGCCTTGAGGAGCTGGTGGGATTTAGGACGAAGCTCTGTGCCACTGGCAAGCCCACAATAACAAGCCCACAAGCCTGGAGCCAGAACCTCTGAAAGCAGGGCTGCCACGGCTTTCTGGGAAGGGTCAAGGGGCCATGCCCACACCCGGCCTAACATGGGTCTCTGCGTCTGTTCTTTACAACCTTTCCGATGCTCACATGGGCTGCAGAAGCAGGGACAGACTTGTCCTGCTGAGGCTGGGAACATCCGAGAAGGAGGGTGCTCTCAGTGCAGCCGGGAGAAGGGGGTACCACTAGCTCATGACCAGCCCTATCCCCATGGGTTGGCAGGGAATGTCTGCTGCATGGGGCTGCACACCTGACACTTGGCTCCCAGGCCACCTGGTTGCTGCAAGAGGGGATCCTTGGTCCCTGATGGGTCCTCTGCCCTAGCTTCTGCTACCCTAGGGACTGCTTTTCTGAACCCAATGGGCCACCACCCCTGTTGGAACCCTGTTGTGGCTCACAGCCCACTTCCTCTCTTCAGCCCTGTATGACATGAAGTAAGCTAGACGCCTGAGCAGTCGGCTCCCACATCACCTGGTGTCTCCTCCCAGGACTGCAGGCCTACTGCCTCCGCCTCATCTCAGTTGCTAAGTGAAAAGTTGGCCCTCTAACCCATTAGAGGCCGTGGGAGAAAAACCTAGTGACCAGCTGCCGACTCCAACACGGGAAACCGAGGGGTGGCTCTACTTGATGCGGGGGCTCCTGGGCCCAGAAACCAGACCTCTCTCTTCAGCTTTCATTCCAACAAGCACCATCTTGTAATCACACGTATCTCTGCGTGTCCTGGTCAGAGCTCTCTTATGTGTTTATACAGGGGCACATGGCCCCAGCCCCCACCAGTCACACAGCAGCATCCACCCAAAGGAGGCCTGCTCCACCCTTGCTGTCAGAGGGTCCCCTCCCCCAGACCAAAGCTCTGAGTCCCCCTGTGGCATCAGCCTTCAGACCCACTTGCTGTGACCCCCAATCTCAATCAGCACCAGTCCTTCACCCTGAGAGTGGCTCCCACCACTTCCTGCCCCGCTCTCCTGATACAGTGGGACCATGGTCCTGCTCCTTGTCAGGTCCCCGCTGGAGGGGTGCTCGGCCAGACCAGAATCAGGCTGCTCCCGAGTACCACTCCACAGATGTGGCCTCTGGGAGCACTGGTAAAAGCACCCTAAGAGATATCAAGATCTGGTACTGGGGACCTCCCAGGTCCAAACGAGTAGGGCAAATTCATGAGAAAGTGCTGCCAATCACAATGGGCACCATTTCTAGAATCCCACCCACCTGGGGGCAGCCTCAAGGCTCAGCCCCACAGACTCGGCTGCGCGGTCAAGGCTTTCCCAGGGCATTTGGAGCTGCCCTTAGCCCCGAGCAGGAGCGCGCGTTGCGGGCCACGCCTGGGCTGCATGCTGAGGCAGAGAGAAGTGGGGGCTGGGAGGCCCACGTCCCTGACCATCTTTCTCAAAAAAGAATTGGTCACTGTAGGGTTGTGATGGGGCGCCCCACGGAAACCTTAACTCAGGTGGCAGAAGAGAGACGGCCCTGTGCCACAGGGAGGGGCGAGTCCCGGGAGAAGCTGTGGCAGGGTCCCTGCTACTGGGTGAGCAGCTGAGCTGTGACAGGGGCTTCAGGGGCAGCTGTGAGTCCAGGGTTGCATCTCACAGATGGACGATGGCCACGAGACCTTCCAGTCCCATGCAAAATGCAGGGTGCAAGCCAGCTCCCTCCATCCCGTGGCCCCAGACCACCATGATTCCATGAGACAGAGGCCAGGCCCAGGCCCATGATGCCAGATGCTCTCATGCTCACCCAACCCCCTCCTGAGCAGGACAGACAGACAAGAGACAGACAAAACTGAGCAAGGAGGAAGGTTGCAGCTTCCTGGGGCCCCAAGAAGCAAGACTAAGACAGAAAAGTTCAGTGTGGAACACATGGGCCCCTGCCGAGGCAGTGTGGACACTGGGGAGGAGTCGGGCTGGGCCGCTGCAGCAGGAGGATGGGGCAGGAGCACCAGTTGGGAGTCGTGCGGAACAAGCAGCACTGCAGAGAGCAGGGGCCCACTGGAATAGTCTGTCTGCTAAGGGATGAGAAGCTAGATGCTGAGTGGGGTCCAAGAGTGCAAGGGAGCTGTTGAGAGCCCGCCTAAGCGACCTAGTGGGTCTGATAAGGCCAAGTTAGCTCTGGCCAAGCCGGCTGGCCAGTCAGGCCCCTCAGGCCAGGCTGCGAATACCCTGTGCATGTGGCTTGGTCTTCAAACTGTCTCCCAGAGCCAACAGTGTGTTCCCGGCCCTGAACAGTCCCCAGCCAGAGTGTGGATGAGACTGGAGGGTAAGAAGGCTTTTACAAGCAACGAAAGAGTTGATGTATAGGACATGACCTTGGGCTTCCTGTCCCAGGGGACCTGGGAGAAGGAGCAGACGAGATGTCCAATGAGGCCTGCTGGGTCACATGCAGGCAGAATCCACCACTTGGGTGTGGGGTGACCCCAATGTTCTGATGCCAAAGACAGGCCAGGCTGAAGAGGCAGTCGGGACCAGGTTCCGTCTGGTTTGACCTACAGCTTAACTGACCTCAAAAAGGCTTGCCGTGCCTTCCCCTCCACAGCAAGGGAGAAGGGCAGCTGATGAGACACCTTTCCACCAATCAGACACCACTCTCCTGGAGCAGAAAGGGCCTCTGTGGGGAGCTCACAGCTGTCACACAGTAGTGTCAGGGGCTCCGTGAGAGACTGGATGTGTCAGCAGCTACAGACGCTACAGCCACAGACAGCATGCAACAGTTCCAGCCTCATACTGGAATGTTCCACACACTTCCCAGTGCTCCAGTGCTGCCCTCGCCCCTGGTGACTCAATGGCTGAGTCTGAGGCTCCCTACACTCACTCTTTGGCACCCTGGTTGATGCAGTGGTCAAGCTCTTGGCTGTGAGTCAAACCTACCCAGCAGCTCTACAGGAGCAAAGGCCTGGCAAGCCAGTCCCGGGAAGACGACAGTGGAGAGAGCTGTCACACGAGGTAAAAACCACCTTAACAGCACCTAACAATGCTGCTGTAAACATCCTCCAGTTTTCATTTGCTGTTCTCCACCTGCAGCATGTCCCGGCCGAGTGCCCTGCCCAAAGCCCACAGGGCCAGGAAGCAGGCTTCTAGTAGACCCAGGCTGCTGCCGAGGTTGCGGGCCAGAGTCCTGGGCATTGCCTGCACAAAACTCGATGTAGAGTGGGCAAGCAGCCCTGACAACTCTGGCAGGGTGGCTGTCACAGTGAGCTCAGGATCCTGTGCTTCTGCTCCCTGCCCACTGCATTCCAGCCCCCTTGACTGCACGTCCACTGATAGCCGCTCCTACTTCAGCTGTGGCCATAGGCAGAGAACTGAGAACAGAGTCTTCCTGTCCCAGCTCAGGTCAGAGAAATACTACCCCCTAAGGGGATACCTCAGTACCCTGGGAAGGTTGAGCCGAGTGCAGCGGCAGATCACTGGCTGGCTGGGGGTTTTGCTAGAGCTTCTGCCCCAAGCCCACAGTGGGCCGGCAAGGGCTGCGGGGGTTCTGGAGACAGATGCTGTCTTCACCCCGCTGTCACACACTCGTTCCCCAAATAGTAGTAGTAGTCTGACTGCAGAGGGAGACCCAGGGTTTGTGGGGGTGACCTTTAAAGGTTTCCTTATGAATCCAGCACTAAGGGTCTGGCTCGGGGGTTGAGGCTGTGGCTCCCTGGAAGGTTGCTTGATACTCAGTATCCTGTAAGCAGCTGCTGTCACACCGACCGACCGACCGACCGACCGAGACTCACAGTGACCTCATCATGTGCCGTAGGGAGTGGCTGTGCGCCATAGGGTTTTCAACGGCTGTGATCTGTCAGAAGCAGATTGTAGACTGCCAGCCTCTGGGTTGGTTGCTGAGAGCTGAGCCACCTGTCTGTGCCCCTGGGGTCTGCCCTTGTCCCACAGCAGGCCTTGGGCAAGGGTAGAGTTTGCAAACTTCAAATGCCCCTAAACCGTTCTTGTCCTCCAGAGGCCACTATCTTCTCCAGCAGCCTTGGTAAAGATGGGGATAAAGAGCCTAGGGGCTCCCACCGGCACAAAGGACCCTTTTACCTCCCGTCTTACTTGGGTGGAAGGCAAGCAGTTTGCCTGATCACAGCAAACACAGCCACCCATGCCAAGCACTCGGCAAAGCCAGCCAAGCGCTGCCGCCGCCAGACAGCCAGTTTCTAAGACACAGACTCTGGGCAGGGTGGAAGAAAGGGCTGGAATTGATCTGGAAGGATCTACCCCAAACCCCAATTCTGCTTTTGCCCTTCAAGTCTCTTGCGGGGAACCGGGCTGGGTCTCCTCTCTGTTTCTGGTTAGGAAAGTCTAGATGTAAAAGGTGCGAAGTCTGGCCTGATTTTGGAGCAAAGTGACTGTGCATCTCTGTGAGCCGCCCCCTCTGTCTTGAGCTAGGACCTGGGTGCTCTATGGTGGGGGTGGGGGCAGGGAGGTGGCTGAGCTGGGTGGGGCAGGGCCCAGGCAGGAGGAGTGCCAGGGAGGTATGCACTTACCCCTGCCAGGTCTTGCGGGAAAGGAAGGAGCGGGGCCTCAGCAGCGGGATGCGGAGGTGAGCTGGCTGGAGCACTAGCGGGGGCGAGAGGTTCTAGGGCACGCTCACCCGCTGACTCAGGGTGACCCCTGCCATGGTGGGGGGCCTCAGCCTCCCCCTGAGGCTCCTCTCCCGAATCTGCAGAGGACTGGGAGCAAGAGAAACAGTTTTTCTTCAATGTAACGGCCATGATATGGGTGGGGTGGGGTGAGGTAGGGGGCAGGGACCAGGGCTGCTGTCCAGGAGGCTAGGACTGGCCTTATGATGTCAAAGAGGAAGAGGGCGGTGGGCGTGGGCTGCTGGGCTGCGAGGTGCAGCAAGCCAGACCGTCAGGCGGCCCTGTGTGGAGTCAAGTGTGCTCTCAGGCCACCCTCCAGGGGGAACCACTCTAGTGACAGACCAAGCAGTGCCCATACGAGAGCCCGTGGGCAGTGTCCCCACACTGGGAAGAGGACGGGACGCTTGATGAGTCCTGGGCTAAAAGATGCCTCTTCAAGAGTGGAGCGGCCTACCAAGGCTGGGTCCCCAGGTCCACTGCCTAACATTGGGATTTCTCTAACACTGCCCAGAGTGGAAGGCGGCTCTACTGCCTGAGTGCATATGGGCCACTGAAGATGAGGAACTGGGGGTGGGTGGTGGGAGCCTTCGGTTCTAGGAAGTTTTCATCCCTCCAAAGCACAAACTGCATCTGCCATGGGCAGGGGGAGGGGGAGATGGGGAAGGTCAGAGCCTTGTCTGGCCTAAGAGCTCTGAGGCATGACCACCAGGAACCTCTCCTTGAGAAACTGGCTCAGACCCCATGTGCTCCAGGTGCCAAACCTACTGCTCAGCATTTCCCACACTCAGGGAGTCGTCTTGTTCTCAGTGTGTGACCTCACCACAACAGGGGCTATTGCCCTGCCTCCTTCAGATGTGACTGACTTGTCAGCTGGAGTAACAATGTCAGATCATGGGAAGTAAGCATGTGATGTAAGGGAGGTGGAAGAGCATTCTCATCAGGAGCCCTGGTGGTACAGTGGGTAGGGTAGGCACTGGGGCTGCGATCCATAAGGTCAGCAGCTTGAAAGCATCAGCTCCTCTGAGGAAGAGACTGGGTGTCCTACTCCTATAGAGAGTTACGGCCTTGGAAACTCACAAGGGCAGTTCTAGCCTGTCCTGCAGGGTGCAGTGAGTTGGCAGGGTGCAGTGGGTGGCAGAACTTTCAGTAGCAACCCCATGCTTGCTTGCTCATCTGCACCCCTGGAGAGTCACCGGCAATGACATTCTCAATAGGAGGGGGGAGGTTTGTGGGCTGCCAGCCTGTCCCCTCTTGCTGATCCTTGAGGTTGAAGACTCCTTCAGAGAGGCCCACCTCTAGGGAGAACAGCTTGAGTCCCCTTCTCTTTCCAAATGCCAATGTCCAATGCTTCTGTGACAGCCCTGGCATGCAGGGCGAAGAGAGAGCAGCAAGATGGAAGATCCAGGGAGGCCGTCTTCTTCCGTCCCTGAGAGACCCACTCCACCCTTCCCTGGTGTTCGAGCATTTTCTACTAGGCTCTGTGGGCTCCTCTTGGGCACGAAGTTCCTGCTCTCAGGAACTGATGTGGGGCCTGCTGCTTGCCAACATCAGGAACACGTCCACCTTTGAACTCACCCTGAAACACACAGGATACGCTGGGCACCCCAAAAGCAAGCTCTTGCTGGGTGCCTGTACTCATCCTGCTCCAAGCACTTCCCCACCTGCCTCCCCTCTCTTAGCTCAATATTCATCAGGGCATCCTGTTGGCCCAAACCTCAGGGCCATCTGCCTTCCCTGAAAAAAAACAAAACAAAACAAAAAAACCCTCCAACATTAAAGAAACAAGAAAGAAATTATTATGCTAGACAATGAAAGTATTTAAATTCTTGGGACTCAAAGAGAAGAGCAGTCTCCACATTGACTTTTGCTGCTGAGCCCTGAAGCATGAATGCGGGCATGTGAGGAAACATCAGACCAGGTAGCCAGGGAGGCCAAGGGAGCCCCTGCCATTAGTCTGGCCCCGACTCATTTCGGCATCTGTGGTTGGGAGGGTCCAGAGAAACAGTGCCCCCGGATTTCCTAGGGGTCAGCTCATGTTCATGGGAGCTGTCAGTTCTCTCCTCTTGCTGAGTCAAGAGGTGGATTTGAACCACCTGCCTTTTGGTTAGCAGCCAAGCAGTGAACCGATACATGGCCAGGTACTGCCAACCTAGAACAAGAGGCCAGGATATTGCCCCCAATCTGTGTTCTGCATGTCACGGGGACTGGAGCGGGCAGCTTCGCGCACTCTTTGACACCTCTACCTGGTCTCTCTGTCAAGTGCAGGCTGTTACAGGCTCGCTGCTATTCGGACTGTCCTCTAACTCAGAGGACACCTAGGGCGTGGAGCTCATGCCTTTGTAAATGGGGAGCCGGGCTCTTGCTTGGGGGTTTGAGATATTTCCTGAAAGGGAACTTCATTGGTCCTATAGCTGATAATCATTTTCTTTGAGGATCAAGAATTTGCTCCAAAAACTACTGTACAAGGTATTTTGGGGACAATATAACCATGGATTATACTAGGTTGGGGGGCGGGGGAGAGCAGCGGCAAAATATTTAAGGAAAATTCTGTGATCTTTTCTTTCCAATCTTCCAGCTTTCTGACCTCACTTTTGGGCGAGGCCATTGAAGTTCTGATCGTGATGATGGCATTGGGGTCACAAAGGCTGAGAGGTGGCCATAAATTTCAACACCCATGACAAAACGCCAGCCAGCAGTGAATCGAGGTGCAGTGACATGCAAGCCTGCTCCAGGGATCTGAATGTTTTCAGAGCGAAAAGGCAAAGAAGAAAGAGGGGCACCCTTTTCTCAGAAGAGACCACCTGGCTGACACCGCCGTGGGGAGCAGGAACCACCTGGAAGGGTCTTAAAGGCCAATGCTTTGGGGAGGAGACCTGCCGGAGGCCCAAGTAGTGACTATGCAGACTCCCCACCTGACTGCTGGCAGGCCAGGCCAGTAGCAGCACAAGACAGATGCTATCCCAGCTGGGACACCCCCCTCCCCCGGCTCCTGAGTGGCTCCAGCTGCATGGGAGAAAGACGTGGCAATGAAAACCAAACCAGTGCACGGAGGCCCAGGGAGCACAAGAGCTGCCCAGAGGACTTCTTTACAGAGGCCGACTGCCACCCCCCGCCCCTCTCTCTCTCTCTCTCAGACCCTCTAGTGGTTCTAACCATTGGCCCTTCAGTTAGCAGCCAGGTGTTTAACCTTGGTGGCACCAGAGGCCTTAAAAACGAAACAGAAACCCCACTGACTCAGCAGCCTTCCACAGGACAACATACAACCGCCCCTTGGGTTTCTGAGGAACAATGCCTGGTCTTTCTCCAGGGGAGCAGCTGGTGACCCCTTAACCCCTGCACCACCAGGGCTCCCCATAAACACCACAGCCTAGAGGGCACACGGAGAAGTCCTACTCTGCAGCATGTGGGGTGGGTCCCCAGGGCTCAAAACCGATGCAATGGTCCTAGCAGGAGCAGCAGCAGCAGCAGCAGGCAGCTGCCCAGTAGCTGAGGCAGCAGCTCTTCCTGCATCCCAGGCAAAACACAGGGACATGGTCCACCTGCCCTTGGACAGTTATTTTTAGAGCTTCATTTGGGGTTTGGCTCAGAGTCACTATTTTGAGAAGAGCGTGTGCACTGCCTGAAAGACCGCAGAAGGCCGCCACGGTGCACCCCGCTCTGAACGATGCACTCGGGGAAGCACTGTGCACAGGCCTTCCTTCTGGTGGGGACATGGTCAACGGGCAGCAGGGCTGTCTCATCTGGACAGCAGGCATCTTAGCCTCATGGGAGCCCATCTGCTCTCCCCACAGTCCATCCATCCTGCTGGCGATTTCCTCAGGTCTTCCACAGTGAGTACTTGTGTAACTCCCAGCACATCAGGGCCGGCTGACAGATTCGCTGTAAAGGGCCTTGCTCTCACGGGTCACCAGGGCTCTGAAGAAACCACCCACTCTGCTGGCGTGGTGTGAAGGGCGGATGGGAGAGGCTGGGCACTGACCAAGCCATATTTACAAAAACAAGTGTGTGTGTATATGCGGGGGGGGGGGGCACGCGCGGGGGCTTACCTAGCTTGCCTAAAACATGGCCCCCAAAATGATTCTCATAAATGCCAACTTTGGGGAAAGTTCTGACATTACTGACAATCTGAAGAAAACAGACTAATACAACTGATGACAAAAACAAAGATCCTGTTGCTACAACTAAAGGAACTGCAGCGGCCCCTTTGTCCTGGAACCTTCCAGGGCCTGTCTCCGAAGCTCACGAGCTGTCAGGGTCAGGCAGAGCAGCAGTGTGACGGACCCTGAAAACGTCACCTGGATGGTGGCCACAGCAAGACTGGAAGGAAACGTGCAAGGGGGCTGGTGCTCTTTCCTTAGCAAACAACTCGGAGGGAGTACAAATACAAGCCACACAGTAGCCGCCCAGGGCGGGTGGGGTCAGTTTAGGACAGCCACTGCTCCCTCACGGCAGACCCCCTCCCACTCCTCACACATTCGCTCCCTGGTGGAAGATGTGAGTGTTGCCCAAGGAAACAGAGCCAAGCCAGCTCTGGTCTCTTCTCAGAAGAAGGGGCAAGGCTGGCTGGTGAGAGCTGGCTTTCATGCACCGTGATTGTCAATAAGCAGCATATGCCTCTGAGGACACACAGAATCCGGCACAGCCTTGACATGGGGAGACTCTGTGCAGCGTACTGAATGACCAAAGGACGAGTAGTGCCACGGCTTTCCAGAGAAATCCACCAAGTCCTCACCTCCAGTGGGAAGTCACTGCTCAGACCCCACCCTGATGGGCACGAGAGTGGAACCAGTGATGCCAGGCACACATCTGCCACCACCATCACATCACAGGATCCCTGCTGCTCCCTTCAGGCCTGCGACAGGCTGCAGAACCCCTCAGACCTTCACCACTCCCAGGGCAGGGGCCAGTAAGGTGTGGCCGGAGGCTCAGCACTGCTCTCCAGCCTCTGCCCACTTGCTGTCACCAAGCCACTGGAGGGGCCTCCTCCCTGCAGGGACCCCTTACCTTTTGTCCTTTATCCTTCTGAAACACAAACACAGGCGGAGCAATGGCAGGCTTTTCTGCAAAGAGAAAAATGGTTTCGGTTTGTTTTGTTTTCCCTCAGCTAACACTGTACACGTTAAAGGCAGTTAAACAAATAAACATCAGTCACAGCACCCCAAGCCCTGGGGCGGGGGGGGGGGACAGCTGCTGGCAGAACTGGGCTGAGTGGGGGTGCCCATGACACAGGAACCAGGATACGGGGCGGGGGTCAGCCCCACGGGCACTTGGCTCACAGGTGATCAATCCTCTCTCAATTTCCAATGGTGGAGACTCCATAAGGCTTGGTTTCATTTATGAACGCACGCCTGGGCACAGCCAGGGGCCGGCGTGCATCCCAGAGCACATGCCTGTGCTCTTCAGAGCACTGAGCCCGGCAGGGGCACTGACATGCCATTTGGACCTGCGAGTGACACAAGTGCATCGTGGACAGTTTCTGTCTAGGAGCTGTCCCTGCTCTGCTGCTTCACCCCTAGCCGGGATGTGGGATTTAGGTGCTGAGGGATCTGTGGGGCCCTGGCTTCCTTTGGGGCGAGTGTGGATAGGGAGCCACATGGATTAATAGGTGCGGGTGTGTGCTGCCTCCCATTGCCCAGAAACACTGTGAGACCAAGGATGCTGCTTGTCCTCCATGCTCCCGTGAGTCCAGAACAGCACCCGGCACACCTCACAGACTTGAAGGCAGGGCACATGGAACTAGGGATGAAGGAAGAACTGCCAGGCCAGCACCTGGCAGTGGAGGCGGAGCTTCTGGGGATACACACAAGTGCTGGGCTCCTTCAAGACCACAGGCTGGGGAGGGGGATGGGGAAGGAGAGGGGACCGGGGCACCCACAACAAAGGGAGGGTTGGTGGGGTGTGAGCTCTGAACGCAGGCACTCTAAGTACAGGACCGCCAGGAATGATCCCAGAAGACCCTCCCACAACACTGTCCACACTGTCCCACTGCCATAGTCAGACCCGCCTGCTCTCTCTGTGGGGCTCTCAGCTGGACTCCCAGAGCCCCACAGCCCAGCCAACCCGCTCACGCCCCCTCCTGGGCGTCTGCTGCTATCAGGCCCTCACTAGTCCACCAGAACCAAATCAAAACCAGACAAACCAGTCCGACTCTCTGGCGACCTCGTGTGTTGCAGAGTAGAACTGAACCCTAGGGTTTGGGGGACTGCGGTAGTTACCAAAAGGAGCCCTGGGTGGCACAAAGGGACAAACCAAAAGGTGTATGTAGGGGTGGGGGTGGAGGGCTTGGACCTGAGATAGTACAGGAGACAGGCCTGGCCATCTTCTCCTGTCAAGATGTTGGCCTAGGAAACCTCTGTGGGGCAGTTCTACTCAGTCCTCTAGGGTTGCTCCGCTCAATGAGCAGCTGCAGGGTCACAGGCCACAAAGCCTACCCCTCTGGGTGAAATCCGAGCCCAGCACTAACTTCAGCCTGCACATGGTCAGACCTGGTCGCTGATCACAGAGTGGCCCTCGGTGGCACCAAGCAAGCTGGGATGGGGGCAGGGAAGAACCTGAGGAGCAGGGGCACCCAAGCTTCTCGAACCTCTGTAATTCCCAACCCACAAGTAAGGGCCATCAGCAAGACGCCTACTGACCAAATTCAGAGCCACTGTTGGTTCTGGCTCAGTGACTAGCCTGAAAGCGAACCTCATTACAGAACAGACAGCTTCATCTTCCTCTGGCAGAGTGGCACAGTCACCCAACACTCAACTCCCAGCCCCACTAAGAGCTCAGTCACCACAAACGCGGGGTTGTTCCGGCTGGTGTTGTGGGACCTGGAGCACAGAGACCCTCTGCCCACACAGCAAATGCTAGAGTGCACAGCAGCAGGGGAGCAGAGTTACTCCTAGAATGGCCCCCCTTTCCCCTTTCAAGCCCCTACTCTACCTCTGGCGGCTGAAGCATTACTGCCAGGGCAGCCAGGGGCCCCTCCCCAGCTCTTACAACCCAGCCAACACCCCCACTTGAACTCAATTGTGATCCATGTAATGATCTCAGACCCCGGCTCTCAGCAGGCCGGGCGCTGCCCTACAGCCTGTAGCCCAGCGTGAGGGTTGGCCCTTGTGGTGTCAGAGATGCTCCCAGATGGGCTGAGAAGCTAGCAGCCCAGGCCCTGGAAGGCGGAACTCCTGCTCCTTCCCCAGAGATGGCCATAAGGCTCACTGCTACATGGGGCAACCAAACCCCACAATTCTAGGCAGAGGCAGCAGAGAAGACAGTGTCCAAGCCGGGTAACCAGGAACAAGTAGGAGCACCAGGGACACTGAAGGACCTTGGCAAGAGCTGGGTGGCACATGCTGGGGGCCGGGCACTTTGCTGGACCATCCGATAGGGAGGGTATGACAGTTCTTTCTCTGAGGAAATGAACCCAAGACTCAAGCAAAGGTGGCGGGGGCCTGCTTTAGGGGCCAGTCCTGAGACTAGGCTCCCCCTGGACCCAGGAGGCCTAAGACTAGTGTCCCGGTGAGAACTGGAGACTTGGGGGTGGGGGGTGCCTTTAAAGAACGACTGACCTGGACCCAGGTGTGTCTGCAGGGTCCCTGAAGTCAGCCACTCTGTGTGGACCCCATAATCCTAACAAGGGTGCAGGACCTGCCTCCTCTTGTAGTGGGTGCTGTTGAGATGCATCTGACTCCAAGTGCCCCCACGCGACAGAGCAGAAGTGGCTGTGGCACTGATCAATTTTCTAAGCACTTAACCTCTGCACCCCCAGGTACCCTGGAGCAGACAGTGGGGTAGGTGTCTCTCAGGAGGGTAGTTTCCAACCACCCAACAGAAGGAAGGTGCAGGCGTCCACCTTGCAAAGGCGATGCGCCTTTTTGTCAAGAGACTGTTTGGTGGCAAAGCTCTGACAACACAGCTGCCGAGCATGGCTATGGGGAGGGGGTGCTGCAGGGACCTAACTGCAGGAGAGCTCCCTCAAGAGGGCAAAGGTAAGATGTCCCCTTGAGGGCTAAGATGTGCCTTACCCACACCTCAGTGCTTTCAATCACCTCCTGGGCACGTGCAAGTGGACGAGGAATAAGAAGACTGAAGAGCTGATGCCTTTTCATGGTGCTGGCCAAGAATACTGACCACAGACGGGATGGCCAGAAGATGCGACAGAGCTGTGCTGCAGGAAGTGGGATCATTACAGAAGAGAAACGCCTTCATGAAGAGATCACTAGACATAGTGTGGTGAAGAAAGTCAAAGTAGATGGTGCGTGGCTAGCAGTTACAATATTCTGTGTCAGGAGTCTTAAAGGCTTGTATTCAATAAGTAACCATCTTAGTGAGGCATCAACTAAATCCACATGGAAGAAGCACACCAGCCTGTGTGACCCAAAGATGACAAGAACAAAATCCAAAGATGGTGAAAGGAAAAGTATCAGTGCTTAATCGTGCACACCCAATTTGTTGAAGGCTATGGAGGGCAGTGGGAGCCCAAAATCCTTCTAGAGGATCTAGTCAGATGAAGCCTCTGCTTGATCCCCTCTGATCACAGGCGAGGGACTCACATAGCTTTGGTATCAGAGATTATTGTAAACTTGATTATGCTGGATCAAACTACCACATAATATGATACCTGGTCAGTTGACCCCCCTCTTGCCCCAACCTGAATTTGCTTTAGGCCAGCGGTTTACAAGCTTCCTGGTGCTGCGACCCTTTCATACAGTTCCCCATGTTGTGGTGACCCCCCAACCATACAATTATTTTCGTTGCAACTTCATCACTGTCATTTTGCTAATTATGAATTGGGCCACCCCTGTGACAGGGTAGTTTGACACCCCCCCCAAAGGGGTCATGACACACACATGGAGAACCGCTGCTCTAGGTCTAAATATTTCTTGTTTCATGATAGAAATTTCTTCTTTGCTTTTAAAATATTTTTGGTGATCTTTTCTTACTGTTTATTTTTATCTTTGTATTATTCATTTTTTCTCTTTCACTTAAAAAAATAGTTTCTGCTAGGTTTCCCCATTTATGAAGCAGAAGGAGTGGATGCATAGACAGTAACAATAACTGATCCAGTGGTTTACTGGGGACAAGAGGTGGGGGGCAGGAGAGGGTGAGGAGAATTGGGGAGCAAACAATGAATGCAGGAGGGGGAGGGAGTGCTAGAACTGACAGCGATGACGGACATATAACTCTTTGTAAAAGGGACTTAACTATGGAAGTGTATGATATGTGAATTTATGTCAATAAACCTACTAAAAAAAGTTGGCCAATGGTTACCTTGCTTAAGGGACATTGCGTTTATGTTAAGGGTGGTAGAATAATTTGGAAAATGATATCAGTAACGACTGCACAACACAAAGTATATAATCAATGGGACTGAAGTATACATGTATAAGTTGTGGGAGAATGTCTTGTGTCTTATTTATGCCACAATTTAAAAATTACTCTATTAATAATGAGTACAAGAAGAAAATGTTCTCAAATGGTTTGTGTCAATGACTGTACAACTCTTTTTGATATGACAACAGAACTGTGTATGTGGAGGAAGTGCCAATAAGACTGTTTAATAGAGAGAGAGCCCTTTGCCTCACGTCCTTCGAACGTGCTGTCAGGAGACCAGCTCCTAAAGGAAGACATCAGGCTTGGTCTAGCAGAGGGGCAGCAAAAAAAGGAAAAACAAACCCCAAACCTTAAAGATCGACACCGTGGCCTTAACAATGGACTCAATATGGGAACAATTATAAGGATGGCACAGGACCAGGAGGTGTTTCATTCTGTTGGGCATGGGAACGCCATGTTCTGTGGCCAATAAGAAGCAAGTTGTGTAGTGTGGGCACGCAGGTGGGTGATGACCAATGCCTTGATGGGAAGACGGGAGCCTGGGCCAGAGTCTCCCAGGAGCAGGACAGAGTTCCCCAGGCACCCAGGGGGACAGGCTGTGGAACCCTTTCCCAGGATTCCTCCCAGCCTCTGTCACATCAGACACAGTGTAGACTTTCCATTGGGGTCTCTTGGAACCCCAGATGTTTTCATATTTGGTGTCTGTGCTCGCTCGCTGAGCTCACTCACTTGTTGCAGGCGGATGGGCAGAGGCAGTGTCTGCGCCATCTCACTGAATCAGAGACCTGGGTGGTGCAAATGAACAGCACACTCAGAAGCAAGCTCTGGAGCTCGGCTTCCGGAAAAGCCATTGGTTAAAACCCCATCACGGCAGGCACAGGAACTTGAGGAGACCCGATGACACCCAGTATTTTAGGAACAGCAGACAGAGAATCAGAGAGACTGAGTAACACGTTGAGGCAAGGCTAGGGCTCACTCCCAGGCCAGCTGATTCTGATGCCCAACCTCCTGAGCCTCAGGCAATGCAGTGGACCAGGCACCCCAAGTGCTCCACGGAGGCTCCTGTGAATGCAGTCCTCGCCTTCCACCAAAGCTGACCTCAACAAGAAGTAGCAGAAATAACGCCAGGAAGGAACTAACTAGTCAATCTTCCACATACATGCTGTGGATGAGCACAGACAAAATTCAGGGCTAGTGATCATGGGCTCCGGGCATCTAAGTCACATGAGCACCTGTTTCAGAGACCCCACTGCTGCCAAGACAAGGCTGATTCATGGTGACCCCATGTGTTAGAGCAGGAACTGCTGCTCCCCAGGGTTTCCTTGGCAGTCATCTTTACAGAGGCAATGAGCCAGGCCTTTCTTCCACGGTGCTGCTGGTGGGGTCACACCACCACCCTTTATATTAGGTTGTTATTAGATTCAATTGTCAGTTCCCACTCACAGCAACCCTGTGTACAACAGAACGAAGCACGTCCCTGTTACCATTCTTCTGTGTGAGCCCATGGTTGTAGCCACTGGGCCATCCATCCTGACGAGGGGCTTCCTCTTTACCAAGTACGGTGTCTTTCTCCAGGAACAGGTCTCCTGACAACACGCTGCAAGTACACGACAAGAAGTTTTGCTAGTCTTGTTTGTAAGGTGCGTCCTGGCCGTACGGCTTCCAAGATAGAAGTTTGTTCTCTGGGCAGTCTGTGGCACTTTCAATTTTCTTCAGCACCATGATTCAAATGCATTCATTAATTCTTCCTCAGTCTTCCATATCCAATGGCCAGTTTTCACGTGCACATGAGTTAACTGAAACTATCATGGCTTGGGTCAGGCACATCTTAGTTCTCAATGTAACCTCCCTGCTTTTCAACACGTTAAAAGGTCTTATACAGCTGATTTACCAAATGGAACGTATTTTTTGATCTCCTGACTTATTTCCATGAGCATTGTGTATTCAAGCAAGATGAAATCACCGACAGCTTCCATCTGTTCTCCTTTTATTATGCGGTTATCTCTGGATCCAGCTGTGAGGCTGTAGTCTTCTTTACATTGACTTGTCCTCCGCACTGAGGGCTGCAATTCTTGGCCTTCAAATCCTCCTTACTTCAGCAAGCAAGGTCGCGTCATCTGCATATCACAGGCTGTCAATAAGCCTTCCTCCAATCCTGATGCCACCTTCTCCTTCATGTAAGTATACTGAGGATACAACCCTGTTAGACATTTTGTCTGACTGTACGTCATCCAGTGTTGCCCTGTTCTGCTTGCACAACTGCCTCTTGATCCACGCCCATGCTATCACCACAATGGCATGTTCTGGAATTCCCATTTTAGATAAGGAGCAGGTTACAAATTACTTGTGCCTTCCTTGCTCTTTGTCTCAGGGGGAACAAGAACAAGCCCCACGCTGAACCCAGCCGGGAATTAAATCCTTAAAACAATAAAAAATTAAAATTAAACTCACTGCAGTGGAGTTGGTTCCGATCCCATAGGACAGAGTGGAATTGCCCCTGTGGGTTTCTGAGACTAAATCTTTGTTGTTGTTATCAGGTGCCACTGAATCAGCTCCAACCCACAGCGACCCTAGGCACAACAGCACGAAACACTGCAGGGTCCTGTGCCATCCTCGGCCTGAGCCCATTGATGCAGCCACTGTGTCCATCCATCTCGCCAAGGGCCTTTCTCTTTTTTGTTGCCCCTCTACTTTACCAAACATGATGTCCTTCCCCCGGGACTGGTCTCGCCTGGCAACATACCCAGAGTATCTCAGACAAAATCTTCACATCCTTGCCTCTAAGGAGCCCTCTGGCCTTCTTCCAATATAGGTATCTGTCCTTTTAGCAGTCCATGGCACCTGTAGAGCATGTTGTCCAGCTCCACAATTCAAATGCATGGCTTCTTCACTGGTCTTCCTGACTCAGTGTTCAACTCTCACAAGCACGCGATGCAATGGAGACTACCACGACTTGGGTCAGGTCCTCAAATTAACACCCTCGACCTTCAATACTCTAAAACAGACTTTATCTAATGTAGTTGGTCTTTTGATCTCTAACTGCTGCTTCCATGAGCACTAATTGTAGATGCAAGCAAGACAAAATCCTTTACAACTTCAACCTTTTCTCCATTATTCATGATATTATCGAATGATCCAGTTGTGAGGATTTGGGTCTTTCTTACACCGAGTTGTCATCCACACTGAAGGCTCCAATCCTTGATCTTCATCAGCCAGTGCTTCAAGTCCTCCTCACTTTCAATAAACAAGGTTGTGTCATCTACATACCACAGGTTGTTAATAAGTCTTCCTCCAATCCTGATGCCACCTTCTCCTTTGTATGAGCCAACTTCAATGACGAAGTGCTCAAGTCTATAGACTGAACAAGTATGGTGAGGGGATATAATCCTGACGAACAACTTTCCTGATTTTAAACCATGCAGTATTCCTTGTCTTGTTTGCACAACGGCCTCTTGATCCGTGTACAAGTTTTGCGTGAGCACAGTGAAGTGTTCTGGAATTGCTGTTCTTCTCAAGATGATCCGGTTTATTATGCCTTTGCAGAGCCACACATGAAGCACAAGTTTATCTTTCTGGTATTCTCTGCTTTGAGCCAAGACATTAGCAATGATGTCCCTTGTTCATGTCCTCTTCTGACTCCAGCCTGAGTTTCTGGCAGTTCGCTTTCAATGTACTGCTGCAACAGTTGTTGCTGATCGTAAGCAAACTTTTTACTTGTGTAGGACATCGATTGATACGGTTTTGTAGTTTGAGCTGTTTGTTGGGTCATCTTCCTTTGGAATGGACACAAACACTGATGTCGTCCAGGTCGCTGTTTGCAGTACTGTGGTGGCTTGTGTGTTGCTGGAAGCTATGTCAGAGGTATTTCCAATGCCACAAGGGTCACGCAAAGAAGAACAGGCTTCAGTGGAGCTTCCAGACTAAGAACAGACAACAAAGAAGGACCTGGCTCTCCACTTCAGGGGAAGCAGTCACTGAAAACCGTATGCAAAGCTTTGCGACTGAATCTGTATACGAGCAGAAAACTTCGTCGTTCTCCCGAGGAGCAGCTAGCACTGCTGACCTTGCCAGTAGCAGCCCCAAGCATAAACACAGGGGCTCCGTAGAACTGATCTAGGGAAGAATCAAAGGTACATTCCAGAGCCCACATTCAGTGTGGAAACAAGTTGCAAGACTGTATCTGTCAAATCCATCATGTGCAACATGTGCAGAATGCTTTAGGAACCTAAGCTGAGAGCAAAAGCGCCCTCTAGGCACTGTGGGCTAAGCAGTGGACCGCTAACCACAGGTCAGTGGTTCAAACCTACCAGTCCCTCAGAGGGAGAACAAGGTCCTCTTGTCTCCATGAGGATTTCCCTCCTCGGAAACCCTGCGTGGGCGGTGTGAACACACAAACGGGAGGGCAGAGGCTTGCTGAAAACATGCTAGACAGGTGCCTTCCAGGCCATTTTGGCTCATAATGACCTCTCAAGTGATTAAAAGTGGTATGCTCCCCATAGGGTTTTCAAGTCTGCAGACTGCCAGGTCTTTCCTCCAAGGTTCCTTGGGGAGGGGGAATTAGATCTTCCTATGGCAAGCTGAGCACTTAGTGCCCCTCCCCGGTCCCTCCGAATCCTGTAAACACAGGTGCACGCGTGCGCACACATGCGCACACGCACACACACACAGAGCAGGTTTGCTTGTTGCCAGCTCTAGCAGTCCCTGGAGCTGAAGCATGCAGGCCCAGAGAGAGTCTGGATCATCTGGGCCTGCTCTGTTTAGTCCTCTAATAACTGATGACTCAACTCTTGCCAGGAAACTGTCCTTCCTGGACAGCCCTACATAATGAACGTCTCAACAATCCATCACTGAGGAGGTGTGTGGAGATCTATGTCACTGAGCTGATGGGTCTTAGGCTTCTAATCTGTGGAAAGAACATAGCAAGCCTTGTACCCACACAAACAGCGGCCTGCTGGACCCTGTTCGCCAATCGTCTCCCCAAGAATGATCGTCAACAGGCCTGCTGCATCAGTCATGTGTCAGAGGGCTCTGCTGAGGGCTGGAGAGGCTCTCCTTGGGCAGGCTGCTGTGGGGCTGGACCCTGAATCTCTACGAACTGTGCAGCCAGGGCATTGCCACTGTCCGCCTCCCACCCCACCACAGAGCTCATCCCTCTTTTCAGAAAGGAAGCACAAAAAAAATCCTGTATTCTGGGCACAAGTGAGCTGGAATGACCGAGACTGGCCACTCTGAACAAGCATATGGTCTATGTTAGGAATGACATGGGAAGAGAAAGGGTGTCAGTCATCCTCAAAAAGCACATCTCAAGCTCTATTCTGAAGTCTATCGCTGTCAAGGAGGGGAATATCCATATGCCTCCAGAGAAAACCTGTTAATACGACTAATATTCATACCTAGACCCCAATCACCAAGGCCCAGGGAGGAAATGGAAGGTTTCTACTCACTCTGGCAGCCTGAAATTCTCCTGACATGTCTGCAAGGTACACAGTGAGTGGAAAACAAAGGAGGATCAGCAGCTGGAAAACAGTGTCTTGAGGTGACAGAAATGGTGTGGGCGATCACAGGATAGAATTTCAGAGGACTGAGGACCCATTCATTGGAAATACATCTTAGTCAGCAACATGAACTGTCACTACCCTTGTGGACCTGGCCAGGTGGAACGGACAGGAGTCTAAGCAGCTCCACCTGTGGAAAGCAACAAGGGGTGGGGGGGGGGGCTCAGTATCAAGTCAGAATAAGGCTGGGAGCTGTGCAGAACAGACCAACAACTGTTCCCACTGAAGCTGGAGAAACTTTCAAATCCTTGAGAGCCATAGTAGGACCCTGAGAAAATCCAGCTGGGATTTAGAGACCGTCGCAGGGATAGGTTTATCTACCAAAGGGCAGTGTGAAGACACCAGGGACATAATACACAATGCAGGTTAACGGTCACTGAAGACAGGGTGAAAGAAAAGACCACAACATGCTGAAACTTGGCTCTTGGATACAGAGTAGCAAAAGCAAAAAGAAGAAAGTAGTAACAATAGCTGGACAGATCCCAGAAGCAGCTGAGAAGCCCAGGGGAGTATTGTAATGAATGGTGCAAAGACATAAAGTTACAAAACCTAAAGGTAAGCAGGAACATGCTCAGCATACTTTCGAGCTGAAAAAAAAAAAATTAGGCCTGAAGCTGGAATGTTTTTTGTTTAACTGCTGGAATTCTACGGGCCAAATACTGAACGATGCAGGACCCACCAAAAGATGGAATGGAGTCACTGTATCAAAAAGAACTGGCCGGCATTTGGCCCAAGCTGCACTGAAGGCATTAGAGTCCAAACTGACAGGGACTATTGCAATGTATTCACTGACTGTGGCCCTTCCATCCCCAATTCCTTCTGTGATGTATTATCCTTCTGGACTCTGCCTGTGGCTGCAGTCCCATTTAGGAAAGAATTCTCTGCAATGTTAATGGGCAGGATTAAGGTGAGATTAAGTTTTGCCTTTAATAGAGGGAGGAATGGTGGTGGCACAGTGGTTATAAGGTCTAAGTTCAAAACCACCAGCCACTCGAGGGTAAAAGATGAGGTTTTCTACTCCCGTAAAGAGCCCCGGTCTCAGAACGCACAAGGATAGTTCTACCCTGTCCTACAGGGTCCCCATGAATCGGAACCTCCTTGATGGCCTTAATAGTAGAGGGTGTGAATTAAGTTATACTCTTAGTTTCCTTTGGGATATGGGCTTCTGAAAGACAAAAACCACAATGGCATCAAAGCCATGCCTCCCTGTGGAAGAGCCATCTAAGACTCCAAGAGGAATCCCAGAACCATCAGAAGAGCAGCCCCTTCTAGATCTGAGTGGTGGACGCAGAGCGAGAGCAGAGGCACAGAGACTGTGGCACAGAAGCAGCACTGAGCATGGGACTGAGGGAGGGCAACAGGTATGTTTCCTGGTCTATGGAGGCAGGGGCCATGGGACCCTGCAGGCAGCAAAGAGGCCGATAGGACCAGACAGGACTTGGCTGCTGATGTGGACCACTGAGTGTATCCTTACTGATCCTGACTTGTGATAACCTGTTAACTCTCCTAATGTTATCAGGTGTTGAGTCAATTCTGACTTCTGTACGACAGAACAAAACCCTGGCCCATCCCGTGCCATCCTCGCAATTGTTCATGTTCTAGCCCATGGTTGTAGCTACTGTGTCAATCAATCCATCTTCTCAAGGGCCTTCTTTTGCTGCCCTTCCACTTTACCAAACATGATGTCCTTCTCCAGGGACCGGTCTCTCTTGACAACGTGTCCAAGGCATGTGAGAAAAAGTCTTGCCATCCTTGCTTCTAAACAGCATTCTGGCTGTACATCTTCTAAGACAGATTTGCTGGTTCTTCTGGCAGTTTCTGTACTTTCAATAAACACCACCAACACCATAATTCAAACGCATCAATTGTTCTTCTGTTTTCCTTATTCAACGTCCAACTTTCACATGCATATAAGGTGACTGAAAAGACCATGGCCTGAATCAGACTCACATTAATCCTCTAGTTCCTTTCCAGAATGTACCCATCTTTGGTCTTTTACCAAGGCTTTATTGGAGATGGAACTATCCTGAGTTATAGACCTCCCTAATAAACCTAACGAACAATTGTGAGTATCGTCTGTGAGTCCCGTGTGGCTGCTGCATGGGAGGCATAACTGGTGAATCGTGGAGGCATGTCTGACCCCTGCCTCAAGGAAATAAGGAAACCACAGGTTATCAGACAGGGCCGCCCTCCGGACCGTTTTACAAATATCAGCTGAGATGTTACAATTAGATGCCATACTAAAGTGCTTGATTCCAAGAAATTTGGAAGGCCAACCATATTTCCATTCCAAAGAAAGATAGCCAAACAGAATGCCGAAACTACAGAACATCAATGATACAACATGCAAGTAAAATTACAATGAAGATAATTTAAAATGGTGGAAGCAATCCATCGGGAGGGGACGTAGAGAAATCGAAGCTAGGTTCAGAGAAGGGTGTGGTACCAAACAGCGCTGCTGGTGTGAGATGGACTGAAGCAGAAGACAGACGATACTAGGAGAGAGGCCCTTCCTGTAAGTCCGTGGATTCTTACAAATGAGGGATGAGAGTGTTCTTCCGGACTATGAGGTTGGAGTTGTATCCTTGTATAACATCTTCACCTGCCCAAAGGCCCCCTTTTCTGATACACACCATGCCTACTTCCAAGTTTATCTAGACCAGCGGAACGACCCTTTCACAGGGGTCGCCCGCTTCATAACAGTAGAAAACTTACAGTTATGAAGTACCAACAAAATTAGTTTTATGGTTGGGGGGGGTCACTACAATATGAGGAACTGCATTAAAAGGTCACGGCATCAGGAAGGTTGAGAACCACTGATCTATACTCTCCTTTGTTCCTACCTTCCCCAGGAGTAAGGGGAGAAATAAAGTCCCCTTCTCGATGTAGCTAGTGTGGAATATAATGCAAACCGCACAGAGACAGAGATCTGGTCTATTTCCCCTGCAGTGAAGAGCTAAACAAAAAGACTGAGGACCTCGGTGCTGCTTCAGGTTAGGTATCGGAGTGACTCAAGTCAACCCCTGGTGCGCTAACGATGAAGCTGTCTGCCTCTGGCGAGGGTCGCTACAAGTCGGGACAGTCCGGGCTCTGTACAGAAGGGACACTGTGGAACACTCAATTGTGCTCAGTTGGAACCTGCCCACAGACCGTTTGAACAGATGAGTGGATGATGACGGGCTTAAAATCAGGAAAGGTGTGCACCATGAAGGTGTGCATCTTTCACTGCACTTGTTCATCTGTATGCTGAGCACATAACCCCAGAAGTGAGATTATATGAAGCATGTACTATCATCAAAAAGGAAGGCTCACTAACAGCCTGTGATCTGCAGTTGACATATCTCCTCCGCCTGCTCCGAGTGAAGAAGACTGGAGTACTTACTGATGGAGATCAGACTGCAGCCTTCAGCAGGCTACACACACTTCAATGCAAAGAAAACCAAAGCCCTCGCTACAGAACCAAAAGGCATTGTGAGCAACAGAGAGGACTGCCATTGCTACAGTTTCATTTCATTTGGCTCCACAATCAATGTGTGCTATGGAAGCGGCAGTCAAGAAAAAATCGAGAGATACAGTGCATTGAGTACATCTGCTGTGCAAGACCTCTCCCAAGTCTTATGGAGCAGAGATGTCACTTTGAGAATGAAGGTGCTCCTGACCCGAGTCAGGGTGCTTCAACTGCCTCATATGCAGGAGAAAGCTTAAGAATGAAGCTAGCAAAGGGACAGATGCCTTACAGCTGGGTTACCGAGGAATGCCGACTATGTCGAGGCCATCATGTTTGGTCAGTGAACGCGAGGTGGGCCCTCAGGAAGATGGAGCGACACCACGGCTACCGCAATGGGCTCAAAGAAATGGACTGTGAGGAAGGCACAGGACCGGGCTGTTAATGGAGTCACTGTGAGTTAGAACGGACCCCATGGCACCACCACACCCAACAAGAGGTGTCACTTGCAAACAATGAAACCGAGACTGGACACTGGGTGCCTCACCCAGGCACAAAGCTCCTTAAAGGCAAATTGAGACCAGACCCTAATCTGTCTGACTCGCCAGCAGGACTCTGCCGCCTCTTTGACCTCCAACACGCCGGCCACCGCCAGCCTCCTTTATTCCCATCCTTGCAGGTCTTTCCTCCACTGCCCCTAGACTGCAGCCCCTGGGGCAGGGCCTCTACTTGAGCTCCTCTGGGCTTTGGATCCAGTGGCAACCCTGTAAACACATTACACAAAGTCAGCCGCCGCTCCACTCACACTGCTGAAGAAATTCTGTTATTCAGCGCTAGCCGCACTTCCCTACTCTGCCACCAAGTGGCGAGAGACACCAACTACGGGACAGAAGTGAAAGTGGCTGAAGGGGGAAAGTTATTGTCCCACATGTCCTCCCCCTCTTCAAAGGCACTAGTCCAGAGACGCGAGACTTTGGCTAAGGCTTTAGACCCAAACTGGTGGCACTAAAGTCTGTGGTCTCCATATGCATTCAAAGCAGCCTTAAAGCCCTGGGCAGGGCTGCAGGCCCTCCTTCCTTGTCAGCAGGATGGCACCGAGCCTCCACCCACAGCCCGAGTGTCTCACTGCCATGGCTATACTTTGAAGTCTGCGGGGCACAAATTATGAAGCCAGCTGCCCTGTGGGCAGTGAGTGCCTGCAGCCTGGCCCTTCCCAGGGAGGGACGGGTTGCACACAGGAGGCACCCAGATGCCAGGAGACTCCCAGGAGCCCTTGGAGATGAGCTCTCTGGCTGCACACTCACCAGGTGCCAGTCTGGGGGCCAGGCTTGGAGACAGGACTGCCCCCATCCCCTGGGGAAAAGGGTGCTGAGATAGCTGGCATGAGTTGAGGGTTACATAAAGAGGGGCTCTGTGTGAGTGGTCCAGGGAGGCCTCTCACAGGTGGCATCTGGACTTGACACAGACGGTGAGGAGGACAAGTTGGCTGAAGGTAGGGGAACCCCAAATCCAGAGGTTCAAGTGTTGCTGTGATGGTGGTAGTACGGCACCAGCACCTCAGCAATATGCCAAACACCATGGTGGACAGGGCTCACAGGTAAGACAGATCAGGAAGAAAGGCCTGGTGACTGACTTCCACAAACCAGCCAATGGAAACGCTGAGGACCATACCAGAGTACTGTCTGGCCCCAGGCTAGCAGATAGGCCCCAGGCTGCATGACACTGTTCTCTGTGCTGTGCCAGGGTCACCAGGAGGTGGGGTCAATCAGCAAGGACAGGAGGAAGGAGGATGTGCAGAGGCAGGAGGGTAGGAGAGAGGGCCATGGTGAGGACCCTGGGTTTGTTGGGGGTAAAGGGAGGCCAGAGGAGGGCCAAAAGCCAGGGAGAGAGGCGAGCTGGTTTCTATTTTCAGAAGTGCCATGGCCACGGTTCTTGTATAACTCCTTACATTTGGGTGATTCAAGAGTTTTTGTACCTCAGAAGGCAGGCAGGAGTTGTGAGTGAGCAGTCTGGCAAGGCCCTTCAGCAGGTGTTTGGGCAGCAAGTGGCAGTGACAAGGACCGCGGGGCTGCCTTAGTGAATGGAGTTGAAGACGCTGGACCTGCAGCCTCAGTGTGGCAGACCCACTCACTCCCGCCTGCCTCCTGAGACCTGCTGTCTGAGTAGGGGAGCCCTGCTCTTAGGGGCAGGGTCTGCAGGGAAAACCACTGCACTGATCTGATGGGTTTTGGGAGCACCCCCAAGTACGATGGTTAAGGGCTCAGCTGCCCAGTTCAAACCCGTCCAGCAGCTCTGCAGGAGAAAGGTTTGGCGACCTGCTCTGATGAAGACAACATGACAGAGTAAAAGTTCCTAAGGGCCAGCTCTGTTGTCACATGAGGCCACTGTGAGCCAGAATCCCTTCAATGGCTTTCAACAACTGACAACAAGATCCCACACTTGGGGTTTGACGGGACTGGTGACAACTGACCAAGCCTCTCTGGTCCCGAGTGGCCACTACCATCCGTGTTGCGTAACCTCTGTTCTCCGAGGCTTTGTTGTTCTCGGCACCTGACCTCCTCTCACAGGTGCAGTGCGGGAACTCATTCTGGTCAAATGATGTCTGGTGAACCTGGGGGAGTTTGCTTAGCAAAGGTGTTCAGGCTGGCTGAGAGGGGCAAGACCTGCCTTCCAAACCCATGCCTAGAGAGCCCGGGACCTGCTAGCTACTGTGCACACTATGTCCTGACAGCAAGCACGGCACCTGCACTGGCTCACTGTGAGTGTCCACTACCAAGAACCAGGGAGGCCACACTGCAGGCAGGACTCAGGTCCCAGCAGGCCCTTGGGCTCCAGTGTCTGTCTCCCAAGGACCTGAGTGTGCAGAGGGGGTTGTAAATAAAGATGGCCTAGGGCAGCGATTCTCAACCCGTGGGTCGGGACCCCTTTGGGGGTCCAGCGACCCTTTCACAGGTGTCGCCCGATTCACAACAGTAACAAATGACAGTTATGAAGTAGCAATGAAGATGTTATGGTTGGGGTCACCACATGAGGAACTATATATATTAAAGGGTCATGGCATGAGGAAGGTCGAGAACCACTGTCCAAGGGCTTCCCTGGCAGCAGGTCATGAGGTCTTCTCCCCAGGAATGGCCGGCTGGGGTTTCACACCAACAGCAGCTCCACCACTGAACTACCATGGTGCCCACCGCTGATTCAGTGACCCTCCACAGGGTGTCGGAAGCTCTAACTCTTTCCAGGAGCAGACAGCCTCCCCTTTCTCCCTCGGAGCAGCTAGCGGTGTTGAACTAAGGACCTTGAGATAAGCAGCCCAGCACTCACCCAATGGCACCACCAGGACCTCTTATAGTTACCACATTAGAAAATTAAAACAGCTCATTTCAAAACACTAATTTCAGATAGCAATAAGCTCTCATAAGGCTTATCTCATATCTTCATTAAGAGTAACTGAAAACCAGAGGGCAGTAAAGCGGATCCACTCCTCAGATACAGCTGCCAACCCACCCAGCACATGATGGTCACTGGATGAGTACCTCATCAAAACGCCACCCAGTGGTGATGCAGAGCACTGGAGTGGAGCTGGTTCTACCGGGCTTTCAGAGGCAGATTTCTCAGAAGAAGGTTGCCAGGCCTCTCTTCTAAGGAGCCTCTGATTGGACTTCTCTCTCCAACATCAGGCTGTCAGCTGGGTACCTTAACCACGATGCTACCCAGGGATGACACACATCCCATGCTGCTGCTGTTGTGTGGTGTCCAGTGACTCATGATGACCCATGTACAAGTCACTAATTTTTACAGTCACAGATCACTGGCCATGGGTCATTCTTTCATGACACCACTGGCTGAGTTCAACCCGCCAACTGCAGTTATTAAACACCAACCATTTGCAGCATATTGGTGAGAAGAATGAGGACGTTCCTATGTAGTATGAAATAGGGTGGGACTTGCAGTTCCCTGTGGCTCCTGGACCATATGCTACAAGGCACCTGGCCTTCCCAGGACACCGATGGCTGAGCTGAACACAGCCACGACTTTACACCAAGGTACCAGAGCACAGAAGGCTGAGTCTGAGTGCCACGTTGAAACTCTTGCAGCAATCCAGGTCAGCGAGCCGCAGAGGTGAGGCAGGCCAGGACTCAGATGACAGGGCAGGGTGACAGGGAGGGCACAGGCTGGCCATGTGTCTGGCGTGGCCGCACCTCGGCCCTCTAAGTCATTACTCTAGCACAGCGGTTCTCAACCTGTGGGTCACGACCCCTTTGGGGGTCCAATGACCCTTTCGCAGGGGTCACCCGATTCATCACAGTAGCGAAAGGACAGTGATGAAGTAGCAACGAAAATAACTATGGTTTGGGGTCACCGCCACATGAGGAACTGTATTAAAAGGTCGTGGAATTAGGAAGGTTGAGAACCACTGCTCTAGCAAAACACAGTCAGAAATGTGGATGTCCACCCCTCTCTGGAATCTCCAAATTTTTAAGTGATGGCTTCTAATTAAAAACAAAGCTCTAAACGGGCCACATTAAGTCTGTCTGCTTGCCCCCGAAGCGAGCGATGTCTGCCCATGGTTTCACCATGGCTGCCGTGGGGCATGCCCACCGCCACTCCAACCTCCCCAGCCGACTCTGGTCTCCCCTCCACGAGCCCCTGGAGCAGCACAACCCAGGAGAAGGAGCATGGAGTGAGTACCAGGGCTAAGCAAATGGTGCTGCCAGGGGGCCTGTGCTAGAAGGTTCTCCACCAGGAAGTGCAGACATAAGCACACAGAGCTCCCCGAGACCAGGCGCAGAAACCAGTGATGCAAACGCGGTGGTCTCAGACAGACCGCTGGGAGTACCATGGAGAGCTACCCCTGCCCAGCCCTCACACCACCAGCTCCACCCCAGCCAGCCCAACTCTGCTGAGTCCACCACCAGCCATTCCTGAGGCTACAATTCATTCTGTAACAAAAATGTCCCCTCTCTAGCCAACACTGCCCCTCCCTCCAAGTGCCATTCTAAGTTCACCTACTCATGACACCTCACCCTATGTATCACAGTGGATCTCCTTTTTCAATGGTTGTACTGCAGAAAAGAAATGGCCAGGCCTTTCTTCTGAGGCACCTCTGAATGAATCCGAACCACCAAACCTTCTAGTTAGCAGCTGGGTACTTAAGTGCTTATAACATCCTGGTGCCCCACTGGGCCCGCACAATGGGTTACGTGTTGGGCTGCTAACAGCAACGTCAGCCATTCAAAACCAAGAGTTGCTCTGCTGGAGAAAAGTGAGGCGGTCTGCTCTCACTAAGATTTGGTCAAAATAACCCACAGGGGCAGTTCTACTCTGTCCTACAGGGTCACTGTGAGTCAGAATCGGTTTTGCGGGGTGAACAGTGCTGAGGCTGAGAACCCTGGCCAGATGGTCACCAAATAAAAGGCAAACAAGCTGGGAGGGCTACTAGTCTCGCCACCTCTGGTTTCCATGGAACCTCTCCCAGCACCCACTGTGGGCAGCAGCTCCTCACCCTCTGCTCTGCTGGCCACCTGTGTGCCCATCGTTGCTGCTGCTGGGGCCGCCCAGGCTTGCCAACCACAGTGAGCCCAGGTGCTTCAGGGGAGAGCTGTCCCATAAGGTTCTCTTGGTTGTTATTCCGATGGGAAC
The DNA here is from genome assembly GCF_050624435.1 of Tenrec ecaudatus. Taxonomy (NCBI): domain Eukaryota; kingdom Metazoa; phylum Chordata; class Mammalia; order Afrosoricida; family Tenrecidae; genus Tenrec; species Tenrec ecaudatus. The sequence continues at coordinate 6,072,935 of NC_134530.1, forward strand.
AGATTGCCAGGCCTTTCTCCCGCACGAGTGGATTCTGTCAACCTTCCTTTTAGCAGGCAAGCTCTTAACCACTTATGCCACCCGGCTCCACTACCCTGGCAGCTAAAAATAGCTTCTGTGTATTGAGTATGCCACTTGGAGCAGTAGCAGCAGAAGCTGCAGAGGAACGAGTGTGCATTAACTCTTCAAAGGCTCCCAGCCCACAAGAGGAATGACGAGGAAACTGAGTATCAAGGCCATGAGTGATCCACCCAAGCCACTCAGCGCCCAAACCCACACCCAGCTCTCTGAGCCGAGCTTGCGTCTGCACCGCCACTTTATATTTATACTAGGGGGCTTCCTTGGGGGACACCTAGCTGTCTTCTTAAGCGGGGGAGAAGAGCACCCTGGGATCAGTGCAGAGGGCTATCAGGGCGGCCCCTCACACCACAGGCTGGCCCAGCCCAGAGAGTGAGCCTGTTCTGTATCTGCCACTAAGCTAGTCAGTGGTGGCCAAGAAGGGTAGGGCAGCCTCCGGTTCAGGCACCTCGTGTTTGGCCTTTGCTACTGTCACCAGAGGCAGACAACTACTTCGTGGCAGGATCAAGCCAGAATTGGGAGGGCAAAGGAGTCTGAGGCGTGACAACAGCAGGATGCTGAGCTAAAGAAGCCAGTCGTAGAGAGTATCTCTTTCCCAGCCCACCGGGCCATGATGTCAGAGATGACAGAGGAGGGCTGGTAGCACTGGTCACCATCCCTGAGAGAGGGCCACCAGGATGCTGGTGAAGAGCGCTTCCCTGCTCATGAGCAAACCCCCTCCCCACCTCATTGAAGGGCAAGTCCTGATGATGCAGCTGCTAAAGAAAGCGCTCAGCTGCCAATCAACGGGTTGGTGGTTCGACCCCACCAGTTGCTCCGTGGGAGTGTGATGAGGCTGTCTGCTACAGTAAACCATACAGCCTTGAAGCCTGGAGGGAGCCGTTCGACTCTGCTCTAGGAGGCCACTCTGAGTCGGTATTGATTCAACGTCAGTGAGTTGCTTTTGCTTTGAAGGCGCAATGGTTAAGCGCATGGCTGCTGACTACAAAGTCAGCGGATCGAACACTGCTCAGGAGAACAGGTTGGACACTCTACCCCTTGAATGCCCCCAGCCTAGAAACCCGAGGTACAGCAGGAGCTTCGGAAGGTGGACTCACCTTTTCACTGCCTTCCCCCCTGAGCTTTGATGCTCCCTGTCAGGCTCCACTTGACAGCTACCCACAGCCTGGCGCTCAAAGCCCTGTGGCACCCAAGTATGACTCAGTACAGGCTGCTCAACAGCAGTGGAGCACCGGGAATGGCCCTGACCAGGCAAACCCTCAGGTCGAAACACGCCATGTTTGCTTCCCACTTGCGCGCTCAGTGGTAACTGGACTGACAACCGACAGCTGCCATTCCCAGTGTACACTACACACCTATTCCCACAGCCTCCCCGCTGTGCTCAGAGGGTTCCGTCCCAATGAGGGGCCCCTCTTGGGTGGGCTCATCCACTTACTCATTCCTTCAAATTCACCCAACAAACGAAGCGTGCCAGTGCCTACTCAAGTGCCAGGCACTCTTCCAGCTGCAAGGGCTCCCTCCAGGCTGCACAGATTCCCAAACAAAATAAAAACCGCTGGCCTCACAAGCTCATCATCCAGTCCAGGAGCACTCAGACCAGGAAGACAAAGCACACCAGAGGGCGACAAGAGCTGTGGGGCAAAATCCATGAGGAGAGACGTGGGTGCACCTTCAAATGGACAGAGAAACTCCTCAACCACCCTGGACCAGCTGAGCAAAACTTCGTAGGAGGTGGGAAAGCCAGCAGGGGGGCACATCTGGGGGAGTGGTTTGAGGCAAAGGAAACACTGGGTCTAAGAGCCTTAAGGGAGTGTCTGCAGCACCCAGGAAAATACAATAGAGTTGGGTTCGCTGGAACAGTAAGGGGGTGGGATGCGAAGGGGCGAGGGGCCCCTCTGGTCTGGCTTCTGGACTGAGTCGTTGCTGGGTAGATTATGGTGGGAAGACAGGAGCAGCAGTGGTGGTAGCAGGAAATGTTGTAGATCCAAACCCAGCCCACTGCCGTCAAATGGAACCCCACTCACAGACACCATCTAGGACATGCTACAACTGCTCCCTAGGGTTTCCAGGCTGTCAGCCTTCACAGGCAGAAAGCCTCGCCTTTCTCACTCAGGCTGGTAGCTTCAAACTGCTGAGCTTGGAGTTAGCACCCCAACTTGTCACCAAGTATGCTGGACATGTAGGGGGGGAGGGGAGCTGAATTTGCCCTCCACAGAACGAATTTGCCCTCCACAGATGGTGTGGATGCAGGTTTTTCAAAGGAAAAGTCAGTATTTTGTTTGGGACATGCACTTGAGTATAGCCTATTGGACATCCATCTAGATGTCAAACTGGCTGTTGGGTAGGAGTCTTGAGTTCAGGAAACTACCTGGGTCTAGGCTATCCTAAGGCCTTGGTGGAAATGTTGGATAAGCATTGGACTAACTGAAGGGTCAGTGGTTCAAACTCATCAGCTGTTCCACGGGAGGAAGAGGCTCTCTTCTCCCAGAAACATTTACAGAAACCCACAGAAACTCTGTAATAGGTTGCCATGGGTTGGAAATGAGCCAATAGCAGGGGGTTTTAAGTCACACTGGTTTTCTCTTACCCAATCTTCCTTCTGCCTCTAACTGGGTCTTGTTAGGGAAGGGAGTGCGCTGGTGGCATGAACTGCTCCCCGAGCTGCTAACCACAATGTCAGCAGTTTGAACCCACCAGCCACTCACTCAGCAGGACAAAGATGAGGCTGTAAAGATCTTCAATCTCAGAAAGCCCAAGGGGCAGCTTGGAGGGTTGTTGTGACTCCTTGCGGACTCTGTGGCAGTGAGCCCAATTTGGCTTTTGTTCTGTGGTGCCCAGCAGAGGGTGACTTGCCCTGGAGGGTTTTCTTGGTTGCAATCTCTCCAGAAGCAGATTGGCAGGTCTTTCTCCCTCCAAGAGAGCTGCTGGGCAGGCTCCAACTGCCGACCTTTCCATTGGCAGCCCAGCACTTGACCAGGCACCGCCAGAGCACCTAACTGTATCTTGCTGAGTTGGAAGGTCCAGTTCAGAGGTTCCACATCAGATGGTCAAGTTGGGGGTGGGAGGTGCTCTGGAACCAGACACCCCCACCCCGCGGAATCCTGCTTCTTACAGGCTTGTGTGACCCACAAACCCACCCTCACTCAGTTTCTTGGCCCAGAGGATGGGGTGATCATGGGACTGTGGGTGAGCCTCTGGGCATTACCAGTGAACGCAAAGCTGGGTACGCCCCAGGGGTACCACCACCGTGAGCTTTTATTCTGACACCCTCCAAGAGCAGGGACCATCACGAGGCGGGCCAGACAGGTGGCTGGTCGCTTGACTTTCGCTCCCCACAGGCAAACTCCCCGCACTGCCCCGGTATCAACGTCTTTGGGGACCTGGGACGCAGCGGCTTGACTGGCTGCTGCTCTGGGGAGCTGGGCATCCCCAGCCTCTCTCGGAAACGCAGCACAGGGAAGATGCTAAAAGATGGGAGCATGGGGCTCAGTTCTCTGGTCGCCTCAAGGATCTAAGGGGGCTGGCGGGAAGTGGGGGGACGATGGGAGCGGGGAACCCGTCGGGCTTCCTCCGACCGCGGCGTGGGGGCTACGCTCATTGGCCTTGGGGAAGGATCGGCTCGGGGTGGGGGAAGCCGGTGTAGCCGAGAGCCAGCGGGCGGCGGAGGGAGCGGGGTGCGCTCAGGCCCACAAGCAGGCCGGTCTATTTACATCCGAGGCCGGAGCACTGAGGCCCCACCTCCCGCCCCCTTCGGCCCCGAGCTGGGTCTGCCGGACGGCAGGGCCTCACCCCAGAGGCCTCCGGGCTCCGCTGGCCGGACGGTGGCGGGGGCCGTGGCAGCCGGGGACGATGGGCCGGGCCGGTGAGCCCAGCCTGAGGGGACGCAATGGGGGGCGGTTGCGGGGCCCGCTGGGCCTCTGGCCCAGAGCCGATAAGATCTCCTCACGTCAGGGGGCTCATCCCTCGGGCCTGCAGCCCCTAGGCCTCCCCAGGCCCATCCCCTGCCCACCAGCTGGCCCCCGACGGCGCCTCCCCTACCTTCGTTCGCCAGGTCCGCCATTTTACTTCCTTGAGCCCTCCCACAAGGCCCCGCGCCGGCCCGGGCTCGCCAGCTTTCTGCCAGAAACTCCCGCGCGTGCGCACTTTCAAGCCGACGCCGTACGAGGCGCGCCTGCGTGCAGAGCCCGTCGCGGAGACGCGCTCCCAAGCGCACTCCCCGCCTGGCCGCGCGCCAAGCACGCGCCTGCGCACTAACCGCCGCCGCTGCCACCGCCTCCTTTTCCCGCCGACCGAGGGGGCGTGGGCCGGCTAGAGCGCGTGCGCGTGCGCGGCGGGCCTCCCGCGCGTCCCTGGCGCGACCCGAGCGGATGCCCTCGTGGGAGTAACCTGCGGGAGCTGGGCTCCGACGGCTCGGCTTTGGCCGCCGCTCTGGAGGTCCTCCTCCAGGAAATTCCTTGGGCCTGCGGGGCTTTCTCGGGAAAGGGGACATTCCGCGACGTTTTCCCGGGCCCACGCGCGCAGGCGGCCAGATGGCAGAGGGGAGCGCCGAGTTAAAGAGCACCAGCCGCAGGGGTCAAATGGTGGGGACATGGCGACAGGGACTTGCCTTCTCTGAACACGAGCACGGGAGCGCCACTGCAAGCCAGAACCCAACACTTCACCACGAGTGCTTTCATCTGGATGATGGGGTCTTTCTGAGTCCCTGACACCTTGGACTTCTAATCACAAGGTCAGTGGTTCGAAACCGCCAGCCGTTCTGCGGGCTAAAGATGAGGCTTTCGACTCCCGTCAAGTGTTCTGGTCTTGGAAACTGACAGGGCAGTTATACCCTGCCCTAGTATAGGGTCACTGTGAGTCGGCATCGGCTCGCTGGCAGTGAGTCGAGTGTGGTTCGGGTGCCCACACACACTGCCATCGAGGAGATGCAGACTCAGAGCCAGCTGATAGGACCGGGTAAAACGGCCCCTGTGAGTTTCTGAGACCGTTTACTGAGTAGAAAGTCGCGTCTTCTGTGGAGCAGGCTGGTGGTTTTGAACCGCAAACCTATATGAGAACATTTTAACTCTGACAACACAGCTTCAAACTGTGTCTGGCTGCATGTAATTCTCTGAAAGAGCTCACAGCTAGTTACTACGCTATTTGACATTTTTTTTAGTTTTTCCCTTTTAAGAAATCCAGTTTCTCAAAACTTCAAGTTCCAAAGATCTAAGAACAATGGCTTGGGAGGGGGCCCCCTCCCCATCTTCCACTAAAACCCACCACCACTGACACATAGTGATCCTCTAGCGGGGTTCCCAGACTAATGCTTGCAGAAACAGACACCTTTCTTCGGTGGAGTTGAACTTGGATTTGAACTACCGGCTTTGTGGCTTGCAGCCCAAAGCTAACCCACAATGCCACCTGCTCTCCTCCCCCCAAAACCTAAACCCACCGCTGTGGAGTCCATTCTGACTCATAGCGACCCCGTAGGACAGAAGAGAACACCCCCTGTGAGTTTCAGGGCAGAAAGCCTCATCTTTTGCCTTCGGACGGGCTGGTAGATTTGAACCTTGGTGTTGGCAGCCCAACTCAGAACCCACTTTGCCACCAAGGCTGCACTGGCTCTTCCAGAGACCACAGAACTCTGGATTATAGGAGGAGAGAAACATTCCAAAACCTGAAACCAACCTGGAGACAGCTGGGAAGAACAACAATTTAAAACGTGTCTGCTGTGAACATCCTTCTCTTCTACGGGATGGTGGCTTCAGGAGCCGGGCATTTCAGATGCCGGTGGAGGGGATCATGTGGAAGGGGACTGAGAAGGGTAGGGGAGCTTGGAGCCTGTACCCCGTGCACTGCATTGTACTTGTGGAAAACCTTTGCCTCTCAACTTTTCCTCAATAAACTCAAAAGTCCATCCACTCAGACACCCTGGACTCCATGCATGCTTCAACCCTCCCAGCAAATCCTGAGGTTCCCCCATCCAAACAGCCCACTTCCACCCTGGGCTTGCCACCTCGGTGTCACCACCCTTGGCCAGACCAGCCTCATTTCACTCTAGGAGAACTGGGACCTGTGCCCTCCCTGCCCTCCCTACTCCCATTCTTGTGGAGCTCCAAGAACTGCTGGGCAGCAGACAGGGATCTTTAATAAACCTGATCAAGGGGGCCAGCTTGGTAGCTTACGGGCTGTGGTAGATCATGTGCTTGGCAGCGAACCCAAAGGTCAGTGGTTTGAACCTAACAGGAGAGAGATGGAGCACTCTTTAAGATTTATGACCTTGGAGCCCTCAGGGTCACCGTGAGTCAGAATTGGCAGGGGTGGGTGTGGGTTTTCGTGTCATCTCTTAAGGGCAGCAAACAATCACACTGGTTGTTATAGGATCGATTCCAACTGGCACGAGACCCTTCATGTGTCTAGAACTGTGCTCTGTCAGGCTGTCAGGGCTCTGGGTGAACCTGCCCCTCTGGACTTTCCACTAGCAGCTGAGCCTGTTACCAGTCTGCCCCACCCAGGGACTCCCGCCACTCACAGATGAGGACACTTAGGCTGAGGGGTGTTTTACCAAAGTCTCTACAACTAGATGAGAACCCACCCTAACCCTAACCTTCAAGGTCAGCGGTTCAAAACCACCAGCCGCTCCTCAAGAGAAACATGGGACGTTTACTCCTGTAAAGAGTTACATCTTGGAAACCCACAGGGGCAGTTCTGCCCTGTCCTGTGGGGTCAGGATGGACTCACAGTGAATGTGGACTTCTTTCTGCCCATTAACCAAGAATGTGGACCGTCTTGTCCTCCAGCAGAATGCTTTCGAAAATGGGTTACCAATCCCTCTGACCAGCTCCCAAAGGAGCATTGGTCATGTAGTGTAGTGGGTTGTGCGTTGGGCTAAGGTTAGTAGTTTGAAACCACCAGCCTCTCCTTGAGAGACAGGAAGCGTTCTGCTTCTGTAAAGAGGTACAGTCTCAGAAGCCCACAGGGGGCAGTTCTACTGTTGCTAGAAGTGACTCCATGGTGGTGAGTTGAGAATTCAGGAACCAGCCCCTTCAGGAGGCTTGCCTAGGTATGTCCTTAGTGGGTACTGGGTCACACAGTCATGAGGCACGCCCTCACTGCCTTGGGTCAGAGGACCTCAGACCGGTTTTGTAAACTCTTCTTTCCAGCAGAATGTGCATGTCCCAGTCATAGCCCCATTCCCGTTTCTGTGGTCCCACCTGTCACTGTGACGTACTGATCTGATGCCAGTCATGTTTCTGGGATGCTTTCTTTTGTCCTCTTGTGTCTTTAGTCAAGCTTCCAATCCTCTGAAAACCCTTGGGTGGCATCATGACCTTGTGCTAAAAGTCTTTGTACCCCAGGAGGATGTGCCTTTGTCCGGTTGAAGACTTCACAAACGGGCTCTTTTGGTTATATTTGCGATTTGGGCTCTCTGTTGTACCCTAGGAGTCCTGGTGGCATAGAAGGTTATGTGTCGGACCGCTGATGGCAAGGTTGGCAGTTCGAAAACAACGGTCGCTCTGCAGGAGAAAGACGAGGCTTTCTACCCCTAGAGAGAGTTACAGCCTTGGAAACTCACAGCAGCAGTTCTACCCTGCCCTCTAGGGTCGACACTGCCTCAGAATTTGACGAGTTGCAGTGATTTAAAAAAAATTTTTTTAATTATACCCTGCAAGACAGGATAAGAGCAAAGATAATTCATCAGGTGGGAAAGCCCGTCAGCATGAGGTGTCTCCAACGCTGCCACTTCAGTGGGATGTGGACTGTAAGGGAAACGGCTACAAAGCAGGATGCGGTGGCCAATCCGTAACGTCACCCTTGTAGGCTGGGATCTGGCCTTGCTCTAGAACCGAGTACTCGTCGTTTGGGAGTAGAAAGCCACCTCTCTCTCTCTCTCTCTCTCTCTCTGAGCTGCTAGTAGTTTCCAAATGCTGATCTTGTGATTAGCAGCCCAACACACAACCCACTCCACACAGAGCTCCGCACAGACTCTTATCCCACAGGGTATGGTATGAGTTTGGAGGGGGGGGAGCCCCCCACCATGACCCATGGATTCAGTAAGCACAATTGCACGGTTGAGATGTATATATATATATTATATTAAAGTCATCGAGAGCATGAGCGGTAGGAGAGGCATTACAATAATGCAGTCAGACACATTACATGGAAGCATTGCTCACCTCAGCCCCACTTGATGGTCCACATGGAGAGAGGGGGAAGGGAAGGAGGGCAAGGGGAAAGGGAAACAGGAGGAGAGGGAGCTAAAGAGAGGGGGGAGAGACCAGCCGGAGACCTCTATTGCTAACCCAGGCTTATATATCTTTGGGGGCAGTGCAAGCCCCCTAATTATAGGTGAGGACATCCGTCACAGGAAGGGGTTGCACTATGTTACACAGCACTGAGAGGGGGTGGTCTAGGGATGTACACGCAACAGGAAGAGGGGGGATTGGGGGTATACATGAGACAAGATGGGCGGATCCTAGATTCAGGATGGCAGCCTAGCCTTAGTCATCCTTGGGCTTGTTGACCTCTCTGGGTCTCCTACAAGGAAACAGACAACTACTATCCTTATCAGAAGGAGTGGACCTTACTTGTGGGATAAACAGTGGTGTCTGCTTGGTCTAGATGGCTGATAAGCCTTAGGGAGAATAACTCTGACCTACTTCTGATGACCTCCAAGTGTATAGACACTCTCAAGCAGCTAAGTGGCATATATTTGGGGAGACAGCTTGGGAGAAATCCACAACAGGGCATGCAGGGCACACCCAGGCAAGGTGTGCCCCTCCCTGCAGTGGCTCGTGAGTGGTAGTCATCTGCTTTCCAACACTGAGGGCAAAGCTAGTTAGTCGTTCTCCTCAAGGCTTAGGGCTCTGGCTGTCTCTCTGTTAGGTACCTGCAAGTCCGTCCCCCCTCACAGAGGCCTTACAGGACGCCAGAATGATACATTGTCTCGTCCTGCGCCTTCCTCACAACTGTTCTCATGCTGGAGCCGATGGTTGTAGCCACTGTGTCCCTCCCTCTCATCGAGGGCCTTTCCTGGTGCTTTCACTGCCCCCCTACTTTACCAAGCGTGAGGCCCTCCTCCAGAGTCTAGACCTGTTTCTCCTGAAAACATGTACAGAGCCTGGGAGATGGAGTCTCACCGCCCTTGCCTCTAAGAAGTAAGAGTTGGCTGCACGTGTTGTGTTCATGTGCCCATCGCCTGGTGGGCATTTAGGCTGGCTCTGTGGACACTGGTGGACAGGCTCCGGTCTGATCCTGTTTGCATCCAGGTGTACTCGTCCACTGAGAATGGGGTTGCTGGGGCCAAAGCCTTGCTTGATTTCTGTTTCCTTCCATGCAACAGTTATTTCCTGTTACCATTTAAAAGGGAAAACCAGTAAGCCAGGAGGAAGAAATCATTGTAAAAGTGAAACAGAAAGATGAAACAATGTTTTTAAAAAATTGCTTCTGCCAAGCTTTCCCCCTGAGGCAGAGAATACGGAAGCAGTGGGCCAGAGAAAAGGTTGAAGTTGACAAGGAGTTTGTCCTGCTTGGACCGCCATACAGGCTCATGGGATCAGCAGTCGAGAGATCAAACAGCCACGGTGGCCAGACAGCCTGGCAGAGACCCTGACTGGTGCCAACGAGACCCACACACCATCCTCTCTGGGGAAGTCTCTCGAAGGTCCCCGTGGTGGAGGGCTGCTCACATCTGCTGCGATCAAACTGTCAAGGGAGGGGGAGGGGATGCTGACCATCGGGGCTTCCATTCAAAGTTAGGACGAAGCCCCTCCATCCCCACCCAGGAGAGATAGACATCCCTATCAGAGCAATGAGAGTCCCTGATGGGGAAGCCAAGTCAGGAGAGGGGCACGGGAACAGACAAGTGCATGTCTGTTGGTAGAAAATGGGAAGGACTGACCTCTAAGTGAGTGTATGGGGGGCGGGGGGATGACTAAAAATACTTTTAAGAATCCTAAGGGCGGGAGTATCCCTGGTAATAGGCACCAAATAAGCCACGCTGGTCTGAGCTTGTGGACACCCCCGGGGATCAAGGCCAAGTGCCATAGCAGAGTTGAACACTTGGGGCACTGAATCCTGGATCTGAGAGGCACACTAGAAAGGCCACACCAGAGAGATCCGATGCTGAAACTCCACCAGGTGGGCTGGACTCTGCCTCAAACACAGCTGCAAGCTAAGGACTTGGGAGTGAAAATTCATGGCGTTTGAAGAAGCAGAAGCCAGCCATAACCACGAAAATTGAACTGTCCATAGACACCAACGCTCATCGACTTACTCTATCAATAGGCTAGAACGAGATCGATATTATTCTGGGAAACCTGTCACTTCCATTCTCCCCTGACAACCAACTCCCATTGTTTGTGTAAACACCAGCCAGCCACGCAAGGATCCATTCCATGCAAGGTCAATCATTCGGGTTTGGCGATATGTAGTTAGCCCATCGATGCAGCTGATGTCCGTCCATCTCATCAAGGGCCCTCCTCTTTTTTGCTGCCCCTCCACTTGACCAAGCCTGATGTCCTGCTCCAGGGGCTGGTCTCTCCTGATGACATGTCCAAAGTACGTGAGACAGAGTCTCGTCATCCCTGCCTCTAAGGGGCGCCCTGACTCTGCTGACTCCAGGACAGACGTGACCCTTCTGGTGGCAGTCCCGTGATCCTGTCCATGTTCCTGCCGGCACCATTCAAGGACGTCGATGCTTCTTCGTCTGTCCTTCTCCAATGTCCAACTTTCATGTGCGTGTGAGGTGAGTGCAAAAGCACCCTGGTTCAGGTCGGTGCTCACAAGGACATTCCGGCCCTTTGTCACCTTGTGCCTCCAGTGTGCAGGGATAACCCGTCTAAGTTAGTGTCACTTTAGTGCCAGGTTGGCATATCTCTGAAAATCATTCCCCTCACCACGTGCATCCTGTTCTTTTGGGAAACTCCCAGCAGCATGCGGGCCCTGGTGAGTCTAACCTTCTTGTGGTGTTTAAAGGCACCGCAAGAGTCGGATGTTCATCACAGTCTGAGGAACCCACGCACGGTTTCCAAGGCTCTGGGATTCCCATCACAGCCTGTATGGCTGTCAACACCATGTCCGTCCTGCCTGCCACTGCCTTTTTTTTTTTGGGGGGGGGTATCTGGTCTCTTCTATCAAATTATCTTCACCACCATTCGCTCCATACATGTCTTGATGACTTAGGGGTACTGTCCCCAGGACACACTTCTTGGTTCTTTCGGCATTCATTCCCAGGAAAGGCAACATCCCCTGTGGCCCCTCTTCATGGTCCAGCTTGCAGATGCCAGAGGCGATCAGAGAGACCATGGTGTGGGTCAGGTACCCCTCTGTCCTCCAAGGTACAACCGTGCTTCTGAAGACTTGAAAGAGGTTTTTGACATGTGGGACTTTGTTTTAAATGTAAAGTTTAACGTTCTCGTTGTGAATTAGGTGGAGGTTTACAGAGCAGACCGTCAGTTCTGCATCCGCAAGCTGATCAACTGGCTTCAACATCTTGTTTCAACCCCTCATGGCCACGTCTCCCCTGTGGCACCTGTTTCCATCCCTCCCTCTTTCCCAACTGCCCGTCCTTGGGGGAAACGCTGCCCTTTGGATCTTAAACGGCTGGTCATTTGATCTTGGGGGCGTGGGGGTGGGTGGGAGCGTTCAGTTCCAGACCTGAAGGGTGACTTAGGGGCTCCTACAGCCTCCGACCCATCAGCTTGATCTCTTTTAAGATTTTTGAGTTCTATGTTTGTTTGTTTGATGGCCCCTGTTCTACTTAGGACCTGGTAGTGCAGTGGTTCTCAACCTTCCTAATGCCGCGACCTTTTCGTACAGTTCCTCATGTGGTGGCGACCCCCAACCATCAAATTACTTTTGTTGCTACTTCATCACTGTAACTTTGCTACTGGTATGAATCGGGTGACCCCTGTGAAAGACTTATTCGATCCCCCAAAGGGGTCACGACCCACAGGTTGAGAACCGCTGTGCTAGGGATTCTGAAAGAGGTTTTTTTGCAGCAGATCTGCCTCGTGGAAAACGTTTGCTTGTTTGAAGTAAAACCAGAATCCCCATTAGAAGTGAGGATTTCATCTCACGTACTTTGGACATTGGGATGGACTGTCTGCAGAAACAAAACCAGGGACCCTCCGCTATGTATAAGAAAGAGCTTTATATCAAGAAGTGATTTTAGTTGAAGAAGGCAACCCAGCTCAGTCCAGCTCAAGTCCTTGGGTCCCCTGCTAGCTGGTGCCCTCTTTGGAGTCACCTGGCTGCAGGCCAGTGATGCAGAAAGGTGAGGCAGGAAGCAGGGAGCTCGCAGGCTGGTGGGCGAGGGTCTCACGGATGCCAGGCCAGACATGCTGACAGCACTCCAGGTTGGCAGTCCACATGAAGCCATCCCTGGAGGCAGACACAGAGCCTCAGTGTATTGTCTTCTTAATTAAAAATATTAATGTTTTATTAATAAATAATTTAATTGTGGGCTCTTACTGCTCTTATAACAATCCAGACATCCATTGTATCAAACACATTTATACATTTGTTGCCAGCATCATTTTCAAAATGGTATCAGCTCCTCTTTTTCTTCCTCCCTCCCCCACCCTCCCACCCTCATGGACCCTTGATAAATTATAAATTATTTTCATATCTTACACCGTCGCCCTGCACCCATATTTCTGTTGTTTGTCCTCCTGGGGGTGGGGTTGTATGTCGATTATTTTGATCAGTTCCCACTTTCTCCCCCCATGGGATCGGGTCCCCCTTCCCCCTACCATCATGATATTGCTACTCTCATTATTGGTCCTGAGGGGTTTGTCTGTCCTGGATTCTGTGTGTTGGGGGTTCTTACCTGTACAGTGTACAGGTGTGTATGCTCTGGTCCGGCCAGATTTGTAAGGCAGCACTGGGGTCATGCTAGTGGGTAAGAGGAAGCATTAAAGAACTAGAGGATGATTGAGGTGATGGCTGGGCATCTCTTATAAATGTGATTGAACTGTTCAAATATGTGATGTGTGAACTGTATATTGGAGAAACTTAAAAACAGACAAATGAAGAAATAAAATCATTTTTTTAAAAGCACCCATCTAAGTGCGGTGTCAGCTAGGCCCACACAGAGGAAGCGTATCAGCCTGTGTGATCCGTGGGTTGTAAATAACAAAGCCCGAGATCAGAGGAGGAGGGCTAAGAAGACAGTGAAACCCCAAATTCATTTTCAGAGGCTCCACAGAAATTAAGTCTCCATTGGATTCCCTCAGGTCATTGACTGAAGATATGAAACGTCTGACCCTCTGATAGAGTTCATCAGAAAGTGAATTATTACAGAGATAGGTCACAATTTAACATATTTGTTTTCCCTTGTGACCTATTCTTGGTTTGGTCTAGTTTTTGTTAATTTCTGCTTTCTTTTGGATCGGGGCTTTTCTGTGTTTTATTTTGTTCCTATTGTTGGGCTGATGCTGCTGCTGTTGTTCTGATTGTCTTTACATGAAATCCAGAATAAGCAAATCAATAGAGGCAGTAACCAGCTGATTGGTTTCTTAGCGTTATGTCAAGGGCAATTGGGGGGAAAAGAAAGCAAATGAGAATGAGGAAAATGTTCTACAACATTTGATTGTGGTAATGATTTCGCAGTTCTTTTAAAGTATATTAAAACCACTGTATTTCATGGCACATGAATGGTATGTCAAAAGGTTTTGTAAACCACTAGAGGTGCACACACCTTAAAGTAATCAACTCTTTTGAGATGAAAGGGGTAGCATTTATTTGCCCAAAGACAGAGTGCAGAAGGCAGAAAGGATTAGGAAAGGGAAACAGGAAACTCAGGGAATTGGGATGGATACATTATGTAGGGATTGCATGATTGCCAGGCATGTCATGAAACAAACTGTGTACGACCTGTTACATGATTTGCTCTGCAAACCTGCACTCAATTTACAATAAAAATCAAAGAAGAACTAGAGGAATGTTGTGTGTTCTGTTGGTGCTGTGCTACACCTGGCTGCCTCCTTCTTTCCTCGCGACCCTTCTGGGGGGGAGTGTCCAGTTATCTACAGATGGGCTTTGGGTCTCCACTCCGACCCCCAGCATTTGCATCAATATATTTGTTTGTCTTGGGGTCTTCTGATGCCTGATACCTGATCATGGCGACACCTCGTGATCACACAGGCTGGTGTGCTTCTTCCATGTGGGCTTTGTTGCTTCCCTGCTAGATGGCCGCTTGTTTAACTTCAAGCCTTTAATACCCCAGAGGCTATATCTTATAATAGCCGGGCACCATCAGCTATCTTCACCACATTTGCTTACCCACCCATTTTGACTTTGGCGATCGTGTTGGGGAGGTGAGGATCACAGAATGCCAGGTTATTAGAACAAAGGGTTCTTGTGTTGAGGGCGGACTTGAGTGGAAACCCAATGCCTGTCTGCTACCCTAATACTTAACATTTAACTATATGTACAAAGACCTATATCCCTATCATTATATATTAATATATTTACATCGGTGCAGGCCAATATTTATACCTCTATAAATATCTTTTGCCTCCTAGTTCTTTCCTCTATTTCTTTTCACTTTCCTCCTGTCCCACTGTCCTGTTCGACCGACCTTCATTCGACTCTCAGTACTTTCTCTGGCTACTTTGCACTTGCTCACACCCCATCAGGCATTCTAGCCCCCCTCACAATCGACTTTAGATCTCTTATTGTTCCCTTGTCCCTGGCTTTGTTGGCTCCCCCCTTCCTTTCTTCCCCTTCTCCTCTCTCCTGCCCCCCACCCCACCCTGGAGTCATGGCCCCATTGCTTTCCCCTCAGGATTGGTGACTGTGTGAGTCTGGGTCGACTAGAGAAACATCCACAGAAACTCATATGTATAAGAGAGAGTTTTATATAAAAGGTAAGTGTACATCCCTACCCAGTCCAGTCCAAGCCCATGAGTCTGACATTAGCCCATATGTCTGACACCAATCCACAAAGTCCTCCTCAATTGCAATACACGCAATGACGCCGACTGCAGGAGGAAAGCCAATCAGTGAACATGTGAACATCTCAGTGCTGACAGGGGTCTCCACACGGCTGCTCCAGCACCTAGGGCTGCATCGGGGTAGGTCCATGCAGCTCCTCCTCAGGGATGTCTCCCAGGAAGTGAGCCTTGCCAATTGAGGCAGGGAACTGGCTAAGGCAGCCGCACACAGATCTGACCATCAGAGAGCAAGAGACCCGAGAAGTAGTGAGGTTCACAGAGCCATTTATCTCTCTGCCCTTCAATTAACCCCACATGTGTTTACGGGCCAGGTTGACACAATAAACCTGAACTATCACAGTTATCCTATCTTCTATGGATAGACAAGAGAAAAAGAAAAAAGAAGGGGGGGGGGAAGCCTATAAATAGTTCCAGGTTTGTCTGCTGACCCTTCCGAAGTGCCCTGCCCTGCCCACCGATCCCAACGTCTATTTTTGGAATTCCTCGGGTACTTCACTGCTTTGCTCCCCTCGATGCTCTGTTGTGCTCCCTACGAGTTTTCGCTCCTGTGGGGTGTGTGCGTGTGTGTGTGTGTGTGTGTGTGTGTGTCAGACTGGACACAATTCCCACACTGTCTCCAGTGCTGTCCCCCATAGAACTGGGGGGTCAATGACTGGGCGTCATGGTGGGTGGGCCTCACAGTCCTCTCCGTGCATTGGCTGCTCTGAGCAGGAATGTCGTCCTCAAAACTTGGTGGGCCAGGATGTGGTTCTCTCTCTCCCTCTCCCTCTCCCTCTCCCTCTCCCTCACCCTCTCCCTTTCCTCACTCTCTCCCTCTCCCTCTCCCCCTTTCCTCTCCCTCTCCCTCTCCCCCTCCCTCTCCCCCTTCCTCTCCCCCTCCCTCTCCCTCTCCCTCTCATTCCCTCTTAGTTTGCTAACTTGTGGTCAGGGCAGACCCACCCCTCTCCCCAGGCTGTACCTTTAGTGCTGCCCTCTGTAGTGAATTCTTCTGGGGTGGGGTGAGGGTGGGTAGATGGACGTAGCTGGGACTGGGGCTGGTCCCGCAGACCTCTGCTAGTCTGTTGCCCTCAAGGCGAGGCCCCAGTTTGAGGTTTGGCCCCTTTCTTACTTTCCTGTGGAGGCATGAGAAACACCCTCCCCGTGTGTGTGTGTGTGTGTGTGTGTGTGTGTGTGTTAGCGCTCTGGTCCCCACCGTCCACATCCTCCTTTTCCCCGGTTCCCCTCCTTTTTAGTTGGCTGCCACCCGCATCCTCAAGGTATTATTACTGCCACCAAATCGATGCTGACTCGTAGCTACCCGAGAGGACAGGGTGGAACTGCCCCTGTGGGTTTCTGAGGCTGTCACTCTTTGTAGGCATAGAAAGCCCAGTCTTTATTCTGAGGAGCGGCTGGTGGTTTTGAACTGCTGGCCTTGAAGTTAGCAGTCCAATGAGTAACCACCGCACCACCAGGGCTCCTCATTGTCTTCTGGGGTTCTCTCTAACTTACCTTTCTAGGAGCCCTGCTGGCATAATGATTACGTGGGAGATACAGAAAAATTTCCCCCAAACAGATGCCAAGCCCAAGATGCGGCTGGCTACACATGGTAAATGACTGTACACTACAAGGTCAACGAAAGCAGGTCAGAGGTTATTCTCCCTAAGGGTTAAAAGCCACCTGGAGCAACCAGAATGTATAGTCTGACCCCCCTAAGTAGGCCCCAATCCCCTCTGATAAGGATAGTGATTGTTTCCTTGAAGGCGAGCCCAAAGGCAAGATCAGGACCACTCAAGGACGGCTAAGGTTAGGCTGCCAGATTGAGTCTAGGGTTCATTCATCTTGCCACTTATGGACCCCTATTCCCTCCCTGTACTATTGCGTGTCCACCCCTAGGTCATTCCCCTCCTATTGCTTGTATTGCCTATGTTACAACCCCTCCTATAATGTAGGTTGTCTGTCATCAGGAGGCCTGCATCCCCCAGAGATATATAAGTGTTGGTTAGAAATGAATTCACAGAGCTCTCTTCCCCCCTCTCCTCCACCCAAGCTGGGCTGGGACCTGGCTGCTGAGGTCATGGCCGCCCAGGTGAGCATGCTGCGGTGACATGTGTCTGACTCCTTTATTTGACCTTCTCCCTTATTCTCTAAGACTTCACGATCATCTTTATATACCATAACCGGACGATTGCGTCTACCGAACCCGTGATTAGTTGTGGGGGGCTGGTTTCCCCCACAATTACCCATTGGGCTACTAACTGCAAGGTCGGCAGTTTGAAACCTCCAGCCACCTCTGAGGAAGGAAGACAAGCTTTGGACTCCTGTAAAGAGTTCCGCTCTCAGAATCTCACAGGAGCACTTCCCTCCTGCCTGTAGAGCCCCCACGAGTTAGAGTGAACTCTTTGGCACCCTTCTTATTCTTTTTTTTTAAAGATTAGTTTACCTCTCTGGGATCTACTATCCAGCACAATGTCTACACAGAACCTAAAGGCAAAATTCGTGATAGAGGGCTTATGGGGGGGGGCAGTGTAACACATTGTGATGCTAGTGAGACATGCTCAGGGTGGACTTGTTTATCAGATCAGGACATGGTACAGAGTTCTGGCCCGTCTACTACTCATTGCCCAAAGAGGGGTACCACTGGGCTTTGAACCTCAATCCTATGGCATTCAGGTCAAGCCCTGTGGGTCAGGAAACCCCGCTCCCTGAGTTAAGTTCCCGGGGGCACCCCACTCCATGAGCCAGCCTCCTGCACAAGAACACTCAGCTGTACTTGCTCCATGGGCTGGGGCATCCATTCCATTCCTTGCTCTGGTTCCGGGTTTTGCGGCTCCTCCTACTGGGGTCTAGCGGTCACCTGCATCCAGGAGCTTCCCTGAACTGGGATCTAAGATCCAGAGGACGTGCTCCGCTCCAAACTCTTGCCTAAGGAGATTTCACATAGCAGGATACCACTGCACAGGACCCTGTCCGCAATTGCTCACTAGTGAGTCTCTCAATACCTCCCCCCACCTTCTTCCCAGAGCCGTGTAGGGGTAGGTGGTGTGGTGGGAGGCAGAGATTTTGGCTCCAACATTTTCCTGTCCCTGTACCTAGGAGTCTGACTCATGGTTCTGAGCTCCGACACCTGTCAGAACACTCCCTAAGTTTCTGGTGGCGGGTTTTTCGGATGTGAACAGCTGACATGGATCCGATCCATGTGCCCTTCCTTCCACCAAGGCCCTCCTCTGCTCTCAGGGCTCCCCATTAGGCGTCCACTCTGCATTCAGACGCCAGAGGGAAGACTCCTTGAATCCGGGCGGAACACTTCCTCAGTCTTTAGAATCTTGCCATTTCTTTAAAAAGTATTTTCTGGATGGCAGTACCAACTCACCGGAACTATCTTCAGTGCACGAGTTGATGGTCCAGTTATTTCATTGATCGCTTTGCTGTTTCTAAGTGGCCAGCTGATTTTTTTAGGGTGCCCCTTAATCTGGGGCTTGAAGTTTCCTCAGTAGCTGAGTTTTGGCCGTAATGGCGTGGGGGCAGGGGGAAGTGGTGGTGAGAGAGTGAGGCGGCCTGCTCTGTCCACGGTATCAGGAGGCACGTGCTGATGCTATGTGTCATGGCTGATGGGTCACAGAAAGGGTGGTGGTTGGAGGCCACCCACGGTGCCTCAGAAGAAAGGCCTGGCAACCTCCTGCCTTCCAACAAAGATGGGGGTGGGGGGACAAAAACAAAAAAAAACTTCACGAAGCCCAGGTCATGGTGTCGTCGTCAGTCGAAGACCACGGTTTGGGTTTTGCCAGGTTTTATGAATCATTGTGTCTTTTTTTTTTGGGGGGGGGGGTCAAGGAGAGGAGAAGGAGCCCTAGTGGTGTAGTGGGTTATGAATTGGGTGGCTAGCCGCTAACTGCAAAGTCAGCAGTTCGAAACTGCCAGCCGCTCCGAGGTAGAAAGGTGAGGCTTTCTACTCCCGTAAGGAGTTAGTCTCGGAAGCCCACAGGGGCGGTTCTACCCTGTCCTGGAGGGTTGCTATGAACCTGAATGGACTCCAGGCAGTGAGTTTTGAGTTGAAGGAGGGGAGGCGTACTGTGAGACAGTGGAAATAGAGAAGGCTGCTTGTGGAAGATCGGGAGCCCTCATGGTGTAGTGGGTTATGAACTGGGCTGCCAACTGCACAGTCAGCAGTTCGAAACCACCAGCATCTCTGAGGGAGGAAGGTGGGGTTTTCTACTCCCAGAAAGAGCTGCAGTCTCAGAAGCCCAGAGAGGCAGTTCTATGCCGGAATCAACTCCAGGGCGGTGGGTTCGGTTTTGGTTTCAGGACGAGAAGCAGGGAGGAGGGGAGGAAAGCAGTTTCTCCCTCACTGTGCGTCCCTGGGCAACACTGTAGTTTACCAAACAACAGTTGCAGTGAGCTCTGAGCTTAACTCTTTCCCATGGAGGAACGGGAGAGGCTGTGACATGCAGTGACCACATGGGGTCAGCAGAGGACCGGGACGCAGGGAAACCCAGCTCCAGGTCTCTTCGAATTCATGAAGCAGGCGAATCAGGCATGGCAGGGACGGGTCAGGTGTGGGGATGCCAGGGCTGCACCCCACTAGCCTGTATTGAGGGCCCCCCTCTAGCCTGCTGCTGTATTCCCTTGACCCTCCAGCCGAGCTCTGGACCCCCAGGTGGGGCAGAGTAGAATTGTACTCCAGGGGGCTTTCCGGCTGGTTCTTTTTAACAGTAGCTTGCCGCCAGGCTTTTCTTCGGGGGCACTTCCGAGAAGGGGACTCCAACCTCTGACCTTTCAGTTCACAGCGGAGGGCATTCACCGTGTGCACCACCTAGGAGCTCCCATCTCTAAAACCAACCAACAAACCAAACCAAACTCACCGCCACCGGGTTGATTCCGATTCAGAGCAACCCGAGAGGACAGGGTGGAGCTGTCCCCTGTAGGTTTCTGGGGCTGTCACTCTCGATGGGAGTGACAGCCCCGTCTTTCTTCTGAGGAGCAGCTGGTGTTTTGCATGGGCTGACCTTGTACTTAGCAGCTCAACATGTAATCACTTCCCCACAAGGACTGCTTCTTCCCGGTGCACGCTCTCAGTCCTGGTTGGGCTTCAGAATGGCAGTGTGTGTGTGTGTGTGTGTGTGTGTGTGTGTGTGTGTGTGTGTGTGTGTGTTTCCCATTGAAGCAACCACTCTCAATGCATCGGGTTCAGGCCACCTATTTTTCACACTCTCTACCAAGCAGTCTGTGCCAGGGACTGGTCTCTCTCAGTAACATGTCCAAAGTACATGAAAGGAAGCCCCCCATTCTTTTGTCCAGGGAGCATTGTGGCTGTGCTTCTTTCAAGATCAGTCTGTTTGTTCTGGCAGTCCAATGTGCTTTTCATCCTTGTCCCAAACCGCATAATTGAAATTCTTCCCTGGTGCTCCTAACCTAACTTTCCCGTGCATATGAAATGATTGAAAATACCATGGCTTGAGTCAGGCGCCCCTTACCTCAGTCCTCCAAGTGACCTTTTTGCCCTTGCACACCTTAAAGAGGTCTGGTGCACATCTGCGTGAGGTATCAGTTAAGTCCACACAGAAGCAGTCTGTGCGATCCAAGGATTGTTAACGAAATCCAAGACTGGAGGAGGGGATTGTATTAGAGCTTCCATTCTGAGCACCCAGTTTACAGAAGGCTAGGGATGACAGTGAAAGCCCGATATCTATCTACGGAGTTCTCACACGAACTAAGTCTCCGGAGAAACCCCTCTGAAGGGAAAGAGCAGTTGGCCTTGCAGAGAGTTGAGGGACGTGGTTCCCGGCAGAAAGAACAGAGAGTGAGTGAGTCTGGCTGCGTGGGAGAACAGTGAGGAGCCCAGTGGGGCTGGTGGCAGAGTGAGGGTGTAGGGGGGAGGAGGAGGGACTTCCATTCATTAAACTGGAGAACACTGGGAACAAGCAATAGTACTATTTTGGCCATTATCAGGTTTGAGACGGTGAATCGTGTGTGTGTGTGTGTGTGTGTGTGTGTGTGTGCATAAACTGACACAGTGGCTTTGACAATGGGCTCAAACACAACGATCGGGAGGATGACACAGAATCAGGCGATGTTTCCTTCTGCTGCACGTAAGGTCAGTGTGAATTGGAACTGAATCAGGGCATCAAGCAGCAGCAGCAGCAGCATTTTATCGCTGACATGGAGGGTTTTATTGTTTTTGAATTGCCTACCACCGATGTGCCTTGTGGAGGAGCCCTGGTGGTATCGTGGTTTCACATTGGGCTGTGATCCACAAAGTCAGCAGTTCAAAACCCATCGGCCACTCTGCAGGAGCAAAATGAGGCTGTGGACTTCCGCAAAGATTTACAGTCTAGGAAACCCCCAAGGGCAGTCCTACCCTGGGTCTCTGGGGTCGCTCTGAGCCAGAATTGACTTGATGCTGTGAAAGTTGAGTTTGGGCTCATCAGTGTGGGTTCACAATGATTCACTTGGCATCTGAATTTAAGACAAGTGAAGACATTTTTGTGAGACCCTGAAAGGGTCTTGAGGGCACGGGGATGGGGGGGGTGGGCTTAGAGGTAGAATCTGCGCCTGCTATGGGAGCCCTGGGTCCAGCTGCAGGTCAGCGCAACTCATGCACCGGCACCCATCCTGCCTGTGGAAGAGGTGCCAATAGGGCTTCCAGATAAGGCAGACGAGGGAGGGAGGGTCTGGGCTTCGGCTTACCACATGTGCTATTGTTGGTGCTGACCCAGAGCAACGCTGTGCACGACAGAATGAAACCCTGCCCGTCTCGCGCTGCCCTCACAACCGTTCTTGTGCCCGAGTCCACAGTGGCAGCCATGTGTCCATCCATCACGCTGAGGGCCTTCCTCTCGTTCTCTGGCCCTCCACTTTACCGAGTGTGATGTCCTTCTCCAGGGATGGGTCTCTCCTGGCAATGTGACCAAGGTCCGTGAGACAAAGTCTCGCCATCCCTGCCCCTAAGGAGCATTCTGGCCATCCTTATTTCTGGACTTCCATCCTTTAGCGGTGTGCGGTCCTTTCAATGTATTCTTTGCCAGCTCCACACTCCAATGCATTTGATTCTTCTTCAGTCGTCCGTCCTTCTTGAACATCAACTAGATTTAGTCAGCGCAAACCCCAAGGGTGGCAGTGGTCGCCTCCAGAGTTGATTAGGGGGAAAGGTGCAGCAGCAGGCAGGGTTTAGTGCTGGTGGTCACTGCATGTCAGGGGCTGGCCGGACAGCCGCTAACGACGACGAGGACAGCAGCAGTGTACTTGTACTATACGTGAGTTCACTGCCATCGGGTTGGCTCAGTCTCACAGGACAGGGTGGAACTGTCCCCTGTGGGTTTCTGAGACTGTGACTCTTTTCAGGAGTAGAAATCACTCTCAGTGCAGCTGGTGGTTTCGAACTGCTGACTTGTGACCTCGTGGTTAGCAGCCTAACCGGTCACCCATAATACCACCAGGGCTCCTACAAACCAGCTCATGCCCCTCAGGTGTTTTGTGGTAACTAGTAGCCATGTTCAGTGACTCCTCCCCAGGATCTGTGCCCTCCGTCCTACAGATCAGGTGGCTGCCTCCTGGATCAGACCTGTCCAAGCCTGCCCAAGGGCTCCATTTAGGAGGGCGGGATTAGGGATTGGCCAGTTTGGGGCCAGTTCCCAAGATGAACCCCTGAGTCCCTGAAGATGCTACTGTATCCTCAGACCCCACCCTCAGCCACCAGGCCCCTTCCTCTTGCTCCCCTGGGCTCTGCCTTCCAGCCACTGTTTGAGCTCTGTTTATCCTGACCTAGTTCTGGGTCTACCTCCCCCATCTCTTCCCCCGTGGGCCTTCAGCTAAGTGACCCAGGTAGAGATTGGGGTGCAGTGGTGGGGGGAGGGGAGTGGGACCTGAACTGTGGTTCTCCCAAGCTGAGGGACCCAGGCAAGTTCCTGTGCCTGGCTCTGTTTGCCCATGTGCAATGGGGATAACACCCACCTTAGATGATCTGGGGCAGCCCTGGTGGTGTCGTGGCTACATGTTGGGCTGCTAACAGCAAAGTCAGCAGTACAAACCCACCCGCTGCCCCTCGGGAGAAAGATAGGGCTTTCTACCCCCATAAAGTTACAGTCTCAGAAACCCACAGGGGCTGTTCTCCCTTGTCCTACAGGGTTGCTACGTCTCGGCACATCACCTCGTTGGCAGTGACAGATCATTCAGATCAGACTGACAACACTAATTTGAAAAGACCCCTGGTGGTATAGTGAGCTATGCACTGGGCCGCTAACTGCAAGGACAACAGATCAAGCCCAGCAGCTGATCCTCTCACAAAGATTTATGGCCCCCAAGATCCTAGGAAGCAGCGCTACTCTGCCTAGAGAGTCCCAACAAGACAAAACTGACTCCACGTCAGGCTTGTGTATCTATCTATCATCTATCTATTTTTTGGAGGGAGGGGGGTGTTGAGATTGCCCGAAAAATGGGGAGACCAGAAAAACTGGATTAGCACCTGGCTACCATCACTGAACACTTTGATCAAAGAGTAGACCATTGATCCTGATCAAAAGGGGGAGAATGTGGAACAGAACTCCAAAGTCTCGTAGAACACAGACTTTCTGAAGCCATGGAGGCTGGATGACTTTCTGAAGCTGTTGCTCTCAGATAATCTTTCAACCTTACATTACAAAAAAAGAAAAGGGGGTCCCCACCCCTTTGAATCAGATTGTAGTTTGGTTTATCTGAAGCATTAAACCAGTGATCCACTGCCATCTAGTGGATGATCTAGCTCATAGCAACCCCGTGGGACATCGAAGAACAGCTCCCCCCCCCCCTTGGGTTTCCAGAGGTTGTGGATGCTTTGGAGAAGCAGGTGGCCCCATCTTCCTCCCTCAAAGGGGCTGCTGGCTTAGAACCGCCAACCTCTGGTTCAGAGCCAGAGGTGTACCTCAGTGACCCCAGTGCTCATTGCCTGGAGCACCTGTTTCTCTCACAGTTTTATTGGCATAGAATCCACACATCATACAATTCAATAGTTCCGTCCTATCAATTTTAGGCACCAGGTTCTTTTAAAGAACTCTCTCTGGGACTAGTGTGACAACAGCCATCTGAAAGGTGAGATGGGGACCTTAGGAAGCAGTGGATCCTTGTTCCCTGGAGGGGATGCATCAGAGGAGGAGGGTGCTGGCGCATAGGTCAGCGGTCAGCGTGACGGACTCAAGCATGCGGGGACTGTTGAGTGCGTGTACTCGCTGCCGCATCTTTCCATCACAGTTGAGAATGAAAAAAAAAAAAAAGGCCCAAGATAGGACCAAGGAACATTCCAGCCCAAGATCTGCAGCAGGATTTGCCTGAGGCTCTTGGTGGGGCAGGGTGCCCTCCTTGTTGGTGTCTGGGACCTGGTATGAGCCCTGGATACGCATTGAGCTAACCACCAGCCGCTCCAAGGGAGCAAGATGAGGCTATCCACTCCCATAAAGTTACAGTGTGACATTCAAGGGGCGCTTCTACCCTGTCCTATAGGGTCACTATAGAGGGCCCTGGTGGTGTAGTGGCTACAATTTGGGCTGCACACCGCAAGGCCAGAAGTTGGAAATCACCAGCCGCTCCACGGGAGAAAGACAGGGCTTTCTACTCCCGTAAAGAGTGGCAGTCTCAGACGCTCACAAGGGCAGTTCTACCCTGTCCTCGAGGGTCGCTGAGTGACCATCGACTTGATGGCAGTGAGTTGAATTACAGAGTCACTAGGAATGACTGGATGGCAGAGGGGTTTGTCCCTGGGCCCCACCTGTAGGCTCCACCTGAACTGTGCTGCTTAGACTGGCTCCCGGCTCCCTTCTGCTTCCAGCTGCAGGGCATCCCTGCCCTCACGAATCCTACCTGCAATCCTCAGTGGGACCAGAGGTGGCGTCAGCGGCTGGGGCCCAGGGCTAGGTCCTAGTCTCCAGGGCCAGGGCTTGGGGGGGTGGGGGTGGAGGAAGGGGAGGGTGACACTGCACGGAGATGCTGTCAGTCCTGAGCCATGAGGGTGGGTGCAGCCAGACCAAGCTTCCCAGAGCTGGCCCATATCACAATGTAATATGAAAGTGCAGGTCCCCTTGTTCTAAGATTTATAACTTCAAGATGGCCATAGCAGAGCAAGACGTGAAGACCTACTTCAGCGTCCCTGAGGCCAGCTGTCTTCCTAGGGGTGAGGGGACTAGGCAGGATGGGGCTCCTGACTGGTACCCGAGAATGGGGTGTCCCACCTTTTCACACCATCCTCTTGGCCTGTGGGTCCTCCCGGTTCCTGAGTCAGGGACTCACCTCTCCTGAAGGTGTTGGCACAACTGGGACCCGGGACCCCACTCCACTCCATTCCCATCTAGGCATGCTCCTTAGGGGAGGGGCCCAAGGATCCAGGGTTTCAAACAAGCTCCAGCACTGAGACTGGGTTCCCCTCTGCCAAGTGGGGTCGCCAACAACCGGAGCCTCTGTCTTCTCACCTTTCACCTCCGAATGAGGCACGGCCCACCTGGAGTGAGGAGACGCTTCCTTAACACCGTAGGCTGAGGGGCTGGCCTTGTTAATGATGCTCGCCATCTGTTCTGGAAGGTTCTAGAACAGCAGCCTCCACGAGGGCGGGGCAAGTGGCTTCTTGGACCAGGCCAACTGCCCAGGGAAGGTGGACCTCGTGGGGGCGGGGCGGGGCGGGGCTGTGAACCGTGACCCCCCCCCCCCAGCAGGCGGGCGTGATGGATGCGAGAAACACGAGAGGGAGACGGGGTGTTTTAAGTTGTTTATGTTTCTCCCCTGGAGTTCGCTGCGCAGGAGGCGCTTAAGGCAGAAACCCAGCCTGCACCGGGCCCCGCCGGCGACCAGTGAGCCGTGAGCGGGGTCCGCGGCCAGCCGGCCAGGTTCCAGACACATTCTCTCTGTCTGACTTCTGTAAGTCTTGAGCTCTTGAGGCCCGGCGTGGAGATTACGACCAGAGCGGTGTGCGCGCGCGTACGTGTGTGCGTGCGTGCGTGTGTGTGTGTGCGCGTACGTGTGTGTGCGCGTACGTGTGTGTACGTACGTGTGTGTGTGTTTTGGCTTCTAAAATGAACGCCGATCTCCCTCTCCCATCCTCCTCCCCTCCCCACGGCTGTGCGATCTCCCTCCACCCCCACCCCGACCCCAGGCCAGCGCCTGGGGAGCACAGTCGGCCCCTGGTCCTTTGGGAAGGAAGGGTCTGGAAGGCCACGGGAGTTTCCTTACACCTTCTGGCGCGTGGATGAGCGGACGGACGGATTTGGGACCGAGCGCGCTGCGGGATACACAGGCACAGGAAACAGTCTAGTAACCAGTGAGCACAGAACAATGGTACCAACACATTTCGGAAAAAAGAAAACAAAAGGACTGTTACAGCGGGGAGACCAGCCGTGCCCTCGGGGCGAAGGAAGGGGTCTCTGCAGAGCCACGGCGCACAGCTCACCCCCGGGGGTGCGGCGCAGGGCTGCAGGCCTGGTCTCCGGACCTGCCCGCGGTCCGATGGCTCCTCGCTGTGGCGGACGCACAGGTGACGTTCCGGAAGGTTCTGTGGGGTACCGGCACATCGGCGCTGGGGCTGCAGGTGCGCCCCAGGCAGGGAGGTGCTGCAGACCGCTGGGCCCAGGCCACTCAGAAGGGCCTGGAAACCTCCGCCTTCCAGATCGGATCCTGGGCCGGGGCCGGGGACAAAGGCCCGCTGCCTCCAGCAGCGGAGCAGACCACAGGGCTTGAGTTGCTGAAGGCGCCACTGGGCCTTGGCACACGTGGGCAAGTCTGCTTCTTGGGGGACCCGGACCATGTGGGGAGGTGGCTGCGGATGTGGGCACTGGGAGGCTGGGAATGAGCCCGGTGGGTCCGTCTGTCTGTCTCAGACAGTCAGGAGCTGGGTGCCAGGACACGCAGAGCAGAGCAGAGGTTGCGGCTTCTTCACGGCTGGGGGCCTGGAGCAGCTGCAACCCCCATCCCCCAAAGGCACCACGTGACCCCAACGTGACGTCGCTGGAGAGGCACTGTAGGTGGTGTGGGGCTGTGGGCTCCAGGGGGGAGGGGCCCGGCCGGGACCCTCTGGAAGCCCAGCCTGTGCTAGATGCCCTGCAGGCCATGGTTGGCATCACTGCGCTCCCGCTTCACCGGGGGCTCGCCCAGGCCGGCGTCCCCCTGGGGCTCGCTCCCTCGGTCCTCGCCGATGTCATCTGAGGAGAGAGGCCTTATCAGCGCCTCCTGCCCGACCCCCCACTGGCCGAGTGTCCCCTCCCGGGAAGTGGGGTGACTGTGGAGCAGGATTACATGTTTCTTCAGTGGAGTGGGAAGGGCTTAGCTGCCTCTTGTCAGAGTCCCCACTGAGGTGATTCCACCCCCCTAATTCCCCGCTGATCTGGGGCCAGCTCCCGTGTGTGTGTTTGTATGAGAGACACACGATAAAACTGCTCCAGAGTGTTCCCAATGGCTGGTTTTGGGGGGAAGCAGGTGGCCAGGACTTTCTTCTGCAGCACATCAAGGCAGCCAAGAACCTCTAGTTCAGTGGTTCTCAACTTTCCTAATGTGACCCTTTAATACAGTTCCTCATGTTGTGGTGACCCCCCCCCCCCCAACCATAAAATTATTTTCATTGCTGCTTCGTAACTGTAATTTTGCTATTGTTATGAATCGGGCGACCCCTGTGAAAGGGTCGTTTGACCCCCAAAGAGGTCGTGACCCACAGGTTGAGAACCGCTGCTCTAACCTTTCACTTAGCAGCTGAGAGCTTTAACCCTGTGTAGTCCCCGAGCCTCCAACTGCTTACCGCAGGGTGGGAAAGCCAGGCCCAACCCCCAAGAAAGGGCCCCGAGGGAGCTGGCGGTCCCCCTACCTTTGTCCAGCAGTGTCAGCGACAGGGAGGCCAGGTCGTTGAACTGCAAGAGAGAAGCCTGATTCAGGGATACCAGCATGGGCTGGCGGCGCTTCCTGGGGCCTGGGCGCCCAGTGTCCTCAGGCAGTTTGTGTTCCCTGCTGAGACAGTCTGGGCACTGTTGGGCACCTAGTGCTCCTTGACACAGCACCCATGGGAACGAGGAGTCGGCAAGGAGCACCCTATGGGAGAGGCTGAGACTGGCTTCTGGGGTGTGGGGGAACCACTTCCACTACCTAGGGTCTCCCTCCAGGGTCCAAGACCCATGCAGGCATGTGGGGCACAGCCACACTTCCTCATGGGGTCGGGCCAGTTGTGGGACTCCGGTCACTGCCCCATCAGAGGCCTGTGGCTACAGCAAGCGAAGCTGCTCCCGGGGCACACCCAGAGGACCAGAAAGCAGGCACCTGTGCAGATGCTTGTGCCCAGCCTGGGTAGCAGCACCGGTCACAATAGCCAAGGGGTGAGAACATCCCCAGTGTCCACCCCCAGAGGGATGGGTTAAAAGAGGCAGCCTGACACGCACAAGGGAAGGGGTCGGAGGCGACTTAAGGCCGTGGGGTTTGCGGTAAGAAAGGGAATGAAGCTTTGAGACCGGCTACATCAGGGATAACCCTGGAAAACATTTGCCGAGAGGAAGAGGCCAGCCGCGGAGGCCCGGCCTGCAGCGGAAGCGTCCCCCTCCGTGGAGAGCTCAGAGGAGGCAGTTCCATGGAAGAAAGCTTAGGGGTTGCCTAGGGCTTGGTGTGTTTTTTTTAAGAATGAGAATATTCGGGAACTAGATAGTGCTGATGGTCACGTCACCATGCACATGTATGCAGTGTGACCGAGTTGCGTGGTTTAGAGCCATGAACATGGTGTATTTTACAGCCCCCAGGAAGTGGGATTGGCACCTGTTCGGATGGGCCCAGAACGCAGGCTCTGTCTACTCACTGGCCTCTTTGGCCCTAGTGACGGGGTCCCAGAGTCTGCCCCGGGACCCCCTTCTGCCTCGTAGGGGTCCTTGCTCCAGGCAGGACCTTACCTCTCCCATCACGGCAATGGGCGTCTCCCCGGTGGCTTCGGCGACACGGTGCTCCACCAGGTAGAACATGTATTCGTCATAGAGCAGGCGGATCAGGTGGAAGGAGCCGAAGCTGGCGGCGCTGCGCAGGGTCAGGTCCCGGATCACCATGGAGCTGCCAGGGGCGGGGCGGGGCAGGGCACGGCATGAGACTGGCCACCGCCAATCTGGCAGAGTTATTCGGCTAGGCTTATCTGGGAAGCCGGCCTGCCCGTGAGGGCTACCAGTGGGACTCCTGGCACACGAGGGGCTTAGAGACCATGCCTGTGATGTTGGTTGGGGATGGGGCTGCTGACTCCCCATCGGAAGAAAGGGGTAGGGATGGGGTGGAGGGAGGGGAAGAGGGGCCAGCCTCAGTGCAATAAGCCATGAGATTGTTCCCGGCCACCTGGAAGAGCGGAGTGCCTGGATAAGTACTCCAGAGAAGAGGCTAGACACTGGCTCTGGATGGTGGCCTGTCCCCTGTCCCTGCCCCCCTCAAGGCTCCTCCAGTTCCTTAGCGCTCATCATTTTACTCCTGCAACACAACCTCTGAGGCAAACTCCCAGCGGTGGCCAAACCCTGCCCTCGGCCTGTTGGCATAGTGGTTACCTGTTGGGCTGCCAACCAAAAGGTCAGCAGTTCAAAACCACTAGTTGCCTCTTGGAGAAAGATGAGGCCATCTACTCCCGTAGAGATTTTTAGAAATCTCGGAAACCTGCAGGGGCAGTTCTACCCTGTCCTATATGGGGTCGCTCTGAGTCGGAAGTGGCTCGGTGGCAGTGAGGTTGGTTTTGACTTTTTGGTGGTGTGCTGGGCTAACCATTGAGCTGCTAACCGAAAGGCCGGAGGCTCAAAGTCACCAGCAATGCCAAAGGAGAAAGACGTGCCTGTCTATATGTGTAAAGGTTGCCACCTTGGAAAACCAGTGAGGCGGTTCTATTCTGTCGTGTGGGGTTGCTCCAGGTGATGATCAACTAACTCGATGGCAAGAGGAGTGGGTGGGTGGTGTGAATGATTCTCTATAGACTGTGAGGTTGGTAGTTCAAGGCCACCCAGAGGCACGTTGGAAGAAAGGCCTGGCGCTTCCCTCTGCAAAGGTGACGCGCATGGGGTGTCCGTGAGCTGGGAGGAGTCAATGGTGGTGGGTCTGCTTTTTGGGTAGAGAGAGATTCATGGATGCAAGCCTCTGCTGGGTCACCAGAGCTGGTACTGGGCTTCTGTCCTCTCGTTTTAGGCCCCAGATGTTCCCTGGGGAGCCCTGCCTCTCAGGGCCAAGCTCACGGTCAGTTGCAGGGGCTCAGCCACTGCCCTTAGTGTGTCCCATGCACAGCTGCCACCTGCCTGCCCATGGAGGCTGTGTTGCTAGGATGCTCAACAGGTCTCAGCGGAGTTTCCAGACTCAGATGGACTAGGCAGAAAGGCCTGGCGGTGGACTTGTGG
Source organism: Tenrec ecaudatus (assembly GCF_050624435.1). Taxonomy (NCBI): domain Eukaryota; kingdom Metazoa; phylum Chordata; class Mammalia; order Afrosoricida; family Tenrecidae; genus Tenrec; species Tenrec ecaudatus. Next base: position 6,103,260 of record NC_134530.1, read on the forward strand.
AAGCCAGCCCAGGAGAACCCTCTGGCACAGCAGTCTGACCCCTGAATGATTAGGGGGGTGGTGCAGGACCAGTGGTGTTTTCATCTGTTGTACCTGGTACTGCTGGATCACTGCTAAGGACAGGACTGCACTCATCCCTACCCCAGGCCAGCCAGACTACACCTTTCTCCACACTCAGGGAGGTGGGTGGGCTGCCACCTGGGAGCTGGGGCAGCGGGGCCTTACCTGTAGAAGGACCACTTCAGCAGGAACTGCCTGGCAGCCTTGGGGAAGCTGGGGCTGCCAGCATGCTGCTTGAGGACCTGGGTGACCACGTTGTCCAGCCAGCTGGCCCACTGGTCCAGGGAACTCTGTTGCTGCAGAGTCAGCTTGAAGTCCTGCTGCAGCTGCTGCACCAGGCCCTCCTCGCACTGGCACACCCACGAGGCTTGCTCCTGCGCACACGCCCAGGCGGTCAGGGAGGGGTTCGCCCTCCCCACCCGCCCACTGCGGCCGCCAGCCCCAGTCCCATCTGGAGCTCCCTTGTGCTCAGGTAGGGACCCTGACCTCTGGGCTCAGACCCCAACCCGGGCACCTCCCTGTCAGTCAGTCCCTGTCAGTGAGGATGTGGGTAGGGCCACGATGCTGAACCTGGCAGAGAATATTAAAAGTACTGTGGGCTGCCAAAAGCAAAAAACAAATCTGTCTCAGAAGCATGAGCCAGAATGAATGCTCCTTAGAGGCCTGGGTGGCGAGATTTCATCTCATGTGCTTCGGACATGCTGTCGGGAGACACCGGTCCCTGGAGAAGGGCATCGTGCTTGGCAAAGTAGCGATAAGAGGAGTGCTCTCGACATGACAGACAGACACCGCGGCTGCAACAATGGGCTCACACGCAGGGACAATGGTGAGGATGAGGATGGTGTAGGATGGGGCAGGGTTCCATTCTGGTGTGCACAGGGTCGCTGTGAGCCGGAAACGACTTGATGACACCTTACAACAATAGCAGGATGTGAACAGGTCTCAGCAGCCCATCCAGACTAAGAAAGATGAGGAAGAAAGGCCTGGCAACTTTCAAAGCCCAGCCAATGAAAGCTCCATGGTGCACCGCATTGCACTCTGCAGACTGCTCACGGGGCTGGTGCACGACCGGGCAGTGTTCTGTCCCCTTGTAGATGGGGTCCTACGAGTCAGGGCAAACCCGGGGGGCTGACAACACCGATGTACACATACTGAATAGACACAGCCACGCCTCGTACTTAAAAAGCGCTCATTCCAGACTCAGAGTCACCCTCCATCCCTGGAGCTCAGTTTTCAGCCCACCAGTAGACAGGGCCTATACGAGGAGCAAGGAGCCAGGGTGGCTGAGTGGTTATGCCTTGGGCTGTTAACGTCAAGTCCAGCAGTTTGAAACCCCCAGCTGCTCCGCAGTAGCAAAGATGAGGCTTTATACTCTTGTAAAGATTTACAGTCTTGGCAGAGAGTCCTAGGTCCTGGGCCTGCCAAAGTTGTTTTCTCCTGGACCGGAGGCCACAGCCGCATGCATGCCCGCCAGGTCCTCGGTCCGGCTACATAGTAGCACCTGAGTCTGAGCCTCGCTGTGTTTATTGGAGCCGGGGGCACGGGAGCAGCACCGTGTGCCATCTGTCCGGCATCGTGTCAGTCAGATGTCAGTTGAGACAGAACGAATGAGCCGGAACCATGGGGGTGAAGGGGTCCCATGAACAAGAGCAGATCTTTGCAGCGAACGGAAGAAAGCAAGCCGGGACTTCTAAATGGAATGCTTTCCCATGAAGCTGCTCGGGATGACGGGCTTCCCGGAGTTCTCTGCACAGTTCCCACTGAACCAGGATCCTTCCTGTTAGTCCCCAAATGCACAAAATCGTGTTGGTGTGTCGTGTCGGGGTTTACACTGAATAATAAACACCGGAATCCTGGTGGGGGGGCGGGGGGAGGGGGCTGAGGAGAGGAATTTACAGTCTTGGAAACCTGTCTTGCAGGGGCCCTGTGTCGGCATCCGCTCGATGGCAGAGAGTTTGCTGCTTGTTCTGGTTGTAGGGGAACAGTAGCATGAGTCAGGTTTGCACGTCTTCGAAGCATCACTGGTCAGGGCATCCGCTGCCCAAGGGCCAAGTTCAGAAAGGTTCGGAAAGGGGTGCACGGACACAGGAGCGGGTGCGAATGCATGATGGTACACTGGGCAAGGCAGTGAGTGAGATGACAAGTGGGTGCGGGCTGCACTGGGACCCCCAACTCAGCAATAAAGAGTATTACTGTTTTCTGCTTCAAGCCGCCATTCTCTGGAGTGCGTGCACATACTGAACGAGACCCAAGCTAGGTACTAGGCTTGGCTGTGGGCGGGGACGCCGGCCGGGGCGCAGGTCACAGGCACCCAGGGTAGGGAGGGCCACTGCGGGGACCGGCGCTCTGAAAGTCACCTGCACGTTGGCGAAGTCCACGCGGTTGAGGTCACTGAGCATCTGGTTGATCTGGGACGCGTTCTGCAGCACGGCCCGGGCGGCTTGTGCCAGGTGGTTGAGTGACGTGTACCGCCGCAGGGTCTGGGCAAAGGCGCTGACCACGCCCACCTGGGGTAGGGCGGGGTTGGGGGAGGAGGCAGATCAGCGGGAGGGCAGCTGGCCCTTTCTACTTGGGGGTTGCTCAGTGGACTAAGGGAGCTTAGTGGGTGCAGGGAAACAGGAAAGAGCAAACCCACCTCTCTGACATTCCCACGGAGAGGAGTGAAGGCTAGAGACCCAAGCGCTCCAGCCAGTTAGAGTCCAGGCAAGGCCCGTGGACCTCTTCTGGGGTGGCCATTCCAATCCAGAGCCTTGGGCTTCAGCCCCCAAGCTGCAGGACCAGCCTCTGTGGGGGGTGTGACCTGGCCAGCTGTAATTGTAACAGCTCCTACTTGGTTCTTTGCTCGGCTGCTAACCCAAAAGTCAGCAGTTCAAACCCACCAGCTGCTCCCAGGGCCAAGTGTGTGGCAGTGTGCTTGCAAACCCCATGGGCAGCTCAACTTGCCCTCCAGGGTCGCTGGGAGGTGGGACAGATGGGTGTTTGGGGCTTATGGCCACGAATGTTTGAGAATCTTGATCTCATCAATCAATTCCAAACCATAGGGGTATCCGGGGGCTTGGAGTTCCGGTGTGTGTGGTGTGTGTGTGGGTGTAACGGTGACTGTGCTGGGCAGCTCACCAATAGGTTGGAACTTCACGCCCACCCAGAGATGTCGTGGAAGAAAGGCATGGAAAAATCACTTGTGAGAACCCGGCCATTGGAAGACCTGTGGATTGCAGCCCCATTCGTGGGCCTCCTTGGGGCAGGGCTCACTAGGCTGCAGCTGGCTGTAGAAAATTCTTAGGCACAAACCACGGGCCCAACAAATCGGGTTTGAGTTCTAGGCAGTGGACCAGGAGGCACTCCGCCTCCGTCCCTTCTCAACTGGCACCCAGCAACTTTTCCAGACATGCTGGCGAGCTAACGGGTAATCCTCCTCGTTCTCCCACGAGCCCACATTTCCACAGCCTGCCTTCTCTTTGTGACAAAACTTTTACTCTCTACAGAGGGTGTGAACAGGAACCCTCAGCCTCGTTTGCATCCCCCAGAGTCACTGCACCACGTGACATCTGCCACCCTCTCTGTGAGCAGCAGTGTCCCAGCACCAAGGTGCCACATGACGCACGACAAGAAGCTACCTCCCAGGGCATGGCAGGCCTCATGTCTCCTGAGCAACAGAGGGGTGCCTTGACTGGGCTGCTCTCCGGCTCCCTCCCAGGGAACCCAGCCAGGGCCGGGGACAGGGTTACCTTGGCCTGGATGACCTGCGGGGGAAAGTCGCTCATGGCGTTTGTCAACCAGCCTTCCAAGCTCTTGGCAAAATTACGGATGGCCTGTGTCAAGGTACCTGGAAGAAGCAAACCATGAGGTCAACAGTGGGCATGGCAGTGCCCTGCACCCACATCAGGATTACGTAAGGGGGGGGGGCAGAAGCACTAGAACTGATGATAATGATGTATGGCCAACTCTTTTTACAAGCGACTTAACTATGAAAATGTATGTACATGAATTTATATCAATAAAGCTACTTAAAAATTAAGCCAAGCAGAGACAAATGTAGTGAAAGTTTCCACCCATGAGGAATACGCACACAGAAGGATAAGCAGTGCTGATTAGGCACAGGGGCAACTGAGGATGCAGGGCATGTCTGTCCATCCGCTTACCTATTTATCTATCCATCTAGCTATGTCTCCATTCAGCCATCCATCTATCTTCCAACCATGTAACAATTTATCCATCTAACCATCCATCACTCAACCAAACATCCAGCCATCCAGCCAGCCACTATCCAGCCATGCATTTTCCCATCGACTTATCCATCTGTCATCAGACCACCCACCCACCTATTAATTTAGCCATACAATGGTCCATTTACCATCCAACCATTTACCTATCCATTAACCATTCACCCATTCATCCATATACCCCATCCATCCACCCATCCATCATTTATCTACCCCATCCATCCATCCATCCATCCATCCATCCATCCATCCATCCATCTATCCATCCACCCACTCACCCACCCATCAATCCATTTATCTACCTCATCCATCCATCCATCTATCAGTCCGTCCATCCATCCATCCATCCATCCATCCATCCATCTACCTACCCATCCATCCATCCATCCATCCATCCATCCATCCATCCATCATCCACCCACTTATCCACCATCTACTCATCCACCCACCCATCATCCATCCTTTATTTGTCTACCTCATCCATCCTTCATTTATCTACCTCATCCATCCATCCATCCATCATCTAGCCATCCATCTACCCACCCATCCATCTATTCACCCATCCATTCATCATCTATCAATCCATCCACCCATCCATCTATCCACCCACCCACTCATCCACCTACCTAAGGTGGTAGTTCACAATAGGGGCAATTCTACCTCCTGGGAGATATTTAGGATGTTTGGAGGAAGACTACAATGTATGGGATGCCCCCTTTACCCCCAAGAAGGATTCGGGCCCCACATCAGCAGTGCTGAGATGAAGAAGCCCTGATATGTACGCACATACATGTACATTTAGTCTGCTAATTTCACAGTTTATTTTGAGAAGGGTTCTAATTAAAAAACAATCATCAGACTGTTAAAAGAGAGAGAGACAGAGAGAGGGAGAGAGAGAGAGGGAGAGAGAGAGACAGAGAGAGAGAGACAGAGAGAGAGAGGGAGG